>NW_026529338.1:286179-608327 GCF_028500815.1 Rissa tridactyla | reverse complement strand
GCTGTCGCCAGAGCCGCGGCCCTACCGGAAAATGCTTCGCAGGCTGGCGCGGCGGCGTCAATTGGGCGCTGGTGTCACCGAGGCTGACGGCTGCCGGAAAGCCCGCAGCCCCATGGGCTGTGGGGCCACGCGAGCGGCTGCCAAAGAGCTTTCCAAGGAGGCACGGCTTTCCCTCCTGGCTCTTCGGGCGTGGGAGCTGTCGCCAGAGCCGCGGCCCTACCGGAAAATGCTTCGCAGGCTGGCGCGGCGGCGCCACGTGTGAGCCGGTGTCGCCGAGCCTGATGGCCACCGGAAAGCCCGCAGTCCCAAGGGTTGTGGGGCCACGCGAGCGGCTGCCAAAGAGCTTTCCAATGAGGCACGGCTTTCCCTCCTGGCTCTTCGGGTGTGGGAGCTGTCGCCAGAGCCGTGGCCCTACCAGAAAATGCTTCGCAGGCTGGCGCGGCGTCGCCATGTGGGCGCCGGTGTCGCCGATGCTGATGGCCGCCGGAAAGCCCGCAGCCCCACGGGCTGTGGGGGCCACGCGAGCGGCTGCCAAAGAGCTTTCCAAGGAGGCACGGCTTTCCCTCCTGGCTCTTCGGGCGTGGGAGCTGTCGCCAGAGCCGCGGCCCTACCGGAAAATGCTTCGCAGGCTGGCGCGACAGCGCCACGTGGGCGCCGATGGCGCCGAGGCTGACGGCCGCCGGAAAGCCCGCAGCCCCACGGGCTGTGGGGGCCACACCAGCGGCTGCCAAAGAGCTTTCCAAGGAGGCACGGCTTTCCCTCCTGGCTCTTCGGGCGTGGGAGCTGTCGCCAGAAGCCGCGGCCCCTACCGGAAAAATGCTTCGCAGGCTGGCGCGGCGCCGCCACGTGGGCGCGCGGTGTCGCCGAGGCTGATGGCCGCCGGAAAGCCCGCAGCCCCACGGGCTGTGGGGCCCACGCGAGCGGCTGCCAAAAGAGCTTTCCAACGAGGCATGGCTTTCCCTCCTGGCTCTTCGGGCGTGGGAGCTGTCGCCAGAGCCGCGGCCCTACCGGAAAATGCTTCGCAGGCTGGCAAGGCGGCGCCACGTGTGCACTTGTGTCGCCGATGCTGACGGCCGCCGGGAAAGCCCGCAGCCCCACGGGCTGTGGGGCCACGCGAGCGGCTGCCAAAGAGCTTTCCAAGGAGGCACGGCTTTCCCTCCTGGCTCTTCGGGCGTGGGAGCTGTCACCAGAGCCGCGGCCCTACCGGAAAATGCTTCGCAGGCTGGCGCGGCGCCGCCACGTGGGCACTGGTGTCCGCCGAGGCTGACGGCCGCCGGAAAGCCCGCAGCCCCACGGGCTGTGGGGCCACGCGAGCGGCTGCCAAAGAGGTTTCCAACGAGGCACGGCTTTCCCTCCTGGCTCTTCGGGCGTGGGAGCTGTCGCCAGAGCTGCGGCCCTACCGGAAAATGCTTCGCAGGCTGGCAAGGCGGCGCCACGTGGGCGCCGTTGTCGCCGAGGCTGACTGCCGCCAGAAAGCCCGCAGCCCCACGGGCTGTGGGGCCACGCGAGCGGCTGCCAAAGAGCTTTCCAAGGAGGCACGGCTTTCCCTCCTGGCTCTTCGGGCGTGGGAGCTGTCGCCAGAGCCGCGGCCCTACCGGAAAATGCTTCGCAGGCTGGCGCGGCGGCGCCATGTGGGCGCCGGTGTCGCCGAGGCTGATGGCCGCCGGAAAGCCCGCAGCCCCACGGGCTGTGGGGGCCACGCGAGCGGCTGCCAAAGAGCTTTCCAAGGAGGCACGGCTTTCCCTCCTGGCTCTTCGGGCGTGGGAGCTGTCGCCAGAGCCGCGGCCCTACCGGGAAAATGCTTCGCAGGCTGGCGCGGCGGCGCCATGTGGGCGCCGGTGTCGCCGAGGCTGATGGCCGCCGGAAAGCCCGCAGCCCCACGGGCTGTGGGGCCACGCGAGCGGCTGCCAAAGAGCTTTCCAATGAGGCACGGCTTTCCCTCCTGGCTCTTCGGGCGTGGGAGCTGTCGCCAGAGCCACGGCCCTACCGGAAAATGCTTCGCAGGCTGGCGCGGCGGCGCCACGTGGTCGCAGGTGTCGCCGAGGCTGATGGCCGCCGGAAAGCCCGCAGCCCCACGGGCTGTGGGGCCACGCGAGCGGCTGCCAAAGAGCTTTCCAACGAGGCACGGCTTTCCCTCCTGGCTCTTCGGGCGTGGGAGGTGTCGCCAGAGCCGCGGCCCTACCGGAAAATGCTTCGCAGGCTGGCGCCGCGGCGCCACGTGGGCACCGGTGTCGCCGAGGCTGACGGCTGCCGGAAAGCCCGCAGCCCCACGGGCTGTGGGGCCACGCGAGCGGCTGCCAAAGAGCTTTCCAACGAGGCACGGCTTTCCCTCCTGGCTCTTCGGGCGTGGGAGCTGTCGCCAGAGCCGCGGCCCTACCGGAAAATGCTTCGCAGGCTGGCGCGGCGGCGTCAATTGGGCGCTGGTGTCACCGAGGCTGACGGCTGCCGGAAAGCCCGCAGCCCCATGGGCTGTGGGGCCACGCGAGCGGCTGCCAAAGAGCTTTCCAAGGAGGCACGGCTTTCCCTCCTGGCTCTTCGGGCGTGGGAGCTGTCGCCAGAGCCGCGGCCCTACCGGAAAATGCTTCGCAGGCTGGCGCGGCGGCGCCACGTGTGAGCCGGTGTCGCCGAGCCTGATGGCCACCGGAAAGCCCGCAGTCCCAAGGGTTGTGGGGCCACGCGAGCGGCTGCCAAAGAGCTTTCCAATGAGGCACGGCTTTCCCTCCTGGCTCTTCGGGTGTGGGAGCTGTCGCCAGAGCCGTGGCCCTACCAGAAAATGCTTCGCAGGCTGGCGCGGCGTCGCCATGTGGGCGCCGGTGTCGCCGATGCTGATGGCCGCCGGAAAGCCCGCAGCCCCACGGGCTGTGGGGCCACGCGAGCGGCTGCCAAAGAGCTTTCCAAGGAGGCACGGCTTTCCCTCCTGGCTCTTCGGGCGTGGGAGCTGTCGCCAGAGCCGCGGCCCTACCGGAAAATGCTTCGCAGGCTGGCGCGACAGCGCCACGTGGGCGCCGATGGCGCCGAGGCTGACGGCCGCCGGAAAGCCCGCAGCCCCACGGGCTGTGGGGCCACACCAGCGGCTGCCAAAGAGCTTTCCAAGGAGGCACGGCTTTCCCTCCTGGCTCTTCGGGCGTGGGAGCTGTCGCCAGAGCCGCGGCCCTACCGGAAAATGCTTCGCAGGCTGGCGCGGCGCCGCCACGTGGGCGCCGGTGTCGCCGAGGCTGATGGCCGCCGGAAAGCCCGCAGCCCCACGGGCTGTGGGGCCACGCGAGCGGCTGCCAAAGAGCTTTCCAACGAGGCATGGCTTTCCCTCCTGGCTCTTCGGGCGTGGGAGCTGTCGCCAGAGCCGCGGCCCTACCGGAAAATGCTTCGCAGGCTGGCAAGGCGGCGCCACGTGGGCACTTGTGTCGCCGATGCTGACGGCCGCCGGAAAGCCCGCAGCCCCACGGGCTGTGGGGCCACGCGAGCGGCTGCCAAAGAGCTTTCCAAGGAGGCACGGCTTTCCCTCCTGGCTCTTCGGGCGTGGGAGCTGTCACCAGAGCCGCGGCCCTACCGGAAAATGCTTCGCAGGCTGGCGCGGCGCCGCCACGTGGGCACTGGTGTCGCCGAGGCTGACGGCCGCCGGAAAGCCCGCAGCCCCACGGGCTGTGGGGCCACGCGAGCGGCTGCCAAAGAGGTTTCCAACGAGGCACGGCTTTCCCTCCTGGCTCTTCGGGCGTGGGAGCTGTCGCCAGAGCTGCGGCCCTACCGGAAAATGCTTCGCAGGCTGGCAAGGCGGCGCCACGTGGGCGCCGTTGTCGCCGAGGCTGACTGCCGCCAGAAAGCCCGCAGCCCCACGGGCTGTGGGGCCACGCGAGCGGCTGCCAAAGAGCTTTCCAAGGAGGCACGGCTTTCCCTCCTGGCTCTTCGGGCGTGGGAGCTGTCGCCAGAGCCGCGGCCCTACCGGAAAATGCTTCGCAGGCTGGCGCGGCGACGCCACGTGGGCACTGCTGTCGCCGAGGCTGACGGCCGCCGGAAAGCCCGCAGCCCCACGGGCTGTGGGGCCACGCGAGCGGCTGCCAAAGAGCTTTCCAACGAGGCACGGCTTTCCCTCCTGGCTCTTCGGGCGTGGGAGCTGTCGCCAGAGCCGCGGCCCTACCGGAAAATGCTTCGCAGGCTGGCGCGGCGGCGCCACGTGTTTGCAGGTATCGCCGAGGCTGACGGCCGCCGGAAAGCCCGCAGCCCCACGGGCTGTGGGGCCACGCGAGCGGCTGCCAAAGTGCTTTCCAACGAGGCACGGCTTTCCCTCCTGGCTCTTTGGGCGTGGGAGCTGTCGCCAGAGCCGCGGCCCTACCCGAAAATGCTTTGCAGGCTGGCGCGGCGGCACCACGTGGGCGCCGGTGTCGCCGAGGCTGATAGCCGCCGGAAAGCCCGCAGCCCCACGGGCTGTGGGGCCACGCGAGCGGCTGCCAAAGAGCTTTCCAACGAGGCACGGCTTTCCCTCCTGGCTCTTCGGGCGTGGGAGCTGTCGCCAGAGCCGCGGCCCTACCGGAAAATGCTTCACAGGTTGGTGCGGCGGCGTCACGTGGGCGCCGGTCTCACCGAGCCTGACGGCCGCCGGAAAGCCCGCTGCCCCACGGGCTGTGGGGCCACGCAAGCGGCTGCCAAAGAGCTTTCCAACGAGGCACGGCTTTCCCTCCTGGCTCTTCGGGCGTGGGAGCTGTCGCCAGAGCCGCGGCCCTACCGGAAAATGCTTCGCAGGCTGGCGCGGCGGCGCCACGTGGGCGCTGGTGTCGCCGAGGCTGACGGCCGCCGGAAAGCCCGCAGCCCCACGGGCTGTGGGGCCACGCGAGCGGCTGCCAAAGAGCTTTCCAACGAGGCACGGCTTTCCCTCCTGGCTCTTCGGGCGTGGGAGCTGTCGCCAGAGCCGCGGCCCTACCGGAAAATGCTTCGCAGGCTGGCGCGGCGGCGCCACGTGGGCACTGGTGGCGCGGAGGCTGACGGCGGCCGGAAAGCCCGCAGCCCCACGGGCTGTGGGGCCACGCGAGCGGCTGCCAAAGAGCTTTCCAACGAGGCACGGCTTTCCCTCCTGGCTCTTCGGGCGTGGGAGCTGTCGCAAGAGCCGCGGCCCTACCGGAAAATGCTTCGCAGGCTGGCAAGGCGGCGCCACGTGGGCACTTGTGTCGCCGAGGCTGACGGCCGCCGGAAAGCCCGCAGCCCCACGGGCTGTGGGGCCACGCGAGCGGCTGCCAAAGAGCTTTCCAATGAGGCACGGCTTTCCCTCCTGGCTCTTCGGGCGTGGGAGCTGTCGCCAGAGCCGCGGCCCTACCGGAAAATGCTTCGCAGGCTCGCGCGGCGTCGCCATGTGGGCGCCGGTGTCGCCGAGGCTGATGGCCGCCAGAAAGCCCGCTGCCCCACGGGCTGTGGGGCCACGCGAGCGGCTGCCAAAGAGCTTTCCAAGGAGGCACGGCTTTCCCTCCTGGCTCTTCGGGCGTGGGAGCTGTCGCCAGAGCCGCGGCCCTACCGGAAAATGCTTCGCAGGCTGGCGCGGCGGCGCCATGTGGGCGCCGGTGTCGCCGAGGCTGATGGCCGCCGGAAAGCCCGCAGCCCCACGGGCTGTGGGGCCACGCGAGCGGCTGCCAAAGAGCTTTCCAAGGAGGCACGGCTTTCCCTCCTGGCTCTTCGGGCGTGGGAGCTGTCGCCAGAGCCGCGGCCCTACCGGAAAATGCTTCGCAGGCTGGCGCAGCGGCGCCATGTGGGCGCCGGTGTCGCCGAGGCTGATGGCCGCCGGAAAGCCCGCAGCCCCACGGGCTGTGGGGCCACGCGAGCAGCTGCCAAAGAGCTTTCCAATGAGGCACGGCTTTCCCTCCTGGCTCTTCGGGCGTGGGAGCTGTCGCCAGAGCCACGGCCCTACCGGAAAATGCTTCGCAGGCTGGCGCGGCGGCGCCATGTGGGCGCCAGTGTCGCCGAGGCTGATGGCCGCCGGAAAGCCCGCAGCCCCACGGGCTGTGGGGCCACGCGAGCGGCTGCCAAAGAGCTTTCCAACGAGGCACGGCTTTCCCTCCTGGCTCTTCGGGCGTGGGAGGTGTCGCCAGAGCCGCGGCCCTACCGGAAAATGCTTCGCAGGCTGGCGCCGCGGCGCCACGTGGGCACCGGTGTCGCCGAGGCTGACGGCTGCCGGAAAGCCCGCAGCCCCACGGGCTGTGGGGCCACGCGAGCGGCTGCCAAAGAGCTTTCCAACGAGGCACGGCTTTCCCTCCTGGCTCTTCGGGCGTGGGAGCTGTGGCCAGAGCCGCGGCCCTACCGGAAAATGCTTCGCAGGCTGGCGCGGCAGCGTCAATTGGGCGCTGGTGTCACCGAGGCTGACGGCTGCCGGAAAGCCCGCAGCCCCATGGGCTGTGGGGCCACGCGAGCGGCTACCAAAGAGCTTTCCAAGGAGGCACGGCTTTCCCTCCTGGCTCTTCGGGCGTGGGAGCTGTCGCCAGAGCCGCGGCCCTACCGGAAAATGCTTCGCAGGCTGGCGCGGCGGCGCCACGTGTGAGCCGGTGTCGCCGAGCCTGATGGCCGCCGGAAAGCCCGCAGTCCCAAGGGTTGTGGGGCCACGCGAGCGGCTGCCAAAGAGCTTTCCAATGAGGCACGGCTTTCCCTCCTGGCTCTTCGGGCGTGGGAGCTGTCGCCAGAGCCGCGGCCCTACCGGAAAATGCTTCGCAGGCTGGCGCGGCGACGCCATGTGGGCGCCGGTGTCGCCGAGGCTGACGGCCGCCGGAAAGCCCGCAGCCCCACGGGCTGTGGGGCCACGCGAGCGGCTGCCAAAGAGCTTTCCAAGGAGGCACGGCTTTCCCTCCTGGCTCTTCGGGCGTGGGAGCTGTCGCCAGAGCCGCGGCCCTACCGGAAAATGCTTCGCAGGCTGGCAAGGCGGCGCCACGTGGGCACTGGTGGCGCGGAGGCTGACGGCGGCCGGAAAGCCCGCAGCCCCACGGGCTGTGGGGCCACGCGAGCGGCTGCCAAAGAGCTTTCCAACGAGGCACGGCTTTCCCTCCTGGCTCTTCGGGCGTGGGAGCTGTTGCCAGAGATGCAGCCCTACCGGAAAATGCTTCGCAGGCTGGCGTGGCGGCGTGAATTGGGCGCTGGTGTCACCGAGGCTGACGGCCGCCGGAAAGCCCGCAGCCCCACGGGCTGTGGGGCCACGCGAGCGGCTGCCAAAGAGCTTTCCAACGAGGCACGGCTTTCCCTCCTGGCTCTTCGGGCGTGGGAGCTGTCGCCAGAGCCGCGGCCCTACCGGAAAATGCTTCGCAGGCTGGCAAGGCGGCGCCACGTGGGCACTTGTGTCGCCGAGGCTGACGGCCGCCGGAAAGCCCGCAGCCCCACGGGCTGTGGGGCCACGCGAGCGGCTGCCAAAGAGCTTTCCAACGAGGCACGGCTTTCCCTCCTGGCTCTTCGGGCGTGGGAGCTGTCGCCAGAGCCGCGGCCCTACCGGAAAATGCTTCGCAGGCTGGCGCGGCGGCGCCACGTGTGAGCCGGTGTCGCCGAGGCTGATGGCCGCCGGAAAGCCCGCAGTCCCAAGGGTTGTGGGGCCACGCGAGCGGCTGCCAAAGAGCTTTCCAATGAGGCACGGCTTTCCCTCCTGGCTCTTCGGGCGTGGGAGCTGTCGCCAGAGCCGCGGCCCTACCGGAAAATGCTTCGCAGGCTGGCGCGGCGACGCCATGTGGGCGCCGGTGTCGCCGAGGCTGACGGCCGCCGGAAAGCCCGCAGCCCCACGGGCTGTGGGGCCACGCGAGCGGCTGCCAAAGAGCTTTCCAACGAGGCACGGCTTTCCCTCCTGGCTCTTCGGGCGTGGGAGCTGTCGCCAGAGCCGCGGCCCTACCGGAAAATGCTTCGCAGGCTGGCAAGGCGGCGCCACGTGGGCACTGGTGGCGCGGAGGCTGACGGCCGCCGGAAAGCCCGCAGCCCCACGGGCTGTGGGGCCACGCGAGCGGCTGCCAAAGAGCTTTCCAACGAGGCACGGCTTTCCCTCCTGGCTCTTCGGGCGTGGGAGCTGTTGCCAGAGATGCAGCCCTACCGGAAAATGCTTCGCAGGCTGGCGTGGCGGCGTCAATTGGGCGCTGGTGTCACCGAGGCTGACGGCCGCCGGAAAGCCCGCAGCCCCACGGGCTGTGGGGCCACGCGAGCGGCTGCCAAAGAGCTTTCCAACGAGGCACGGCTTTCCCTCCTGGCTCTTCGGGCGTGGGAGCTGTCGCCAGAGCCGCGGCCCTACCGGAAAATGCTTCGCAGGCTGGCAAGGCGGCGCCACGTGGGCACTTGTGTCGCCGAGGCTGACGGCCGCCGGAAAGCCCGCAGCCCCACGGGCTGTGGGGCCACGCGAGCGGCTGCCAAAGAGCTTTCCAACGAGGCACGGCTTTCCCTCCTGGCTCTTCGGGCGTGGGAGCTGTCGCCAGAGCCGCGGCCCTACCGGAAAATGCTTCGCAGGCTGGCGCGGCGTCGCCATGTGGGCGCCGGTGTCGCCGAGGCTGATGGCCGCCGGAAAGCCCGCAGCCCTACCGGCTGTGGGGCCACACGAGCGGCTGCCAAAGAGCTTTCCAATGAGGCACGGCTTTCCCTCCTGGCTCTTCGGGCGTGGGAGCTGTCGCCAGAGCCGCGGCCCTACCGGATAATGCTTCGCAGGCTGGTGCGGCGACGCCATGTGGGCGCCGGTGTCGCCGAGGCTGACGGCTGACGGAAAGCCCGCAGCCCCACGGGCTGTGGGGCCACACCAGCGGCTGCCAAAGAGCTTTCCAACGAGGCACGGCTTTCCCTCCTGGCTCTTCGGGCGTGGGAGCTGTCTCCAGAGCCGCGGCCCTACCGGAAAATGCTTCGCAGGCTGGCACGGCGGCGCCACGTGGGCACCGGTGTCGCCGAGGCTGACGGCTGACGGAAAGCCCGCAGCCCCAGGGGCTGTGGGGCCACACGAGCGGCTGCCAAAGAGCTTTCCAAGGAGGCACGGCTTTCCCTCCTGGCTCTTCGGGCGTGGGAGCTGTCGCCAGAGCCGCAGCCCTACCGGAAAATGCTTCGCAGGCTGGCGCGGCGTCGCCATGTGGGCGCCGGTGTCGCCGAGGCTGATGGCCGCCGGAAAGCCCGCAGCCCCACGGGCTGTGGGGCCACGCGAGCGGCTGCCAAAGAGCTTTCCAACGAGGCACGGCTTTCCCTCCTGGCTCTTCGGGCGTGGGAGCTGTCGCCAGAGCCGCGGCCCTACCGGAAAATGCTTCGCAGGCTGGCGCGGCAGCGCCACGTGGGCGCCAATGGCGCCGAGGCTGACGGCCGCCGGAAAGCCCGCAGCCCCACGGGCTGTGGGGCCACACCAGCGGCTGCCAAAGAGCTTTCCAAGGAGGCACGGCTTTCCCTCCTGGCTCTTCGGGCGTGGGAGCTGTCGCCAGAGCCGCGGCCCTACCGGAAAATGCTTCGCAGGCTGGCGCGGCGCCGCCACGTGGGCGCCGTTGTCGCCGAGGCTGATGGCCGCCGGAAAGCCCGCAGCCCCACGGGCTGTGGGGCCACGCGAGCGGCTGCCAAAGAGCTTTCCAACGAGGCACGGCTTTCCCTCCTGGCTCTTCGGGCGTGGGAGCTTTCGCCAGAGCCACGGCCCTACCGGAAAATGCTTCGCAGGCTGGCGCGGCGTCGCCATGTGGGCGACGGTGTCGCCGAGGCTGATGGCCGCCGGAAAGCCCGCAGCCCCACGGGCTGTGGGGCCACGCGAGCGGCTGCCAAAGAGCTTTCCAACGAGGCACGGCTTTCCCTCCTGGCTCTTCGGGCGTGGGAGCTGTCGCCAGAGCCGCGGCCCTACCGGAAAATGCTTCGCAGGCTGGCGCGGCAGCGCCACGTGGGCGCCAATGGCGCCGAGGCTGACAGCCGCCGGAAAGCCCGCAGCCCCACGGGCTGTGGGGCCACACCAGCGGCTGCCAAAGAGCTTTCCAAGGAGGCACGGCTTTCCCTCCTGGCTCTTCGGGCGTGGGAGCTGTCGCCAGAGCCGCGGCCCTACCGGAAAATGCTTCGCAGGCTGGCGCGGCGCCGCCACGTGGGCGCCGTTGTCGCCGAGGCTGATGGCCGCCGGAAAGCCCGCAGCCCCACGGGCTGTGGGGCCACGCGAGCGGCTGCCAAAGAGCTTTCCAACGAGGCACGGCTTTCCCTCCTGGCTCTTCGGGCGTGGGAGCTTTCGCCAGAGCCACGGCCCTACCGGAAAATGCTTCGCAGGCTGGCAAGGCGGCGCCACGTGGGCACTTGTGTCGCCGATGCTGACGGCCGCCGGAAAACCCGCAGCCCCACGGGCTGTGGGGCCACGCGAGCGGCTACCAAAGAGCTTTCCAACGAGGCACGGCTTTCCCTCCTGGCTCTTCGGGCGTGGGAGCTGTCACCAGAGCCGCGGCCCTACCGGAAAATGCTTCGCAGGCTGGCAAGGCGGCGCCACGTGGGCGCCGGTGTCACCGAGGCTGGCGGCCGCCGGAAAGCCCGCAGCCCCACGGGCTGTGGGGCCACGCGAGCGGCTGCCAAAGAGCTTTCCAACGAGGCACGGCTTTCCCTCCTGGCTCTTCGGGCGTGGGAGCTGTCGCCAGAGCCGCGGCCCTACCGGAAAATGCTTCGCAGGCTGGCGCGGCGACGCCACGTGGGCACTGCTGTCGCCGAGGCTGACGGCCGCCGGAAAGCCCGCAGCCCCACGGGCTGTGGGGCCACGCGAGCGGCTGCCAAAGAGCTTTCCAACGAGGCACGGCTTTCCCTCCTGGCTCTTCGGGCGTGGGAGCTGTCGCCAGAGCCGCGGCCCTACCGGAAAATGCTTCGCAGGCTGGCGCGGCGACGCCATGTGGGCGCCGTTGTCGCCGAGGCTGATGGCCGCCGGAAAGCCCGCAGCCCCACGGGCTGTGGGGCCACGCGAGCGGCTGCCAAAGAGCTTTCCAACGAGGCACGGCTTTCCCTCCTGGCTCTTCGGGCGTGGGAGCTGTCGCCAGAGCCGCGGCCCTACCGGAAAATGCTTCACAGGCTGGCGCGGCGCCGCCACGTGGGCGCCGTTGTCGCCGAGGCTGATGGCCGCCGGAAAGCCCGCAGCCCCACGGGCTGTGGGGCCACGCGAGCGGCTGCCAAAGAGCTTTCCAACGAGGCACGGCTTTCCCTCCTGGCTCTTCGGGCGTGGGAGCTGTCGCCAGAGCCGCGGCCCTACCGGAAAATGCTTCGCAGGCTGGCGCGGCGCCGCCACGTGGGCACTGGTGTCGCCGAGGCTGACGGCCGCCGGAAAGCCCGCAGCCCCACGGGCTGTGGGGCCACTCGAGCGGCTGCCAAAGAGCTTTCCAACGAGGCATGGCTTTCCCTCCTGGATCTTCGGGCGTGGGAGCTGTCGCCAGAGACGCGGCCCTACTGGAAAATGCTTCGCAGGCTGGCGCGGCGGCGCCACGTGTTCGCAGGTATCGCCGAGGCTGACGGCCGCCGGAAAGCCCGCAGCCCCACGGGCTGTGGGGCCACGCGAGCGGCTGCCAAAGTGCTTTCCAACGAGGCACGGCTTTCCCTCCTGGCTCTTTGGGCGTGGGAGCTGTCGCCAGAGCCGCGGCCCTACCCGAAAATGCTTTGCAGGCTGGCGCGGCGGCACCACGTGGGCGCCGGTGTCGCCGAGGCTGATAGCCGCCGGAAAGCCCGCAGCCCCACGGGCTGTGGGGCCACGCGAGCGGCTGCCAAAGAGCTTTCCAACGAGGCACGGCTTTCCCTCCTGGCTCTTCGGGCGTGGGAGCTGTCGCCAGAGCCGCGGCCCTACCGGAAAATGCTTCACAGGTTGGTGCGGCGGCGTCACGTGGGCGCCGGTCTCACCGAGCCTGACGGCCGCCGGAAAGCCCGCTGCCCCACGGGCTGTGGGGCCACGCAAGCGGCTGCCAAAGAGCTTTCCAACGAGGCACGGCTTTCCCTCCTGGCTCTTCGGGCGTGGGAGCTGTCGCCAGAGCCGCGGCCCTACCGGAAAATGCTTCGCAGGCTGGCGCGGCGTCGCCATGTGGGCGACGGTGTCGCCGAGGCTGACGGCCGCCGGAAAGCCCGCAGCCCCACGGGCTGTGGGGCCACGCGAGCGGCTGCCAAAGAGCTTTCCAACGAGGCACGGCTTTCCCTCCTGGCTCTTCGGGCGTGGGAGCTGTCGCCAGAGCCGCGGCCCTACCGGAAAATGCTTCGCAGGCTGGCGCGGCAGCGCCACGTGGGCGCCAATGGCGCCGAGGCTGACAGCCGCCGGAAAGCCCGCAGCCCCACGGGCTGTGGGGCCACACCAGCGGCTGCCAAAGAGCTTTCCAAGGAGGCACGGCTTTCCCTCCTGGCTCTTCGGGCGTGGGAGCTGTCGCCAGAGCCGCGGCCCTACCGGAAAATGCTTCGCAGGCTGGCGCGGCGCCGCCACGTGGGCGCCGTTGTCGCCGAGGCTGATGGCCGCCGGAAAGCCCGCAGCCCCACGGGCTGTGGGGCCACGCGAGCGGCTGCCAAAGAGCTTTCCAACGAGGCACGGCTTTCCCTCCTGGCTCTTCGGGCGTGGGAGCTTTCGCCAGAGCCACGGCCCTACCGGAAAATGCTTCGCAGGCTGGCAAGGCGGCGCCACGTGGGCACTTGTGTCGCCGATGCTGACGGCCGCCGGAAAACCCGCAGCCCCACGGGCTGTGGGGCCACGCGAGCGGCTACCAAAGAGCTTTCCAACGAGGCACGGCTTTCCCTCCTGGCTCTTCGGGCGTGGGAGCTGTCACCAGAGCCGCGGCCCTACCGGAAAATGCTTCGCAGGCTGGCAAGGCGGCGCCACGTGGGCGCCGGTGTCACCGAGGCTGGCGGCCGCCGGAAAGCCCGCAGCCCCACGGGCTGTGGGGCCACGCGAGCGGCTGCCAAAGAGCTTTCCAACGAGGCACGGCTTTCCCTCCTGGCTCTTCGGGCGTGGGAGCTGTCGCCAGAGCCGCGGCCCTACCGGAAAATGCTTCGCAGGCTGGCGCGGCGACGCCACGTGGGCGCCGTTGTCGCCGAGGCTGATGGCCGCCGGAAAGCCCGCAGCCCCACGGGCTGTGGGGCCACGCGAGCGGCTGCCAAAGAGCTTTCCAACGAGGCACGGCTTTCCCTCCTGGCTCTTCGGGCGTGGGAGCTGTCGCCAGAGCCGCGGCCCTACCGGAAAATGCTTCGCAGGCTGGCGCGGCGCCGCCACGTGGGCACTGGTGTCGCCGAGGCTGACGGCCGCCGGAAAGCCCGCAGCCCCACGGGCTGTGGGGCCACTCGAGCGGCTGCCAAAGAGCTTTCCAACGAGGCATGGCTTTCCCTCCTGGATCTTCGGGCGTGGGAGCTGTCGCCAGAGACGCGGCCCTACTGGAAAATGCTTCGCAGGCTGGCGCGGCGGCGCCACGTGTTCGCAGGTATCGCCGAGGCTGACGGCCGCCGGAAAGCCCGCAGCCCCACGGGCTGTGGGGCCACGCGAGCGGCTGCCAAAGTGCTTTCCAACGAGGCACGGCTTTCCCTCCTGGCTCTTTGGGCGTGGGAGCTGTCGCCAGAGCCGCGGCCCTACCCGAAAATGCTTTGCAGGCTGGCGCGGCGGCACCACGTGGGCGCCGGTGTCGCCGAGGCTGATAGCCGCCGGAAAGCCCGCAGCCCCACGGGCTGTGGGGCCACGCGAGCGGCTGCCAAAGAGCTTTCCAACGAGGCACGGCTTTCCCTCCTGGCTCTTCGGGCGTGGGAGCTGTCGCCAGAGCCGCGGCCCTACCGGAAAATGCTTCACAGGTTGGTGCGGCGGCGTCACGTGGGCGCCGGTCTCACCGAGCCTGACGGCCGCCGGAAAGCCCGCTGCCCCACGGGCTGTGGGGCCACGCAAGCGGCTGCCAAAGAGCTTTCCAACGAGGCACGGCTTTCCCTCCTGGCTCTTCGGGCGTGGGAGCTGTCGCCAGAGCCGCGGCCCTACCGGAAAATGCTTCGCAGGCTGGCGCGGCGGCGCCACGTGGGCGCTGGTGTCGCCGAGGCTGACGGCCGCCGGAAAGCCCGCAGCCCCACGGGCTGTGGGGCCACGCGAGCGGCTGCCAAAGAGCTTTCCAACGAGGCATGGCTTTCCCTCCTGGCTCTTCGGGCGTGGGAGCTGTCGCCAGAGCCGCGGCCCTACCGGAAAATGCTTCGCAGGCTGGCGCGGCGGCGCCACGTGGGCACTGGTGGCGCGGAGGCTGACGGCGGCCGGAAAGCCCGCAGCCCCACGGGCTGTGGGGCCACGCGAGCGGCTGCCAAAGAGGTTTCCAACGAGGCACGGCTTTCCCTCCTGGCTCTTCGGGCGTGGGAGCTGTCGCCAGAGCCGCGGCCCTACCGGAAAATGCTTCGCAGGCTGGCAAGGCGGCGCCACGTGGGCACTTGTGTCGCCGAGGCTGACGGCCGCCGGAAAGCCCGCAGCCCCACGGGCTGTGGGGCCACGCGAGCGGCTGCCAAAGAGCTTTCCAATGAGGCACGGCTTTCCCTCCTGGCTCTTCGGGCGTGGGAGCTGTCGCCAGAGCCGCGGCCCTACCGGAAAATGCTTCGCAGGCTCGCGCGGCGTCGCCATGTGGGCGCCGGTGTCGCCGAGGCTGATGGCCGCCGGAAAGCCCGCAGCCCCACGGGCTGTGGGGCCACGCGAGCGGCTGCCAAAGAGCTTTCCAAGGAGGCACGGCTTTCCCTCCTGGCTCTTCGGGCGTGGGAGCTGTCGCCAGAGCCGCGGCCCTACCGGAAAATGCTTCGCAGGCTGGCGCGGCGGCGCCATGTGGGCGCCGGTGTCGCCGAGGCTGATGGCCGCCGGAAAGCCCGCAGCCCCACGGGCTGTGGGGCCACGCGAGCGGCTGCCAAAGAGCTTTCCAAGGAGGCACGGCTTTCCCTCCTGGCTCTTCGGGCGTGGGAGCTGTCGCCAGAGCCGCGGCCCTACCGGAAAATGCTTCGCAGGCTGGCGCGGCGGCGCCATGTGGGCGCCGGTGTCGCCGAGGCTGATGGCCGCCGGAAAGCCCGCAGCCCCACGGGCTGTGGGGCCACGCGAGCAGCTGCCAAAGAGCTTTCCAATGAGGCACGGCTTTCCCTCCTGGCTCTTCGGGCGTGGGAGCTGTCGCCAGAGCCACGGCCCTACCGGAAAATGCTTCGCAGGCTGGCGCGGCGGCGCCATGTGGGCGCCAGTGTCGCCGAGGCTGATGGCCGCCGGAAAGCCCGCAGCCCCACGGGCTGTGGGGCCACGCGAGCGGCTGCCAAAGAGCTTTCCAACGAGGCACGGCTTTCCCTCCTGGCTCTTCGGGCGTGGGAGGTGTCGCCAGAGCCGCGGCCCTACCGGAAAATGCTTCGCAGGCTGGCGCCGCGGCGCCACGTGGGCACCGGTGTCGCCGAGGCTGACGGCTGCCGTAAAGCCCGCAGCCCCACGGGCTGTGGGGCCACGCAAGCGGCTGCCAAAGAGCTTTCCAACGAGGCACGGCTTTCCCTCCTGGCTCTTCGGGCGTGGGAGCTGTCGCCAGAGCCGCGGCCCTACCGGAAAATGCTTCGCAGGCTGGCGCGGCGGCGTCAATTGGGCGCTGGTGTCACCGAGGCTGACGGCTGCCGGAAAGCCCGCAGCCCCACGGGCTGTGGGGCCACGCGAGCGGCTGCCAAAGAGCTTTCCAAGGAGGCACGGCTTTCCCTCCTGGCTCTTCGGGCGTGGGAGCTGTCGCCAGAGCCGCGGCCCTACCGGAAAATGCTTCGCAGGCTGGCGCGGCGGCGCCACGTGTGAGCCGGTGTCGCCGAGCCTGATGGCCGCCGGAAAGCCCGCAGTCCCAAGGGTTGTGGGGCCACGCGAGCGGCTGCCAAAGAGCTTTCCAATGAGGCACGGCTTTCCCTCCTGGCTCTTCGGGCGTGGGAGCTGTCGCCAGAGCCGCGGCCCTACCGGAAAATGCTTCGCAGGCTGGCGCGGCGACGCCATGTGGGCGCCGGTGTCGCCGAGGCTGACGGCCGCCGGAAAGTCCGCAGCCCCACGGGCTGTGGGGCCACGCGAGCGGCTGCCAAAGAGCTTTCCAACGAGGCACGGCTTTCCCTCCTGGCTCTTCGGGCGTGGGAGCTGTCGCCAGAGCCGCGGCCCTACCGGAAAATGCTTCGCAGGCTGGCAAGGCGTCGCCATGTGGGCACTTGTGTCGCCGAGGCTGACGGCCGCCGGAAAGCCCGCAGCCCCACGGGCTGTGGGGCCACGCGAGCGGCTGCCAAAGAGCTTTCCAACGAGGCACGGCTTTCCCTCCTGGCTCTTCGGGCGTGGGAGCTGTCGCCAGAGCCGCGGACCTACCGGAAAATGCTTCGCAGGCTGGCGCGGCGTCGCCATGTGGGCGCCGGTGTCGCCGAGGCTGATGGCCGCCGGAAAGCCCGCAGCCCTACCGGCTGTGGGGCCACACGAGCGGCTGCCAAAGAGCTTTCCAAGGAGGCACGGCTTTCCCTCCTGGCTCTTCGGGCGTGGGAGCTGTCGCCAGAGCCGCGGCCCTACCGGATAATGCTTCGCAGGCTGGTGCGGCGACGCCATGTGGGCGCCGGTGTCGCCGAGGCTGACGGCTGACGGAAAGCCCGCAGCCCCACGGGCTGTGGGGCCACACCAGCGGCTGCCAAAGAGCTTTCCAACGAGGCACGGCTTTCCCTCCTGGCTCTTCGGGCGTGGGAGCTGTCTCCAGAGCCGCGGCCCTACCGGAAAATGCTTCGCAGGCTGGCACGGCGGCGCCACGTGGGCACCGGTGTCGCCGAGGCTGACGGCTGACGGAAAGCCCGCAGCCCCAGGGGCTGTGGGGCCACACGAGCGGCTGCCAAAGAGCTTTCCAAGGAGGCACGGCTTTGCCTCCTGGCTCTTCGGGCGTGGGAGCTGTCGCCAGAGCCGCAGCCCTACCGGAAAATGCTTCGCAGGCTGGCGCGGCGTCGCCATGTGGGCGCCGGTGTCGCCGAGGCTGATGGCCGCCGGAAAGCCCGCAGCCCCACGGGCTGTGGGGCCACGCGAGCGGCTGCCAAAGAGCTTTCCAACGAGGCACGGCTTTCCCTCCTGGCTCTTCGGGCGTGGGAGCTGTCGCCAGAGCCGCGGCCCTACCGGAAAATGCTTCGCAGGCTGGCGCGGCAGCGCCACGTGGGCGCCAATGGCGCCGAGGCTGACGGCCGCCGGAAAGCCCGCAGCCCCACGGGCTGTGGGGCCACACCAGCGGCTGCCAAAGAGCTTTCCAAGGAGGCACGGCTTTCCCTCCTGGCTCTTCGGGCGTGGGAGCTGTCGCCAGAGCCGCGGCCCTACCGGAAAATGCTTCGCAGGCTGGCGCGGCGCCGCCACGTGGGCGCCGTTGTCGCCGAGGCTGATGGCCGCCGGAAAGCCCGCAGCCCCACGGGCTGTGGGGCCACGCGAGCGGCTGCCAAAGAGCTTTCCAACGAGGCACGGCTTTCCCTCCTGGCTCTTCGGGCGTGGGAGCTTTCGCCAGAGCCACGGCCCTACCGGAAAATGCTTCGCAGGCTGGCAAGGCGGCGCCACGTGGGCACTTGTGTCGCCGATGCTGACGGCCGCCGGAAAACCCGCAGCCCCACGGGCTGTGGGGCCACGCGAGCGGCTACCAAAGAGCTTTCCAACGAGGCACGGCTTTCCCTCCTGGCTCTTCGGGCGTGGGAGCTGTCGCCAGAGCCGCGGCCCTACCGGAAAATGCTTCGCAGGCTGGCAAGGCGGCGCCACGTGGGCGCCGGTGTCGCCGAGGCTGGCGGCCGCCGGAAAGCCCGCAGCCCCACGGGCTGTGGGGCCACGCGAGCGGCTGCCAAAGAGCTTTCCAACGAGGCACGGCTTTCCCTCCTGGCTCTTCGGGCGTGGGAGCTGTCGCCAGAGCCGCGGCCCTACCGGAAAATGCTTCGCAGGCTGGCGCGGCGGCGCCACGTGTGCGCCGGTGTCGCCGAGGCTGACGGCCGCCGGAAAGCCCGCAGCCCCACGGGCTGTGGGGCCACGCGAGCGGCTGCCAAAGAGCTTTCCAACGAGGCACGGCTTTCCCTCCTGGCTCTTCGGGCGTGGGAGCTCTCGCCAGAGCCGCGGCCCTACCGGAAAATGCTTCGCAGGCTGGCGCGGCGGCGCCACGTGGGCGCCGGTGTCACCGAGGCTGACGGCCGCCGGAAAGCCCGCAGCCCCACGGGCTGTGGGGCCACGCGAGCGGCTGCCAAAGAGCTTTCCAAGGAGGCACGGCTTTCCCTCCTGGCTCTTCGGGCGTGGGAGCTGTCGCCAGAGCCGCAGCCCTACCGGAAAATGCTTCGCAGGCTGGCGCGGCGTCGCCATGTGGGCGCCGGTGTCACCGAGGCTGATGGCCGCCGGAAAGCCCGCAGCCCCACGGGCTGTGGGGCCACGCGAGCGGCTGCCAAAGAGCTTTCCAACGAGGCACGGCTTTCCCTCCTGGCTCTTCGGGCGTGGGAGCTTTCGCCAGAGCCACGGCCCTACCGGAAAATGCTTCGCAGGCTGGCAAGGCGGCGCCACGTGGGCACTGGTGTCGCCAAGGCTGACGGCCGCCGGAAAACCCGCAGCCCCACGGGCTGTGGGGCCACGCGAGCGGCTACCAAAGAGCTTTCCAACGAGGCACGGCTTTCCCTCCTGGCTCTTCGGGCGTGGGAGCTGTCGCCAGAGCCGCGGCCCTACCGGAAAATGCTTCGCAGGCTGGCGCGGCGGCGCCACGTGGGCGCCGGTGTCGCCGAGGCTGACGGCCGCCGGAAAGCCCGCAGCCCCACGGGCTGTGGGGCCACGCGAGCGGCTGCCAAAGAGCTTTCCAACGAGGCACGGCTTTCCCTCCTGGCTCTTCGGGCGTGGGAGCTGTCGCCAGAGCCGCGGCCCTACCGGAAAATGCTTCGCAGGCTGGCGCGGCGGCGCCACGTGGGCGCCGGTGTCACCGAGGCTGACGGCCGCCGGAAAGCCCGCAGCCCCACGGGCTGTGGGGCCACGCGAGCGGCTGCCAAAGAGCTTTCCAAGGAGGCACGGCTTTCCCTCCTGGCTCTTCGGGCGTGGGAGCTTTCACCAGAGCCGCGGCCCTACCGCAAAATGCTTCGCAGGCTGGCACGGCGGCGCCACGTGGGCACCGGTGTCGCCGAGGCTGACGGCTGACGGAAAGCCCGCAGCCCCACGGGCTGTGGGGCCACGCGAGCGGCTGCCAAAGAGCTTTCCAACGAGGCACGGCTTTCCCTCCTGGCTCTTCGGGCGTGGGAGCTGTCGCCAGAGCCGCGGCCCTACCGGAAAATGCTTCGCAGACTGGCGCGGCGCCGCCACGTGGGCACTGGTGTCGCCAAGGCTGACGGCCGCCGGAAAGCCCGCAGCCCCACGGGCTGTGGGGCCACGCGAGCGGCTGCCAAAGAGGTTTCCAACGAGGCACGGCTTTCCCTCCTGGCTCTTCGGGCGTGGGAGCTCTCGCCAGAGCTGCGGCCCTACCGGAAAATGCTTCGCAGGGTGGCGCGGCGACGCCATGTGGGCGCCGTTGTCGCCGAGGCTGATGGCCGCTGGAAAGCCCGCAGCCCCACGGGCTGTGGGGCCACGCGAGCGGCTGCCAAAGAGCTTTCCAACGAGGCACGGCTTTCCCTCCTGGCTCTTCGGGCGTGGGAGCTGTCGCAAGAGCCGCGGCCCTACCGGAAAATGCTTCACAGGCTGGCGCGGCGCCGCCACGTGGGCGCCGTTGTCGCCGAGGCTGATGGCCGCCGGAAAGCCCGCAGCCCCACGGGCTGTGGGGCCACGCGAGCGGCTGCCAAAGAGCTTTCCAACGAGGCACGGCTTTCCCTCCTGGCTCTTCGGGCGTGGGAGCTGTCGCCAGAGCCGCGGCCCTACCGGAAAATGCTTCGCAGGCTGGCGCGGCGACGCCATGTGGGCGCCGGTGTCGCCGAGGCTGATGGCCGCCGGAAAGCCCGCAGCTCCACGGGCTGTGGGGCCACGCGAGCGGCTGCCAAAGAGCTTTCCAACGAGGCACGGCTTTCCCTCCTGGCTCTTCGGGCGTGGGAGCTGTCGCCAGAGCCGCGGCCCTACCGGAAAATGCTTCGCAGGCTGGCGCGGCAGCGCCACGTGGGCGCCGATGGCGCCGAGGCTGACGGCCGCCGGAAAGCCCGCAGCCCCACGGGCTGTGGGGCCACACCAGCGGCTGCCAAAGAGCTTTCCAAGGAGGCACAGCTTTCCCTCCTGGCTCTTCGGGCGTGGGAGCTGTCGCCAGAGCCGCGGCCCTACCGGAAAATGCTTCGCAGGCTGGCGCGGCGACGCCATGTGGGCGCCGTTGTCGCCGAGGCTGATGGCCGCCGGAAAGCCCGCAGCCCCACGGGCTGTGGGGCCACGCGAGCGGCTGCCAAAGAGCTTTCCAACGAGGCACAGCTTTCCCTCCTGGCTCTTCGGGCGTGGGAGCTGTCGCCAGAGCCGCGGCCCTACCGGAAAATGCTTCACAGGCTGGCGCGGCGGCGCCACGTGGGCGCCGGTGTCGCCGAGGCTGATGGCCGCCGGAAAGCCCGCAGCCCCACGGGCTGTGGGGCCATGCGAGCGGCTGCCAAAGAGCTTTCCAATGAGGCACGGCTTTCCCTCCTGGCTCTTCGGGCGTGGGAGCTGTCGCCAGAGCCGCGGCCCTACCGGAAAATGCTTCGCAGGCTGGCGCGGCGCCGCCACGTGGGCACTGGTGTCGCCGAGGCTGACGGCCGCCGGAAAGCCCGCAGCCCCACGGGCTGTGGGGCCACGCGAGCGGCTGCCAAAGAGCTTTCCAACGAGGCATGGCTTTCCCTCCTGGATCTTCGGGCGTGGGAGCTGTCGCCAGAGACGCGGCCCTACTGGAAAATGCTTCGCAGGCTGGCGCGGCGGCGCCACGTGTTCGCAGGTATCGCCGAGGCTGACGGCCGCCGGAAAGCCCGCAGCCCCACGGGCTGTGGGGCCACGCGAGCGGCTGCCAAAGTGCTTTCCAACGAGGCACGGCTTTCCCTCCTGGCTCTTCGGGCGTGGGAGCTGTCGCCAGAACTGCGGCCCTACCGGAAAATGCTTCGCAGGCTGGCGCGGCGGCGCCACGTGTGCGCCGGTGTCGCCGAGGCTGATGGCCGCCGGAAAGCCCGCAGCCCCACGGGCTGTGGGGCCACGCGAGCGGCTGCCAAAGAGCTTTCCAACGAGGCACGGCTTTCCCTCCTGGCTCTTCGGGCGTGGGAACTGTCGCCAGAGCCGCGGACCTACCGGAAAATGCTTCGCAGGCTGGCGTGGCGGCGTCAATTGGGCGCTGGTGTCACCGAGGCTGACGGCCGCCGGAAAGCCCGCAGCCCCACGGGCTGTGGGGCCACGCGAGCGGCTGCCAAAGAGCTTTCCAACGAGGCACGGCTTTCCCTCCTGGCTCTTCGGGCGTGGGAGCGTTCGCCAGAGCCGCGGACCTACCGGAAAATGCCTCGCAGGCTGGCAAGGCGGCGCCACGTGGGCACTTGTGTCGCCGAGGCTGACGGCCGCCGGAAAGCCCGCAGCCCCACGGGCTGTGGGGCCACGCGAGCGGCTGCCAAAGAGCTTTCCAACGAGGCACGGCTTTCCCTCCTGGCTCTTC
Organism: Rissa tridactyla; assembly: GCF_028500815.1. Classification (NCBI taxonomy): domain Eukaryota; kingdom Metazoa; phylum Chordata; class Aves; order Charadriiformes; family Laridae; genus Rissa; species Rissa tridactyla. Next base: position 586,875 of record NW_026529338.1, on the reverse strand, counting down.
GGGTGTGGGAGCTGTCGCCAGAGCCGTGGCCCTACCGGAAAATGCTTCGCAGGCTGGCGCGGCGTCGCCCTATGGGCGCCGGTGTCGCCGATGCTGATGGCCGCCGGAAAGCCTGCAGCCCCACGGGCTGTGGGGCCACGCGAGCGGCTGCCAAAGAGCTTTCCAACGAGGCACGGCTTTCCCTCCTGGCTCTTCGGGCGTGGGAGCTGTCGCCAGAGCCGCGGCCCTACCGGAAAATGCTTCGCAGGCTGGCGCGACAGCGCCACGTTGGCGCCGATGGCGCCGAGGCTGACGGCCGCCGGAAAGCCCGCAGCCCCACGGGCTGTGGGGCCACGCGAGCGGCTGCCAAAGAGCTTTCCAACGAGGCACGGCTTTCCCTCCTGGCTCTTCGGGCGTGGGAGCTGTCGCCAGAGCACCGGCCCTACCCGAAAATGCTTCGCAGGCTGGCGCGGCGCCGCCACGTGGGCGCCGGTGTCGCCGAGGCTGATGGCCGCCGGAAAGCCCGCAGCCCCACGGGCTGTGGGGCCACGCGAGCGGCTGCCAAAGAGCTTTCCAACGAGGCACGGCTTTCCCTCCTGGCTCTTCGGGCGTGGGAGCTGTCGCCAGAGCCGCGGCCCTACCGGAAAATGCTTCGCAGGCTGGCAAGGCGGCGCCACGTGGGCACTTGTGTCGCCGATGCTGACGGCCGCCGGAAAGCCCGCAGCCCCACGGGCTGTGGGGCCACGCGAGCGGCTGCCAAAGAGCTTTCCAAGGAGGCACGGCTTTCCCTTCTGGCTCTTCGGGCGTGGGAGCTGTCACCAGAGCCGCGGCCCTACCGCAAAATGCTTCGCAGGCTGGCGCGGCGCCGCCACGTGGGCACTGGTGTCGCCGAGGCTGACGGCCGCCGGAAAGCCCGCAGCCCCACGGGCTGTGGGGCCACGCGAGCGGCTGCCAAAGAGGTTTCCAACGAGGCACGGCTTTCCCTCCTGGCTCTTCGGGCGTGGGAGCTGTCGCCAGAGCTGCGGCCCTACCGGAAAATGCTTCGCAGGGTGGCGCGGCGACGCCATGTGGGCGCCGTTGTTGCCGAGGCTGATGGCCGCTGGAAAGCCCGCAGCCCCACGGGCTGTGGGGCCACGCGAGCGGCTGCCAAAGAGCTTTCCAACGAGGCACGGCTTTCCCTCCTGGCTCTTCGGGCGTGGGAGCTGTCGCAAGAGCCGCGGCCCTACCGGAAAATGCTTCACAGGCTGGCGCGGCGCCGCCACGTGGGCGCCGTTGTCGCCGAGGCTGACGGCCGCCAGAAAGCCCGCAGCCCCACGGGCTGTGGGGCCACGCGAGCGGCTGCCAAAGAGCTTTCCAAGGAGGCACGGCTTTCCCTCCTGGCTCTTCGGGCGTGGGAGCTGTCGCCAGAGCCGCGGCCCTACCGGAAAATGCTTCGCAGGCTGGCGCGGCGACGCCATGTGGGCGCCGGAGTCGCCGAGGCTGATGGCCGCCGGAAAGCCCGCAGCTCCACGGGCTGTGGGGCCACGCGAGTGGCTTCCAAAGAGCTTTCCAACGAGGCACGGCTTTCCCTCCTGGCTCTTCGGGCGTGGGAGCTGTCGCCAGAGCCGCGGCCCTACCGGAAAATGCTTCGCAGGCTGGCGCGGCGGCGCCACGTGAGCGCCGATGGCGCCGAGGCTGCCGGCCGCCGGAAAGCCCGCAGCCCCACGGGCTGTGGGGCCACGCGAGCGGCTGCCAAAGAGTTTTCCAACGAGGCACGGCTTTCCCTCCTGGCTCTTCGGGCGTGGGAGCTGTCGCGAGAGCCGCGGCCCTACCGGAAAATGCTTCGCAGGGTGGCGCGGCGACGCCATGTGGGCGCCGTTGTCGCCGAGGCTGATGGCCGCCGGAAAGCCCGCAGCCCCACGGGCTGTGGGGCCACGCGAGCGGCTGCCAAAGAGCTTTCCAACGAGGCACGGCTTTCCCTCCTGGCTCTTCGGGCGTGGGAGCTGTCGCCAGAGCCGCGGCCCTACCGGAAAATGCTTCACAGGCTGGCGCGGCGCCGCCACGTGGGCGCCGTTGTCGCCGAGGCTGATGGCCGCCGGAAAGCCCGCAGCCCCACGGGCTGTGGGGCCACGCGAGCGGCTGCCAAAGAGCTTTCCAACGAGGCACGGCTTTCCCTCCTGGCTCTTCGGGCGTGGGAGCTGTCGCCAGAGCCGCGGCCCTACCGGAAAATGCTTCGCAGGCTGGCGCGGCGCCGCCACGTGGGCACTGGTGTCGCCGAGGCTGACGGCCGCCGGAAAGCCCGCAGCCCCACGGGCTGTGGGGCCACTCGAGCGGCTGCCAAAGAGCTTTCCAACGAGGCATGGCTTTCCCTCCTGGATCTTCGGGCGTGGGAGCTGTCGCCAGAGACGCGGCCCTACTGGAAAATGCTTCGCAGGCTGGCGCGGCGGCGCCACGTGTTCGCAGGTATCGCCGAGGCTGACGGCCGCCGGAAAGCCCGCAGCCCCACGGGCTGTGGGGCCACGCGAGCGGCTGCCAAAGTGCTTTCCAACGAGGCACGGCTTTCCCTCCTGGCTCTTTGGGCGTGGGAGCTGTCGCCAGAGCCGCGGCCCTACCCGAAAATGCTTTGCAGGCTGGCGCGGCGGCACCACGTGGGCGCCGGTGTCGCCGAGGCTGATAGCCGCCGGAAAGCCCGCAGCCCCACGGGCTGTGGGGCCACGCGAGCGGCTGCCAAAGAGCTTTCCAACGAGGCACGGCTTTCCCTCCTGGCTCTTCGGGCGTGGGAGCTGTCGCCAGAGCCGCGGCCCTACCGGAAAATGCTTCACAGGTTGGTGCGGCGGCGTCACGTGGGCGCCGGTCTCACCGAGCCTGACGGCCGCCGGAAAGCCCGCTGCCCCACGGGCTGTGGGGCCACGCAAGCGGCTGCCAAAGAGCTTTCCAACGAGGCACGGCTTTCCCTCCTGGCTCTTCGGGCGTGGGAGCTGTCGCCAGAGCCGCGGCCCTACCGGAAAATGCTTCGTAGGCTGGCGCGGCGGCGCCACGTGGGCGCTGGTGTCGCCGAGGCTGACGGCCGCCGGAAAGCCCGCAGCCCCACGGGCTGTGGGGCCACGCGAGCGGCTGCCAAAGAGCTTTCCAACGAGGCACGGCTTTCCCTCCTGGCTCTTCGGGCGTGGGAGCTGTCGCCAGAGCCGCGGCCCTACCGGAAAATGCTTCGCAGGCTGGCGCGGCGGCGCCACGTGGGCACTGGTGGCGCGGAGGCTGACGGCGGCCGGAAAGCCCGCAGCCCCACGGGCTGTGGGGCCACGCGAGCGGCTGCCAAAGAGCTTTCCAACGAGGCACGGCTTTCCCTCCTGGCTCTTCGGGCGTGGGAGCTGTCGCCAGAGCCGCGGCCCTACCGGAAAATGCTTCGCAGGCTGGCGCGGCGCCGCCACGTGGGCACTGGTGTCGCCGAGGCTGACGGCCGCCGGAAAGCCCGCAGCCCCACGGGCTGTGGGGCCACTCGAGCGGCTGCCAAAGAGCTTTCCAACGAGGCATGGCTTTCCCTCCTGGATCTTCGGGCGTGGGAGCTGTCGCCAGAGACGCGGCCCTACTGGAAAATGCTTCGCAGGCTGGCGCGGCGGCGCCACGTGTTCGCAGGTATCGCCGAGGCTGACGGCCGCCGGAAAGCCCGCAGCCCCACGGGCTGTGGGGCCACGCGAGCGGCTGCCAAAGTGCTTTCCAACGAGGCACGGCTTTCCCTCCTGGCTCTTTGGGCGTGGGAGCTGTCGCCAGAGCCGCGGCCCTACCCGAAAATGCTTTGCAGGCTGGCGCGGCGGCACCACGTGGGCGCCGGTGTCGCCGAGGCTGATAGCCGCCGGAAAGCCCGCAGCCCCACGGGCTGTGGGGCCACGCGAGCGGCTGCCAAAGAGCTTTCCAACGAGGCACGGCTTTCCCTCCTGGCTCTTCGGGCGTGGGAGCTGTCGCCAGAGCCGCGGCCCTACCGGAAAATGCTTCACAGGTTGGTGCGGCGGCGTCACGTGGGCGCCGGTCTCACCGAGCCTGACGGCCGCCGGAAAGCCCGCTGCCCCACGGGCTGTGGGGCCACGCAAGCGGCTGCCAAAGAGCTTTCCAACGAGGCACGGCTTTCCCTCCTGGCTCTTCGGGCGTGGGAGCTGTCGCCAGAGCCGCGGCCCTACCGGAAAATGCTTCGTAGGCTGGCGCGGCGGCGCCACGTGGGCGCTGGTGTCGCCGAGGCTGACGGCCGCCGGAAAGCCCGCAGCCCCACGGGCTGTGGGGCCACGCGAGCGGCTGCCAAAGAGCTTTCCAACGAGGCACGGCTTTCCCTCCTGGCTCTTCGGGCGTGGGAGCTGTCGCCAGAGCCGCGGCCCTACCGGAAAATGCTTCGCAGGCTGGCGCGGCGGCGCCACGTGGGCACTGGTGGCGCGGAGGCTGACGGCGGCCGGAAAGCCCGCAGCCCCACGGGCTGTGGGGCCACGCGAGCGGCTGCCAAAGAGCTTTCCAACGAGGCACGGCTTTCCCTCCTGGCTCTTCGGGCGTGGGAGCTGTCGCCAGAGCCGCGGCCCTACCGGAAAATGCTTCGCAGGCTGGCAAGGCGGCGCCACGTGGGCACTTGTGTCGCCGAGGCTGACGGCCGCCGGAAAGCCCGCAGCCCCACGGGCTGTGGGGCCACGCGAGCGGCTGCCAAAGAGCTTTCCAATGAGGCACGGCTTTCCCTCCTGGCTCTTCGGGCGTGGGAGCTGTCGCCAGAGCCGCGGCCCTACCGGAAAATGCTTCGCAGGCTCGCGCGGCGTCGCCATGTGGGCGCCGGTGTCGACGAGGCTGATGGCCGCCGGAAAGCCCGCAGCCCCACGGGCTGTGGGGCCACGCGAGCGGCTGCCAAAGAGCTTTCCAAGGAGGCACGGCTTTCCCTCCTGGCTCTTCGGGCGTGGGAGCTGTCGCCAGAGCCGCGGCCCTACCGGAAAATGCTTCGCAGGCTGGCGCGGCGGCGCCATGTGGGCGCCGGTGTCGCCGAGGCTGATGGCCGCCGGAAAGCCCGCAGCCCCACGGGCTGTGGGGCCACGCGAGCGGCTGCCAAAGAGCTTTCCAAGGAGGCACGGCTTTCCCTCCTGGCTCTTCGGGCGTGGGAGCTGTCGCCAGAGCCGCGGCCCTACCGGAAAATGCTTCGCAGGCTGGCGCGGCGGCGCCATGTGGGCGCCGGTGTCGCCGAGGCTGATGGCCGCCGGAAAGCCCGCAGCCCCACGGGCTGTGGGGCCACGCGAGCAGCTGCCAAAGAGCTTTCCAATGAGGCACGGCTTTCCCTCCTGGCTCTTCGGGCGTGGGAGCTGTCGCCAGAGCCACGGCCCTACCGGAAAATGCTTCGCAGGCTGGCGCGGCGGCGCCATGTGGGCGCCAGTGTCGCCGAGGCTGATGGCCGCCGGAAAGCCCGCAGCCCCACGGGCTGTGGGGCCACGCGAGCGGCTGCCAAAGAGCTTTCCAACGAGGCACGGCTTTCCCTCCTGGCTCTTCGGGCGTGGGAGGTGTCGCCAGAGCCGCGGCCCTACTGGAAAATGCTTCGCAGGCTGGCGCCGCGGCGCCACGTGGGCACCGGTGTCGCCGAGGCTGACGGCTGCCGGAAAGCCCGCAGCCCCACGGGCTGTGGGGCCACGCGAGCGGCTGCCAAAGAGCTTTCCAACGAGGCACGGCTTTCCCTCCTGGCTCTTCGGGCGTGGGAGCTGTCGCCAGAGCCGCGGCCCTACCGGAAAATGCTTCGCAGGCTGGCGCGGCAGCGTCAATTGGGCGCTGGTGTCACCGAGGCTGACGGCTGCCGGAAAGCCCGCAGCCCCATGGGCTGTGGGGCCACGCGAGCGGCTGCCAAAGAGCTTTCCAAGGAGGCACGGCTTTCCCTCCTGGCTCTTCGGGCGTGGAGCTGTCGCCAGAGCCGCGGCCCTACCGGAAAAATGCTTCGCAGGCTGGCGCGGCGGCGCCACGTGTGAGCCGGTGTCGCCGAGCCTGATGGCCGCCGGAAAGCCCGCAGTCCCAAGGGTTGTGGGGCCACGCGAGCGGCTGCCAAAGAGCTTTCCAATGAGGCACGGCTTTCCCTCCTGGCTCTTCGGGCGTGGGAGCTGTCGCCAGAGCCGCGGCCCTACCGGAAAATGCTTCGCAGGCTGGCGCGGCGACGACATGTGGGCGCCGGTGTCGCCGAGGCTGACGGCCGCCGGAAAGTCCGCAGCCCCACGGGCTGTGGGGCCACGCGAGCGGCTGCCAAAGAGCTTTCCAACGAGGCACGGCTTTCCCTCCTGGCTCTTCGGGCGTGGGAGCTGTCGCCAGACCCGCGGCCCTACCGGAAAATGCTTTGCAGGCTGGCAAGGCGGCGCCACGTGGGCACTGGTGGCGCGGAGGCTGACGGCCGCCGGAAAGCCCGCAGCCCCACGGGCTGTGGGGCCACGCGAGCGGCTGCCAAAGAGCTTTCCAACGAGGCACGGCTTTCCCTCCTGGCTCTTCGGGCGTGGGAGCTGTCGCCAGAGATGCAGCCCTACCGGAAAATGCTTCGCAGGCTGGCGTGGCGGCGGTCAATTGGGCGCTGGTGTCACCGAGGCTGACGGCCGCCGGAAAGCCCGCAGCCCCACGGGCTGTGGGGCCACGCGAGCGGCTGCCAAAGAGCTTTCCAACGAGGCACGGCTTTCCCTCCTGGCTCTTCGGGCGTGGGAGCTGTCGCCAGAGCCGCGGCCCTACCGGAAAATGCTTCGCAGGCTGGCAAGGCGGCGCCACGTGGGCACTTGTGTCGCCGAGGCTGACGGCCGCCGGAAAGCCCGCAGCCCCACGGGCTGTGGGGCCACGCGAGCGGCTGCCAAAGAGCTTTCCAACGAGGCACGGCTTTCCCTCCTGGCTCTTCGGGCGTGGGAGCTGTCGCCAGAGCCGCGGCCCTACCGGAAAATGCTTCGCAGGCTGGCGCGGCGTCGCCATGTGGGCGCCGGTGTCCGCCGAGGCTGATGGCCGCCGGAAAGCCCGCAGCCCTACCGGCTGTGGGGCCACACGAGCGGCTGCCAAAGAGCTTTCCAATGAGGCACGGCTTTCCCTCCTGACCCTTCGGGGCGTGGGAGCTGTCGCCAGAGCCGCGGCCCTACCGGATAATGCTTCGCAGGCTGGTGCGGCGACGCCATGTGGGCGCCGGTGTCGCCGAGGCTGACGGCTGACGGAAAGCCCGCAGCCCCACGGGCTGTGGGCCACACCAGCGGCTGCCAAAGAGCTTTCCAACGAGGCACGGCTTTCCCTCCTGGCTCTTCGGGCGTGGGAGCTGTCTCCAGAGCCGCGGCCCTACCGGAAAATGCTTCGCAGGCTGGCACGGCGGCGCCACGTGGGCACCGGTGTCGCCGAGGCTGACGGCTGACGGAAAGCCCGCAGCCCCCAGGGGCTGTGGGGCCACACGAGCGGCTGCCAAAGAGCTTTCCAAACGAGGCACGGCTTTCCCTCCTGGCTCTTCGGGCGTGGGAGCTGTCGCCAGAGCCGCGGCCCTACCGGAAAATGCTTCGCAGGCTGGCGCGGCGCCGCCACGTGGGCACTGCTGTCGCCGAGGCTGACGGCCGCCGGAAAGCCCGCAGCCCCACGGGCTGTGGGGCCACGCGAGCGGCTGCCAAAGAGCTTTTCCAACGAGGCACGGCTTTCCCTCCTGGCTCTTCGGGCGTGGGAGCTGTCGCCAGAGCCGCGGCCCTACCGGAAAAAGCTTCGCAGGCTGGCGCCGCGGCACCACGTAGGCGCAGGTGTCGCCGAGGCTGACGGCTGCCGAAAAGCCCGCAGCCCCACGGGCTGTGGGGCCACGCGAGCGGCTGCCAAAGAGCTTTCCAACGAGGCACGGCTTTCCCTCCTGGCTCTTCGGGCGTGGGAGCTGTCGCCAGAGATGCGGCCCTACCGGAAAATGCTTCGCAGGCTGGCGTGGCGGCGTCAATTGGGCGCTGGTGTCACCGAGGCTGACGGCTGCCGGAAAGCCCGCAGCCCCACGGGCTGTGGGGCCACGCGAGCGGCTGCCAAAGAGCTTTCCAACGAGGCACGGCTTTCCCTCCTGGCTCTTCGGGCGTGGGAGCTGTCGCCAGAGCCGCGGCCCTACCGGAAAATGCTTCGCAGCTGGCAAGGCGGCGCCACGTGGGCACTTGTGTCGCCGAGGCTGACGGCCGCCGGGGGGAAAGCCCGCAGCCCCACGGGCTGTGGGGCCACGCGAGCGGCTGCCAAAGAGCTTTCCAACGAGGCACGGCTTTCCCTCCTGGCTCTTCGGGCGTGGGAGCTTTCGCCAGAGCCGCGGACCTACCGAAAATGCTTCGCAGGCTGGCAAGGCGGCGCCATGTGGGCGCCGGTGTCGCCGAGGCTGATGGCCGCCGGAAAGCCCGCAGCCCCACGGGCTGTGGGGCCACGCGAGCGGCTGCCAAAGAGCTTTCCAACGAGGCACGGCTTTCCCTCCTGCTCTTCGGGCGTGGGAGCTGTCGCCAGAGCCGCGGCCCTACCGGAAAATGCTTCGCAGGCTGGCGCGGCAGCGCCACGTGGGTGCCGATGGCGCCGAGGCTGACGGCCGCCGGAAAGCCCGCAGCCCCACGGGCTGTTGGGCCACACCAGCGGCTGCCAAAGAGCTTTCCAACGAGGCACGGCTTTCCCTCCTGGCTCTTCGGGCGTAGGAGCTGTCTCCAGAGCCGCGGCCCTACCGGAAAATGCTTCGCAGGCTGGCGCGGGGGCGTCAATTGGGCGCCGTTGTCGCTGAGGCTGATGGCCGCCGGAAAGCCCGCAGCCCCACGGGCTGTGGGGCCACGCGAGCAGCTGCCAAAGAGCTTTCCAACGAGGCACGGCTTTCCCTCCTGGCTCTTCGGGCGTGGGAGCTCTCGCCAGAGCTGCTGCCCTACCGGAAAATGCTTCGCAGGCTGGCCTGGCGGTGCCACGTGGGCGCCGGTGTCACCGAGGCTTACGGCTGCCGGAAAGCCCGCAGCCCCACGGGCTGTGGGGCCACGCGAGCGGCTGCCAAAGAGCTTTCCAATGAGGCACGGCTTTCCCTACTGGCTCTTCGGGCGTGGGAGCTGTCGCCAGAGCCGCGGCCCTACCGGAAAATGCTTCGCAGGCTGGTGCGGAGGCGCCATGTGGGCGCCGATGGCGCCGAGGCTGACGGCCGCCGGAAAGCCCACAGCCCCACGGGCTGTGGGGCCACGCGAGCGGCTGCCAAAGAGCTTTCCAACGAGGCACGGCTTTCCCTCCTGGCTCTTCGGGCGTGGGAGCTGTCGCCAGAGCCGCGGCCCTACCGGAAAATGCTTCGCAGGCTGGCGCGGCGGCACCCACGTGTGCGCCGGTGTCGCCGAGGCTGACGGCCGCCGGAAAGCCCGCAGCCCCACGGGCTGTGGGGCCACGCGAGCGGCTGCCAAAGAGCTTTCCAACGAGGCACGGCTTTCCCTCCTGGCTCTTCGGGCGTGGGAGCTGTCGCCAGAGACGCGGCCCTACCGGAAAATGCTTCGCAGGCTGGCGCCGCGGCACCACGTGGGCGCAGTGTCGCCGAGGCTGACGGCTGACGGAAAGCCCGCAGCCCCACGGGCTGTGGGGCCACACAAGCTGCTGTCCAAAGAGCTTTCCAACGAGGCACGGCTTTCCCTCCTGGCTCTTCGGGCGTGGGAGCTGTCGCCAGAGCCGCGGCCCTACCGGAAAATGCTTCGCAGGCTGGCGCGGCGGCACCACGTGTGCGCCGGTGTCGCCGAGGCTGATGGCCGCCGGAAAGCCCGCAGCCCCACGGGCTGTGGGGCCACGCGAGCGGCTGCCAAAGAGCTTTCCAACGAGGCACGGCTTTCCCTCCTGGCTCTTCGGGCGTGAGAACTGTCACCAGAGCCGCGGACCTACCGGAAAATGCTTCGCAGGCTGGCAAGGCGGCGCCACGTGGGCACTTGTGTCGCCGATGCTGACGGCCGCCGGAAAGCCCGCAGCCCCACGGGCTGTGGGGCCACGCGAGCGGCTGCCAAAGAGGTTTCCAACGAGGCACGGCTTTCCCTCCTGGCTCTTCGGGTGTGGGAGCTGTCACCAGAGCCGCGGCCCTACCGGAAAATGCTTCGCAGGCTGGCGCGGCGGCGCCACGTGGGCGCCGGTGTCGCCGAGGCTGACGGCCGCCGGAAAGCCCGCAGCCCCACGGGCTGTGGGGCCACGCGAGCGGCTGCCAAAGAGCTTTCCAACGAGGCACGGCTTTCCCTCCTGGCTCTTCGGGCGCGGGAGCTGTCGCCAGAGCCGCGGCCCTACCGGAAAATGCTTCGCAGGCTGGCGCGGCGGCGCCACGTGGGCGCAGGTGGCACCGAGGCTGACGGCCGCCGGAAAGCCCGCAGCCCCACGGGCTGTGGGGCCACGCGAGCGGCTGCCAAAGAGCTTTCCAACGAGGCACGGCTTTCCCTCCTGGCTCTTCGGGCGTGGGAGCTGTCGCCAGAGCACCGGCCCTACCGGAAAATGCTTCGCAGACTGGCGCGGCGCCGCCACGTGGGCACTGGTGTCGCCGAGGCTGACGGCCGCCGGAAAGCCCGCAGCCCCACGGGCTGTGGGGCCACGCGAGCGGCTGCCAAAGTGCTTTCCAACGAGGCACGGCTTTCCCTCCTGGCTCTTTGGGCGTGGGAGCTGTCGCCAGAACCGCGGCCCTACCGGAAAATGCTTCGCAGGCTGGCGCGGCGCCGCCACGTGGGCGCCGGTGTCGCCGAGTCTGATGGCCGCCGGAAAGCCCGCAGCCCCACGGGCTGTGGGGCCACGCGAGCGGCTGCCAAAGAGCTTTCCAACGAGGCACGGCTTTCCCTCCTGGCTCTTCGGGCGTGGGAACTGTCGCCAGAGCCGCGGACCTACCGGAAAATGCTTCGCAGGCTGGCGTGGCGGCGTCAATTGGGCGCTGGTGTCACCGAGGCTGACGGCCGCCGGAAAGCCCGCAGCCCCACGGGCTGTGGGGCCACGCGAGCGGCTGCCAAAGAGCTTTCCAAGGAGGCACGGCTTTCCCTCCTGGCTCTTCGGGCGTGGGAGCGTTCGCCAGAGCCGCGGACCTACCGGAAAATGCTTCGCAGGCTGGAGTGGCGGGGCCACGTGGGCACTTGTGTCGCCGATGCTGACGGCCGCCGGAAAGCCCGCAGCCCCACGGGCTGTGGGGCCACGCGAGCGGCTGCCAAAGAGCTTTCCAACGAGGCACGGCTTTCCCTCCTGGCTCTTCGGGTGTGGGAGCTGTCGCCAGAGCCGCGGCCCTACCGGAAAATGCTTCGCAGGCTGGCGCGGCGGCGCCACGTGGGCGCCGGTGTCGCCGAGGCTGACGGCCGCCGGAAATCCCGCAGCCCCACGGGCTGTGGGGCCACGCGAGCGGCTGCCAAAGAGCTTTCCAAGGAGGCACGGCTTTCCCTCCTGGCTCTTCGGGCGTGGGAGCTGTCGCCAGAGCCGCGGCCCTACCGGAAAATGCTTCGCAGGCTGGCGCGGCGGCGCCACGTGGGCGCCGGTGTCGCCGAGGCTGACGGCCGCCGGAAAGCCCGCAGCCCCACGGGCTGTGGGGCCACGCGAGCGGCTGCCAAAGAGCTTTCCAAGGAGGCATGGCTTTCCCTCCTGGCTCTTCGGACGTGGGAGCTGTCGCCAGAGCACCGGCCCTACTGGAAAATTCTTCGCAGGCTGGCGCGGCGCCGCCACGTGGGCACTGGTGTCGCCGAGGCTGACGGCCGCCGGAAAGCCCGCAGCCCCACGGGCTGTGGGGCCACGCGAGCGGCTGCCAAAGTGCTTTCCAACGAGGCACGGCTTTCCCTCCTGGCTCTTTGGGCGTGGGAGCTGTCGCCAGAACCGCGGCCCTACCGGAAAATGCTTCGCAGGCTGGCGCGGCGCCGCCACGTGTGCGCCGGTGTCGCCGAGTCTGATGGCCGCCGGAAAGCCCGCAGCCCCACGGGCTGTGGGGCCACGCGAGCGGCTGCCAAAGAGCTTTCCAACGAGGCACGGCTTTCCCTCCTGGCTCTTCGGGCGTGGGAACTGTCGCCAGAGCCGCGGACCTACCGGAAAATGCTTCGCAGGCTGGCGTGGCGGCGTCAATTGGGCGCTGGTGTCACCGAGGCTGACGGCCGCCGGAAAGCCCGCAGCCCCACGGGCTGTGGGGCCACGCGAGCGGCTGCCAAAGAGCTTTCCAACGAGGCACGGCTTTCCCTCCTGGCTCTTCGGGCGTGGGAGCGTTCGCCAGAGCCGCGGCCCTACCGGAAAATGCTTCGCAGGCTGGCGTGGCGGGGCCACGTGGGCACTTGTGTCGCCGAGGCTGACGGCCGCCGGAAAGCCCGCAGCCCCACGGGCTGTGGGGCCACGCGAGCGGCTGCCAAAGAGCTTTCCAACGAGGCACGGCTTTCCCTCCTGGCTCTTCGGGTGTGGGAGCTGTCGCCAGAGCCGCGGCCCTACCGGAAAATGCTTCGCAGGCTGGCGCGGCGGCGCCACGTGGGCGCCGGTGTCGCCGAGGCTGACGGCCGCCGGAAATCCCGCAGCCCCACGGGCTGTGGGGCCACGCGAGCGGCTGCCAAAGAGCTTTCCAAGGAGGCACGGCTTTCCCTCCTGGCTCTTCGGGCGTGGGAGCTGTCGCCAGAGCCGCGGCCCTACCGGAAAATGCTTCGCAGGCTGGCGCGGCGGCGCCACGTGGGCGCCGGTGTCACCGAGGCTGACGGCTGCCGGAAAGCCCGCAGCCCCACGGGCTGTGGGGCCACGCGAGCGGCTGCCAAAGAGCTTTCCAACGAGGCACGGCTTTCCCTCCTGGCTCTTCGGGCGTGGGAGCTGTCTCCAGAGCCGCGGCCCTACCGGAAAATGCTTCGCAGGCTGGCGCGGCGTCGCCATGTGGGCGCCGGTGTCGCCAAGGCTGATGGCCGCCGGAAAGCCCGCAGCCCCACGGGCTGTGGGACCACGCGAGCGGCTGCCAAAGAGCTTTCCAACGAGGCACGGCTTTCCCTCCTGGCTCTTCGGGCGTGGGAGCTGTCGCCAGAGCCGCGGCCCTACCGGAAAATGCTTCGCAGGCTGGCGCGGCAGCGCCACGTGGGCGCCGATGGCGCCGAGGCTGACGGCCGCCAGAAAGCCCGCAGCCCCACGGGCTGTGGGGCCACACCAGCGGCTGCCAAAGAGCTTTCCAAGGAGGCACGGCTTTCCCTCCTGGCTCTTCGGGCGTGGGAGCTGTCGCCAGAGCCGCGGCCCTACCGGAAAATGCTTCGCAGGCTGGCGCGGCGCCGCCACGTGGGCGCCGTTGTCGCCGAGGCTGATGGCCGCCGGAAAGCCCGCAGCCCCACGGGCTGTGGGGCCATGCGAGCGGCTGCCAAAGAGCTTTCCAACGAGGCACGGCTTTCCCTCCTGGCTCTTCGGGCGTGGGAGCTGTCGCCAGAGCTGCGGCCCTACCGGAAAATGCTTCGCAGGCTGGCAAGGCGGCGCCACGTGGGCACTTGTGTCGCCGATGCTGACGGCCGCCGGAAAGCCCGCAGCCCCACGGGCTGTGGGGCCACGCGAGCGGCTGCCAAAGAGCTTTCCAACGAGGCACGGCTTTCCCTCCTGGCTCTTCGGGTGTGGGAGCTGTCGCCAGAGCCGCGGCCCTACCGGAAAATGCTTCGCAGGCTGGCGCGGCGGCGCCACGTGGGCGCCGGTGTCACCGAGGCTGACGGCCGCCGGAAAGCCCGCAGCCCCACGGGCTGTGGGGCCACGCGAGCGGCTGCCAAAGAGCTTTCCAACGAGGCACGGCTTTCCCTCCTGGCTCTTCGGGCGTGGGAGCTGTCGCCAGAGCCGCGGCCCTACCGGAAAATGCTTCGCAGGCTGGCGCGGCGACGCCACGTGGGCACTGCTGTCGCCGAGGTTGACGGCCGCCGGAAAGCCCGCAGCCCCACGGGCTGTGGGGCCACGCGAGCGGCTGCCAAAGAGGTTTCCAACGAGGCACGGCTTTCCCTCCTGGCTCTTCGGGCGTGGGAGCTCTCGCCAGAGCCGTGGCCCTACCGGAAAATGCTTCGCAGGCTGGCGCGGCGATGCCATGTGGGCGCCGGTGTCGCCGAGGCTGATGGCCGCCGGAAAGCCCGCAGCTCCACGGGCTGTGGGGCCACGCGAGCGGCTGCCAAAGAGCTTTCCAACGAGGCACGGCTTTCCCTCCTGGCTCTTCGGGCGTGGGAGCTGTCGCCAGAGCCGCGGCCCTACCGGAAAATGCTTCGCAGGCTGGCGCGGCAGCGCCACGTGGGCGCCGATGGCGCCGAGGCTGACGGCCGCCGGAAAGCCCGCAGCCCCACGGGCTGTGGGGCCACACCAGCGGCTGCCAAAGAGCTTTCCAAGGAGGCACAGCTTTCCCTCCTGGCTCTTCGGGCGTGGGAGCTGTCGCCAGAGCCGCGGCCCTACCGGAAAATGCTTCGCAGGCTGGCGTGGCGGGGCCACGTGGGCACTTGTGTCGCCGATGCTGACGGCCGCCGGAAAGCCCGCAGCCCCACGGGCTGTGGGGCCACGCGAGCGGCTGCCAAAGAGCTTTCCAACGAGGCACGGCTTTGCACGGCTTTCCCTCCTGGCTCTTCGGGTGTGGGAGCTGTCGCCAGAGCCGCGGCCCTACCGGAAAATGCTTCGCAGGCTGGCGCGGCGGCGCCACGTGGGCGCCGGTGTCGCCGAGGCTGACGGCCGCCGGAAAGCCCGCAGCCCCACGGGCTGTGGGGCCACGCGAGCGGCTGCCAAAGAGCTTTCCAACGAGGCACGGCTTTCCCTCCTGGCTCTTCGGGCGTGGGAGTTGTCGACAGAGCCGCGGCCCTACCGGAAAATGCTTCGCAGGCTGGCACGGCGGCGCCACGTGGGCGCCGGTGTCACCGAGGCTGACGGCTGCCGGAAAGCCCGCAGCCCCACGGGCTGTGGGGCCACGCGAGCGGCTGCCAAAGAGCTTTCCAAGGAGGCACGGCTTTCCCTCCTGGCTCTTCGGGCGTGGGAGCTGTCGCCAGAGCCGCGGCCCTACCGGAAAATGCTTCGCAGGCTGGCGCGGCATCGCCATGTGGGCGCCGGTGTCGCCGAGGCTGATGGCCGCCGGAAAGCCCGCAGCCCCACGGGCTGTGGGGCCACGCGAGCGGCTGCCAAAGAGCTTTCCAACGAGGCACGGCTTTCCCTCCTGGCTCTTCGGGCGTGGGAGCTGTCGCCAGAGCCGCGGCCCTACCGGAAAATGCTTCGCAGGCTGGCGCGGCAGCGCCACGTGGGCGCCGATGGCGCCGAGGCTGACGGCCGCCGGAAAGCCCGCAGCCCCACGGGCTGTGGGGCCAAACCAGCGGCTGCCAAAGAGCTTTCCAAGGAGGCACGGCTTTCCCTCCTGGCTCTTCGGGCGTGGGAGCTGTCGCCAGAGCCGCGGCCCTACTGGAAAATGCTTCGCAGGCTGGCGCGGCGGCGCCACGTGGGCGCCGTTGTCGCCGAGGCTGATGGCCGCCGGAAAGCCCGCAGCCCCACGGGCTGTGGGGCCATGCGAGCGGCTGCCAAAGAGCTTTCCAACGAGGCACGGCTTTCCCTCCTGGCTCTTCGGGCGTGGGAGCTGTCGCCAGAGCTGCGGCCCTACCGGAAAATGCTTCGCAGGCTGGCAAGGCGGCGCCACGTGGGCGCCAGTGTCGCCGATGCTGACGGCCGCCGGAAAGCCCGCAGCCCCACGGGCTGTGGGGCCACGCGAGTGGCTGCCAAAGAGCTTTCCAACGAGGCACGGCTTTCCCTCCTGGCTCTTCGGGAGTGGGAGCTGTCGCAAGAGCCTCGGCCCTACCGGAAAATGCTTCGCAGGCTGGCGCGGCGGCGCCACGTGGGCGCCGGTGTCGCCGAGGCTGACGGCCGCCGGAAAGCCCGCAGCCCCACGGGCTGTGGGGCCAAGCGAGCGGCTGCTAAAGAGCTTTCCAACGAGGCACGGCTTTCCCTCCTGGCTCTTCGGGCGTGGGAGCTCTCGCCCCAGCTGCGGCCCTACCGGAAAATGCTTCGCAGGTTGGCGCGGCGACGCCATGTGGGCGCCGTTGTCGCCGAGGCTGATGGCCGCTGGAAAGGCCGCAGCCCCACGGGCTGTGGGGCCACGCGAGCGGCTGCCAAAGAGCTTTCCAACGAGGCACGGCTTTCCCTCCTGGCTCTTCGGGCGTGGGAGCTGTCGCAAGAGCCTCGGCCCTACCGGAAAATGCTTCACAGGCTGGCGCGGCGCCGCCACGTAGGCGCCGTTGTCGCCGAGGCTGACGGCTGCCGGAAAGCCCGCAGCCCCCACGGGCTGTGGGGCCACGCGAGCGGCTGCCAAAGGGCTTTCCAACGAGGCACGGCTTTCCTTCCTGGCTCTTCGGGCGTGGGAGCTGTCGCCAGAGCCGCGGCCCTACCGGAAAATGCTTCGCAGGCTGGCGCGGCGACGCCACGTGGGCACTGCTGTCGCCGAGGTTGACGGCCGCCGGAAAGCCCGCAGCCCCACGGGCTGTGGGGCCACGCGAGCGGCTGCCAAAGAGGTTTCCAACGAGGCACGGCTTTCCCTACTGGCTCTTCGGGCGTGGGAGCTCTCGCCAGAGCCGTGGCCCTACCGGAAAATGCTTCGCAGGCTGGCGCGGCGACGCCATGTGGGCGCCGGTGTCGCCGAGGCTGATGGCCGCCGGAAAGCCCGCAGCCCCACGGGCTGTGGGGCCACGCGAGCGGCTGCCAAAGAGCTTTCCAACGAGGCACGGCTTTCCCTCCTGGCTCTTCGGGCGTGGGAGCTGTCGCCAGAGCCGCGGCCCTACCGGAAAATGCTTCACAGGCTGGCGCGGCGCCGCCACGTGGGCGCCGTTGTCGCCGAGGCTGATGGCCGCCGGAAAGCCCGCAGCCCCACGGGCTGTGGGGCCACGCGAGCGGCTGCCAAAGAGCTTTCCAACGAGGCACGGCTTTCCCTCCTGGCTCTTCGGGCGTGGGAGCTGTCGCCAGAGCCGCGGCCCTACCGGAAAATGCTTCGCAGGCTGGCGCGGCGCCGCCACGTGGGCACTGGTGTCGCCGAGGCTGACGGCCGCCGGAAAGCCCGCAGCCCCACGGGCTGTGGGGCCACGCGAGCGGCTGCCAAAGAACTTTCCAACGAGGCATGGCTTTCCCTCCTGGATCTTCGGGCGTGGGAGCTGTCGCCAGAGACGCGGCCCTACTGGAAAATGCTTCGCAGGCTGGCGCGGCGGCGCCACGTGTTCGCAGGTATCGCCGAGGCTGACGGCCGCCGGAAAGCCCGCAGCCCCACGGGCTGTGGGGCCACGCGAGCGGCTGCCAAAGTGCTTTCCAACGAGGCACGGCTTTCCCTCCTGGCTCTTTGGGCGTGGGAGCTGTCGCCAGAACCGCGGCCCTACCGGAAAATGCTTTGCAGGCTGGCGCGGCGGCACCACGTGGGCGCCGGTGTCGCCGAGGCTGATAGCCGCCGGAAAGCCCGCAGCCCCACGGGCTGTGGGGCCACGCGAGCGGCTGCCAAAGAGCTTTCCAACGAGGCACGGCTTTCCCTCCTGGCTCTTCGGGCGTGGGAGCTGTCGCCAGAGCCGCGGCCCTACCGGAAAAAGCTTCGCAGGCTGGCGCGGCGGCGCCACGTGGGCGCTGGTGTCGCCGAGGCTGACGGCCGCCGGAAAGCCCGCAGCCCCACGGGCTGTGGGGCCACGCGAGCGGCTGCCAAAGAGCTTTCCAACGAGGCACGGCTTTCCCTCCTGACTCTTCGGGCGTGGGAGCTGTTGCCAGAGCCGCGGCCCTACCGGAAAATGCTTCGCAGCTGGCGTGGCGGCGCCACGTGGGCGCCGGTGTCGCCGAGGCTGACGGCCGCCGGAAAGCCCGCAGCCCCACGGGCTGTGGGACCACGCGAGCGGCTGCCAAAGAGCTTTCCAACGAGGCACGGCTTTCCCTCCTGGCTCTTCGGGCGTGGGAGCTGTCGCCAGAGCCGCGGCCCTACCGGAAAATGCTTCGTAGGCTGGCGTGGCGGCGCCACGTCGGCACCGCTGTCGCCGAGGCTGACGGCCGCCGGAAAGCCCGCAGCCCCACGGGCTGTGGGGCCACGCGAGCGGCTGCCAAAGAGCTTTCCAACGAGGCACGGCTTTCCCTCCTGGCTCTTCGGGCGTGGGAGCTGTCGCCAGAGCCGCGGCCCTACCGGAAAATGCTTCGCAGCTGGCGTGGCGGCGCCACGTGGGCGCCGGTGTCGCCGAGGCTGACGGCCGCCAGAAAGCCCGCAGCCCCACGGGCTGTGGGACCACGCGAGCGGCTGCCAAAGAGCTTTCCAAGGAGGCACGGCTTTCCCTCCTGGCTCTTCGGGCGTGGGAGCTGTCGCCAGAGCCGCGGCCCTACCGGAAAATGCTTCGTAGGCTGGCGAGGCGGCGCCACGTCGGCACCGCTGTCGCCGAGGCTGACGGCCGCCGGAAAGCCCGCAGCCCCACGGGCTGTGGGGCCACGCGAGCGGCTGCCAAAGAGCTTTCCAACGAGGCATGGCTTTCCCTCCTGGCTCTTCGGGCGTGGGAGCTGTCGCCAGAGCCGCGGCCCTACCGGAATATGCTTCGCAGGCTGGCGTGGGGGCGCCACGTGGGCGCCGGTGTCGCTGAGGCTGACGGCCGCCGGAAAGCCCGCAGCCTCACGGGCTGTGGGGCCAAGCGAGCGGCTGCCAAAGAGCTTTCCAACGAGGCACGGCTTTCCCTCCTGGCTCTTCCGGTGTGGGAGCTGTCGCCAGAGCCGCGGCCCCTACCGGAAAATGCTTCGCAGGCTGGCGCGGCGGCGCCACGTGGGCACCGGTGTCGCCGAGGCTGACGGCTGCCGGAAAGCCCGCAGCCCCACGGGCTGTGGGGCCACGCGAGCGGCTGCCAAAGAGCTTTCCAACGAGGCACGGCTTTCCCTCCTGGCTCTTCGGGCGTGGGAGCTGTCGCCAGAGCCGCGGCCCTACCCGAAAATGCTTCGTAGGTTGGCGTGGCGGCGCCACGTGGGCACCGGTGTCGCCGAGGCTCACGGCCGCCGGAAAGCCCGCAGCCCCACGGGCTGTGGGGCCATGCGAGCGGCAGCCAAAGAGCTTTCCAACGAGGCACGGCTTTCCCTCCTGGCTCTTCGGGCGTGGGAGCTGTCGCCAGAGCCGCGGCCCTACCGGAAATGCTTCGCAGGCTGGGCGGGGGAGCCACGTGGGCGCCGGTGTCGCCGAGGCTGACGGCCGCCGGAAAGCCCGCAGCCCCACGGGCTGTGGGGCCACGCGAGCGGCTGCCCAAGAGCTTTCCAACGAGGCACGGCTTTCCCTCCTGGCTCTTCGGGCGTGGGAGCTGTCGCCAGAGCCGCGGCCCTACTGGAAAATGCTTCGTAGGCTGGCGCGGCGGCGCCACGTGGGCGCCGGTGTCGCCGAGGCTGACGGCCGCCGGAAAGCCCGCAGCCCCACGGGCTGTGGGGCCATGCGAGCGGCTGACAAAGGGGTTTCCAATGAGGCACGGCTTTCCCTCCTGGCTCTTCGGGCGTGGGAGCTGTCGCCAGAGCCGCGGCCCTACCGGAAAATGCTTCGCAGGCTGGCGCGGCGGCGCCACGTGGACGCAGGTGGCGCCGAGGCTGATGGCCGCCGGAAAGCCCGTAGCCCCACGGGCTGTGGGGCCAGGCGAGTGGCTGCCAAAGAGCTTTCCAACGAGGCATGGCTTTCCCTCCTGGCTCTTCGGGCGTGGGAGCTGTCGCCAGAGACGCGGTCCTACCTGAAAATGCTTCGCAGGCTGGCGCGGCGGCGCCACGTGTTCGCAGGTATCGCCGAGGCTGACGGCCGCCGGAAAGCCTGCAGCCCCACGGGCTGTGGGGCCACGCAAGCGGCTGCCAAAGAGCTTTCCAACGAGGCATGGCTTTCCCTCCTGGCTCTTCGGGCGTGGGAGCTGTCGCCAGAGCCGCGGCCCTACCGGAATATGCTTCGCAGGTTGGCGTGGCGGCGCCACGTGGGCTCCGGTGTCGCTGAGGCTGACGGCCGCCAGAAAGCCCGCAGACCCACGGGCTGTGGGGCCACGCGAGCGGCTGCCAAAGAGCTTTCCAAGGAGGCACGGCTTTCCCTCCTGGCTCTTCGGGCGTGGGAGCTGTCGCCAGAGCCGCGGCCCTACCAGAAAATGCTTCGCAGGCTGGCGTGGCGGCGCCACGTGGGCGCCGGTGGCGCGGAGGCTAACGGCCGGTGGAAAGCCCGCAGCCCCACGGGCTGTGGGGCCACGCGAGCGGCTGCCACAGAGCTTTCCAAGGAGGCACGGCTTTCCCTCCTGACCCTTCGGGCGTGGGAGCTGTCGCCAGAGCCGCGGCCCTACCGGAAAATGCTTCGCAGCTGGCGTGGCGGCGCCACGTGGGCGCCGGTGTCGCCGAGGCTGACGGCCGCCGGAAAGCCCGCAGCCCCACGGGCTGTGGGGCCACGTGAGCGGCTGCCAAAGAGCTTTCCAACGAGGCACGGCTTTCCCTCCTGGCTCTTCCGGTGTGAGAGCTGTCGCCAGAGCCGCGGCCCTACCGGAAAATGCTTCGCAGGCTGGGCGGGGGAGCCACGTGGGCGCCGGTGTCGCCGAGGCTGACGGCCGCCGGAAAGCCCGCAGCCCCACGGGCTGTGGGGCCACGCGAGCGGCTGCCAAAGAGCTTTCCAACGAGGCACGGCTTTCCCTCCTGGCTCTTCGGGCGTGGGAGCTGTCGCCAGAGCCGCGGCCCTACAGGAAAATGCTTCGTAGGCTGGTGCGACGGCGCCACGTGGGCGCCGGTGTCGCCGAGGCTGACGGCCGCCGGAAAGCCCGCAGGCCCACGGGCTGTGGGGCCATGCGAGCGGCTGACAAAGGGGTTTCCAATGAGGCACGGCTTTCCCTCCTGGCTCTTCGGGCGTGGGAACTGTCGCCAGAGGCGCGGCCCTACCGGAAAATGCTTCGCAGGCTGGCGCGGCGGCGCCACGTGGACGCAGGTGGCGCCGAGGCTGATGGCCGCCGGAAAGCCCGCAGCCCCACGGGCTGTGGGGCCAGGCGAGTGGCTGCCAAGGAGCTTTCCAACGAGGCATGGCTTTCCCTCCTGGCTCTTCGGGCGTGGGAGCTGTCGCCAGAGACGCGGCCCTACCTGAAAATGCTTCGCAGGCTGGCGCGGCGGCGCCACGTGTTCGCAGGTATCGCCGAGGCTGACGGCCGCCAGAAAGCCCGCAGCCCCACGGGCTGTGGGGCCACGCGAGCGGCTGCCACAGAGCTTTCCAAGGAGGCACGGCTTTCCCTCCTGACCCTTCGGGCGTGGGAGCTGTCGCCAGAGCCGCGGCCCTACCGGAAAATGCTTCGCAGCTGGCGTGGCGGCGCCACGTGGGCGCCGGTGTCGCCGAGGCTGATGGCCGCCGGAAAGCCCGCAGCCCCACGGGCTGTGGGACCACGCGAGCGGCTGCCAAAGAGCTTTCCACGGAGGCACGGCTTTCCCTCCTGGCTCTTCGGGCGTGGGAGCTGTCGCCAGAGCCGCGGCCCTACTGGAAAATGCTTCGTAGGCTGGCGTAGCGGCGCCACGTCGGCACCGCTGTCGCCGAGGCTGACGGCCGCCGGAAAGCCCGCAGCCCCACGGGCTGTGGGGCCACGCGAGCGGCTGCCAAAGAGCTTTCCAACGAGGCACGGCTTTCCCTCCTGGCTCTTCCGGTGTGGGAGCTGTCGCCAGAGCCGCGGCCCTAACGGAAAATGCTTCGTAGGCTGGCGCGGCGGCGCCACGTGGTCGCAGGTGTCGCCGAGGCTGATGGCCGCCGGAAAGCCCGCAGCCCCACGGGCTGTGGGGCCACGCGAGCGGCTGCCAAAGAGCTTTCCAACCAGGCACGGCTTTCCCTCCTGGCTCTTCGGGCGTGGGAGCTGTCGCCAGAGCCGCGGCCCTACCGGAAAATGCTTTGCAGGCTGGCGCGGCGGCGCCACCTGGTCGCCGGTGTCGCGGAGGTTGACGGCCGCCGGAAATCCCGCAGCCCCACGGGCTGTGGGGCCACGCGAGCGGCTGCCAAAGAGCTTTCCAACGAGGCACGGCTTTCCCTCCTGGCTCTTCGGGCGTGGGAGCTGTCGCCAGAGCCGCAGCCCTACCGGAAAATGCTTCGCAGGCTGGCGCGGCGGCGCCACGTGGGCACCGGTGGCGCCGAGGCTGCCGGCTGCCGGAAAGCCCGCAGCCCCACGGGCTGTGGGGCCACGCGAGCGGCTGCCAAAGAGCTTTCCAACGAGGCACGGCTTTCCCTCCTTGCTCTTCGGGCGTGGGAGCTGTCGCCAGAGCCGCGGCCCTACCCGAAAATGCTTCGTAGGTTGGCGTGGCGGCGCCACGTGGGCACCGGTGTCGCCGAGGCTCACGGCCGCCGGAAAGCCCGCAGCCCCACGGGCTGTGGGGCCATGCGAGCGGCAGCCAAAGAGCTTTCCAACGAGGCACGGCTTTCCCTCCTGGCTCTTCGGGCGTGGGAGCTGTCGCCAGAGCCGCGGCCCTACCGGAAATGCTTCGCAGGCTGGGCGGGGGAGCCACGTGGGCGCCGGTGTCGCCGAGGCTGACGGCCGCCGGAAAGCCCGCAGCCCCACGGGCTGTGGGGCCACGCGAGCGGCTGCCCAAGAGCTTTCCAACGAGGCACGGCTTTCCCTCCTGGCTCTTCGGGCGTGGGAGCTGTCGCCAGAGCCGCGGCCCTACTGGAAAATGCTTCGTAGGCTGGCGCGGCGGCGCCACGTGGGCGCCGGTGTCGCCGAGACTGATGGCCGCCGGAAAGCCCGCAGCCCCACGGGCTGTGGGGCCATGCGAGCGGCTGACAAAGGGGTTTCCAATGAGGCACGGCTTTCCCTCCTGGCTCTTCGGGCGTGGGAGCTGTCGCCAGAGCCGCGGCCCTACCGGAAAATGCTTCGCAGGCTGGCGCGGCGGCGCCACGTGGACGCAGGTGGCGCCGAGGCTGATGGCCGCCGGAAAGCCCGTAGCCCCACGGGCTGTGGGGCCAGGCGAGTGGCTGCCAAAGAGCTTTCCAACGAGGCATGGCTTTCCCTCCTGGCTCTTCGGGCGTGGGAGCTGTCGCCAGAGACGCGGTCCTACCTGAAAATGCTTCGCAGGCTGGCGCGGCGGCGCCACGTGTTCGCAGGTATCGCCGAGGCTGACGGCCGCCGGAAAGCCTGCAGCCCCACGGGCTGTGGGGCCACGCAAGCGGCTGCCAAAGAGCTTTCCAACGAGGCATGGCTTTCCCTCCTGGCTCTTCGGGCGTGGGAGCTGTCGCCAGAGCCGCGGCCCTACCGGAATATGCTTCGCAGGTTGGCGTGGCGGCGCCACGTGGGCTCCGGTGTCGCTGAGGCTGACGGCCGCCAGAAAGCCCGCAGACCCACGGGCTGTGGGGCCACGCGAGCGGCTGCCAAAGAGCTTTCCAAGGAGGCACGGCTTTCCCTCCTGGCTCTTCGGGCGTGGGAGCTGTCGCCAGAGCCGCGGCCCTACCAGAAAATGCTTCGCAGGCTGGCGTGGCGGCGCCACGTGGGCGCCGGTGGCGCGGAGGCTAACGGCCGCCGGAAAGCCCGCAGCCCCACGGGCTGTGGGGGCCACGCGAGCGGCTGCCACAGAGCTTTCCAAGGAGGCACGGCTTTCCCTCCTGACCCTTCGGGCGTGGGAGCTGTCGCCAGAGCCGCGGCCCTACCGGAAAATGCTTCGCAGCTGGCGTGGCGGCGCCACGTGGGCGCCGGTGTCGCCGAGGCTGACGGCCGCCGGAAAGCCCGCAGCCCCACGGGCTGTGGGGCCACGTGAGCGGCTGCCAAAGAGCTTTCCAACGAGGCACGGCTTTCCCTCCTGGCTCTTCCGGTGTGAGAGCTGTCGCCAGAGCCGCGGCCCTACCGGAAAATGCTTCGCAGGCTGGGCGGGGGAGCCACGTGGGCGCCGGTGTCGCCGAGGCTGACGGCCGCCGGAAAGCCCGCAGCCCCACGGGCTGTGGGGCCACGCGAGCGGCTGCCAAAGAGCTTTCCAACGAGGCACGGCTTTCCCTCCTGGCTCTTCGGGCGTGGGAGCTGTCGCCAGAGCCGCGGCCCTACAGGAAAATGCTTCGTAGGCTGGTGCGACGGCGCCACGTGGGCGCCGGTGTCGCCGAGGCTGACGGCCGCCGGAAAGCCCGCAGCCCCACGGGCTGTGGGGCCATGCGAGCGGCTGACAAAGGGGTTTCCAATGAGGCACGGCTTTCCCTCCTGGCTCTTCGGGCGTGGGAACTGTCGCCAGAGGCGCGGCCCTACCGGAAAATGCTTCGCAGGCTGGCGCGGCGGCGCCACGTGGACGCAGGTGGCGCCGAGGCTGATGGCCGCCGGAAAGCCCGCAGCCCCACGGGCTGTGGGGCCAGGCGAGTGGCTGCCAAGGAGCTTTCCAACGAGGCATGGCTTTCCCTCCTGGCTCTTCGGGCGTGGGAGCTGTCGCCAGAGACGCGGCCCTACCTGAAAATGCTTCGCAGGCTGGCGCGGCGGCGCCACGTGTTCGCAGGTATCGCCGAGGCTGACGGCCGCCAGAAAGCCCGCAGCCCCACGGGCTGTGGGGCCACGCGAGCGGCTGCCACAGAGCTTTCCAAGGAGGCACGGCTTTCCCTCCTGACCCTTCGGGCGTGGGAGCTGTCGCCAGAGCCGCGGCCCTACCGGAAAATGCTTCGCAGCTGGCGTGGCGGCGCCACGTGGGCGCCGGTGTCGCCGAGGCTGATGGCCGCCGGAAAGCCCGCAGCCCCACGGGCTGTGGGACCACGCGAGCGGCTGCCAAAGAGCTTTCCACGGAGGCACGGCTTTCCCTCCTGGCTCTTCGGGCGTGGGAGCTGTCGCCAGAGCCGCGGCCCTACTGGAAAATGCTTCGTAGGCTGGCGTAGCGGCGCCACGTCGGCACCGCTGTCGCCGAGGCTGACGGCCGCCGGAAAGCCCGCAGCCCCACGGGCTGTGGGGCCACGCGAGCGGCTGCCAAAGAGCTTTCCAACGAGGCACGGCTTTCCCTCCTGGCTCTTCCGGTGTGGGAGCTGTCGCCAGAGCCGCGGCCCTAACGGAAAATGCTTCGTAGGCTGGCGCGGCGGCGCCACGTGGTCGCCGGTGTCACCGAGGCTGATGGCCGCCGGAAAGCCCGCAGCCCCACGGGCTGTGGGGCCACGCGAGCGGCTGCCAAAGAGCTTTCCAACCAGGCACGGCTTTCCCTCCTGGCTCTTCGGGCGTGGGAGCTGTCGCCAGAGCCGCGGCCCTACCGGAAAATGCTTTGCAGGCTGGCGCGGCGGCGCCACCTGGTCGCCGGTGTCGCGGAGGTTGACGGCCGCCGGAAATCCCGCAGCCCCACGGGCTGTGGGGCCACGCGAGCGGCTGCCAAAGAGCTTTCCAACGAGGCACGGCTTTCCCTCCTGGCTCTTCGGGCGTGGGAGCTGTCGCCAGAGCCGCAGCCCTACCGGAAAATGCTTCGCAGGCTGGCGCGGCGGCGCCACGTGGGCACCGGTGGCGCCGAGGCTGCCGGCTGCCGGAAAGCCCGCAGCCCCACGGGCTGTGGGGCCACGCGAGCGGCTGCCAAAGAGCTTTCCAACGAGGCACGGCTTTCCCTCCTTGCTCTTCGGGCGTGGGAACTGTGTCCAGAGCCGCGGCCCTACCGGAAAATGCTTCGCAGGCTGGCGCGGCGGTGCCACGTGGTCGCAGGTGTCACCGAGGCTGACGGCTGCCGGAAAGCCCGCAGCCCCACGGGCTGTGGGGCCACGCGAGCGGCTGCCAAAGAGCTTTCCAACGAGGCACGGCTTTCCCTCCTGGCTCTTCCGGTGTGGGAGCTGTCGCCAGAGCCGCGGCCCTACCGGAAAATGCTTCGCAGGCTGGCGCGGCGGCGCCACGTGGGCACCGGTGTCGCCGAGGCTGACGGCTGCCGGAAAGCCCGCAGCCCCACGGGCTGTGGGGCCACGCGAGCGGCTGCCAAAGAGCTTTCCAACGAGGCACGGCTTTCCCTCCTGGCTCTTCGGGCGTGGGAGCTGTCGCCAGAGCCACGGCCCTACCCGAAAATGCTTCGTAGGTTGGCGTGGCGGCGCCACGTGGGCACCGGTGTCGCCGAGACTCACGGCCGCCGGAAAGCCCGCAGCCCCACGGGCTGTGGGGCCATGCGAGCGGCAGCCAAAGAGCTTTCCAACGAGGCACGGCTTTCCCTCCTGGCTCTTCGGGCGTGGGAGCTGTCGACAGAGCCGCGGCCCTACCGGAAAATGCTTCGCAGGCTGGCGCGGCGGCGCCACGTGGTCGCCGGTGTCACCGAGCCTGACGGCCGCCGGAAAGCCCGCAGCCCCACGGGCTGTGGGGCCACGCGAGCGGCTGCCAAAGAGCTTTCCAACGAGGCACGGCTTTCCCTCCTGGCTCTTCGGGCGTAGGAGCTGTCGCCAGAGCCGCGGCCCTACCCAAAAATGCTTCGCAGGCTGGCGCGGCGGCGCCACGTTGGCGCAGGTGGCACCGAGGCTGACGGCTGCCGGAAAGCCCGCAGCCCCACGGGCTGTGGGGCCACGCGAGCGGCTGCCAAAGAGCTTTCCAACGAGGCACGGCTTTCCCTCCTGGCTCTTCGGGCGTGGGAGCTGTCGCCAGAGCCGCGGCCCTACCGGAAAATGCTTCGCAGGCTGGCGCGGCGGTGCCACGTGGTCGCAGGTGTCACCGAGGCTGACGGCCGCCGGAAAGCCCGCAGCCCCACGGGCTGTGGGGCCACGCGAGCGGCTGCCAAAGAGCTTTCCAACGAGGCACGGCTTTCCCTCCTGGCTCTTCGGGCGTGGGAGCTGTCACCAGAGCCGCGGCCCTACCGGAAAATGCTTCGCAGGCTGGCGCGGCGGCGCCACGTGGGCGCCGGTTGGGCCGAGGCTGACGACCGCCGGAAAGCCCGCAGCCCCACGGGCTGTGGGGCCACGCGAGCGGCTGCCAAAGAGCTTTCCAACGAGGCACGGATTTCCCTCCTGGCTCTTCGGGCGTGGGAGCTGTCGCCGGAGCCGCGGCCCTACCGGAAAATGCTTTGCAGGCTGGCGCGGCGGCGCCACGTGGTCGCAGGTGTCGCCAAGGCTGATGGCTGCCGGAAAGCCCGCAGCCCCACGGGCTGTGGGGCCACGTGAGCGGCTGCCAAAGAGCTTTCCAACAAGGAACAGCTTTCCCTCCTGGATCTTCGGGCAGGGGATCTGTCGCCAGAGCCGCGGCCCTACCGGAAAATGCTTCGCAGGCTGGCGCGGCGGCGCCACGTGGGCGCCGGTGGTGCGGAGGCTGACGGCTGCCGGAAAGCCTGCAGCCCCACGGGCTGTGGGGCTACGCGAGCGGCTGCCAAAGAGCTTTCCAACGAGGCACGGCTTTCCCTCCTGGCTCTTCGGGCGTGGGAGCTGTCGCCAGAGCACCGGCCCTACCGGAAAATGCTTCGCAGGCTGGCGCGGCGGTGCCACGTGGGCGCCGGTGTCGCCGAGGCTGACGGCTACCGTAAAGCCCGCAGCCCCACGGGCTGTGGGGCCACGCGAGCGGCTGCCAAAGAGCTTTCCAACGAGGCACGGCTTTCCCTCCTGGCTCTTCGGGCGTGGGAGC
This sequence comes from Rissa tridactyla, assembly GCF_028500815.1. Classification (NCBI taxonomy): domain Eukaryota; kingdom Metazoa; phylum Chordata; class Aves; order Charadriiformes; family Laridae; genus Rissa; species Rissa tridactyla. Next base: position 559,555 of record NW_026529338.1, on the reverse strand, counting down.
TGTCGCCAGAGCCGCGGCCCTACCGGAAAATGCTTCGCAGGCTGGCGTGGCGGCGCCACATGGGCGCCGGTGTCGCCGAGGCTGACGGCTGCCGGAAAGCCCGCAGCCCCACGGGCTGTGGGGCCACGCGAGCGGCTGCCAAAGAGCTTTCCAACGAGGCACGGCTTTCCCTCCTGGCTCTTCGGGCGTGGGAGCTGTCGCCAGAGCCGCGGCCCTACCGGAAAATGCTTCGCATGCTGGTGCGGCGGCGCCACGTGGTCGCAGGTTTCGCCGAGGCTGACGGCCGCCGGAAAGCCCGCAGCCCCACGGGCTGTGGGGCCACACCAGCGGCTGCCAAAGAGCTTTCCAAGGAGGCACGGCTTTCCCTCCTGGCTCTTCGGGCGTGGGAGCTGTCGCCAGAGCCGCGGCCCTACCGGAAAATGCTTCTCAGGCTGGCGCGGCGGCGCCACACGGGCGCCGGTGTCGCCGAGGCTGACGGCTGCCGGAAAGCCCGCAGCCCCACGGGCTGTGGGGCCACGCGAGCGGCTGCCAAAGAGCTTTCCAACGAGGCACGGCTTTCCCTCCTGGCTCTTCGGGCGTGGGAGCTGTCGCCAGAGCCGCGGCCCTACCGGAAAGTGCTTCGCAGGCTGGTGCGGCGGCGCCACGTGGGCGCCGGTGTCGCCGAGGCTGACGGCCGCCGGAAAGCCTGCAGCCCCACGGGCTGTGGGGCCACGCGAGCGGCTGCCAAAGAGCTTTCCAACGAGGCACGGCTTTCCCTCCTGGTTCTTCGGGCGTGGGAGCTGTCGCCAGAGCCGCGGCCCTACTGGAAAATGCTTTGCAGGCTGGCGCGTCGGCGCCACGTGGGCGCCGGTGTCGCCGAGGCTGACGACCGCTGGAAAGCCCGCAGCCCCACGGGCTGTGGGGCCACGCGAGCGGCTGCCAAAGAGCTTTCCAACGAGGCACGGCTTTCCCTCCTGGCTCTTCGGGCGTGGGAGCTGTCGCCAGAGCCGCGGCCCTACCGGAAAATGCTTCGCATGCTGGTGCGGCGGCGCCACGTGGTCGCAGGTGTCGCCGAGGCTGACGGCCGCCGGAAACCCCGCAGCCCCATGGGCTCTGGGGCCACGCCAGCGGCTGCCAAAGAGCTTTCCAACGAGGCACGGATTTCCCTCCTGGCTCTTCGGGCGTGGGAGCTGTCGCCAGAGCCGCGGCCCTACCGGGAAATGCTTCTCAGGCTGGCGCGGCGGTGCCACGTGGGCGCCGGTGTCGCCGAGGCTGACGGCTGCCGCAAAGCCCGCAGCCCCACGGGCGGTGGGGCCACGCGAGCGGCTGCCAAAGAGCTTTCCAACGAGGCACGGCTTTCCCTCCTGGCTCTTCGGGCGTGGGAGCTGTCGCCAGAGCACCGGCCCTACCGGAAAGTGCTTCGCAGGCTGGTGCGGCGGCGCCACGTGGGCGCCGGTGTCGCCGAGGCTGACGGCCGCCGGAAAGCCTGCAGCCCCACGGGCTGTGGGGCCATGCGAGTGGCTGCCAAAGAGCTTTCCAAGGAGGCACGGCTTTCCCTCCTGCCTCTTCAGGCGTGGGAGCTGTCGCCAGAGCCGCGGCCCTACCGGAAAATGCTTTGCAGGCTGGCGCGGCGGCGCCACGTGGGCGCCGGTGTCGCCGAGGCTGACAACCGCTGGAAAGCCCGCAGCCCCACGGGCTGTGGGGCCACGCGAGCGGCTGCCAAAGAGCTTTCCAACGAGGCACGGCTTTCCCTCCTGGCTCTTCGGGCGTGGGAGCTGTCGCCAGAGCGGCGGCCCTACCGGAAAATGCTTCGCAGGCTGGCGCGGCAGCGCCACGTGGGCACCGGTGTCGCCGAGGCTGACAGCTACCGTAAAGCCCGCAGCCCCACGGGCTGTGGGGCCACGCCAGCGGCTGCCAAAGAGCTTTCCAACGAGGCACGGCTTTCCCTCCTGGCTCTTCGGGCGTGGGAGCTGTCGCCAGAGCCGCGGCCCTACCCGAAAATGCTTCGCAGGCTGGCGCGGCGGTGCCACGTGGCCGCCGGTGTCACCAAGGCTGACGGCCGCCGGAAAACCTGCAGCCAAACGGGCTGTGGGGCCATGCGAGCGGCTGCCAAAGAGCTTTCCAACGAGGCACGGCTTTCCCTCCTGGATCTTCGGGCGTGGGAGCTGTCGCCAGAGCCGTGGCCCTACCAGAAAATGCTTTGCAGGCTGGCGAGCGGATGCCAAAGAGCTTTCCAACGAGGCACGGCTTTCCCTCCTGGCTCTTCGGGCGTGGGAGCTGTCGCCAGAGCCGTGGCAATACCGGAAATTGCTTCGCAGACTGGCGCGGCGGCGTCACGTGGGCACTGGTGTCGCCGAGGCTGATGGCTGCCGGAAAGCCCGCAGCCCCACGGGCTGTGGGGCCACGCGAGCGGCTGCCAAAGAGGTTTCCAACGAGGCACGGCTTTCCCTCCTGGCTCTTCGGGCGTGGGAGCTGTCGCCAGATCCGCGGCCCCACCGGAAAATGCTTTGCAGGCTGGCGCGGCGGCGCCACGTGGGCGCCGGTGTCGCCGAGGCTGACGACCGCTGGAATGCCCGCAGCCCCACGGGCTGTGGGGCCACGCGAGCGGCTGCCAAAGAGCTTTCCAACGAGGCACGGCTTTCCCTCCTGGCTCTTCGGGCGTGGGAGCTGTCGCCAGAGACGCGGCCCTACCGGAAAATGCTTCGCAGGCTGGCGCGGCAGCGCCACGTGGGCACCGGTGTCGCCGAGGCTGACAGCTACCGGAAAGCCCGCAGCCCCACGGGCTGTGGGGCCACGCGAGCGGCTGCCAAAGAGCTTTCCAACGAGGCACGGCTTTCCCTCCTGGCTCTTCGGGCGTGGGAGCTGTCGCCAGAGCCGCGGCCCTACCGGAAAATGCTTCGCAGGCTGGCGCGGCAGCGCCACGTGGGCGCCGGTGTCGCCGAGGCTGACGGCCGCTGGAAAGCCCGCAGCCCCACGGGCTGTGGGGCCACGCGAGCGGCTGCCAAAGAGCTTTCCAACGAGGCACGGATTTCCCTCCTGGCTCTTCGGGCGTGGGAGCTGTCGCCAGAGCCGCGGCCCTACCCGAAAAAGCTTCGCAGGCTGGCGCGGCGGCGCCACGTGGGCGCCGGTGTCACCAAGGCTGACGGCCGCCGGAAAACGTGCAGCCCCACGGGCTGTGGGGCCACGCGAGCAGCTGCCAAAAAGCTTTCCAAGGAGGCACGGCTTTCCCTCCTGGCTCTTCGGGCGTGGGAGCTGTCACCAGAGCCGCGGCCCTACCAGAAAATGCTTTGCAGGCTGGCGAGCGGATGCCAAAGAGCTTTCCAACGAGGCACGGCTTTCCCTCCTGGCTCTTCGGGCGTGGGAGCTGTCGCCAGAGCCGTGGCAATACCGGAAAATGCTTCGCAGGCTGGCGCGGCGGCGCCACGTGGGCGCCGGTGGCGCCGAGGCTGACGGCTGCCGGAAAGCCCGCAGCCCCACGGGCTGTGGGGCCACGCGAGCGGCTGCCAAAGAGCTTTCCAACGAGGCACGGCTTTTCCTCCTGGCTCTTCGGGCGTGGGAGCTGTCGCCAGAGCACCGGCCCTACCCGAAAATGCTTCGCAGGCTGGCGTGGCGGCGCCACGTGGGCGCCGGTGTCGCCGAGGCTGACGGCTGCCGGAAAGCCCGCAGCCCCACGGGCTGTGGGGCCACGCGAGCGGCTGCCAAAGAGGTTCCCAACGAGGCACGGCTTTCCCTCCTGGCTCTTCGGGCGTGGGAGCTGTCGCCAGAGCACCGGCCCTACCCGAAAATGCTTCGCAGGCTGGCGTGGCGGCGCCACGTGGGCGCCGGTGTCGCCGAGGCTGACGGCTGCCGGAAAGCCCGCAGCCCCACGGGCTGTGGGGCCACGCGAGCGGCTGCCAAAGAGGTTTCCAACGAGGCACGGCTTTCCCTCCTGGCTCTTCGGGCGTGGGAGCTGTCACCAGAGCTGCGGCCCTACCGGAAAATGCTTCGCAGGCTGGCGCGGCGGTGCCACGTGGGCGCCGGTGTCGCCGAGGCTGACGGCCGCCGGAAAGCCCGCAGCCCCACGGGCTGTGGGGCCACGCGAGCGGCTGCCAAAGAGCTTTCCAACGAGGCACGGCTTTCCCTCCTGGCTCTTCGGGCGTGGGAGCTGTCGCCAGAGCCGCGGCCCTACCGGAAAATGCTTCGCAGGCTGGCGTGGCGGCGCCACGTGGGCGCCAGTGTCGCCGAGGCTGACGGCTGCCGTAAAGCCCGCAGCCCCACGGGCTGTGGGGCCACGCGAGCGGCTGCCAAAGAGCTTTCCAACGAGGCACGGCTTTCCCTCCTGGCTCTTCGGGCGTGGGAGCTGTCGCCAGAGCCGCAGCCCTTCCGGAAAATGCTTCGTAGGCTGGCGTGGCGGCACCACGTGGGCACCGGTGTCGCCGAGGCTGACGGCCGCTGGAAAGCCCGCAGCCCCACGGGCTGTGGGGCCACGCAAGCGGCTGCCAAAGAGCTTTCCAACGAGGCACGGCTTTCCCTCCTGGCTCTTCGGGCGTGGGAGCTGTCGCCAGAGCCGCGGCCCTACCGGAAAATGCTTCGCAGGCTGGCAAGGCGGCGCCACGTGGTCGCAGGTGTCACCGAGGCTGACGGCCGCCGGAAAGCCCGCAGCCCCATGGGATGTGGGGCCACGCGAGCGGCTGCCAAAGAGCTTTCCAACGAGGCACGGCTTTCCCTCCTGGCTCTTCGGGCGTGGGAGCTGTCGCCAGAGCCGCGGCCTTACCGGAAAATGCTTCGCAGGCTGGCGCGGCGGCGCCACGTGGGCGCCGGTGTCGCCGAGGCTGACGGCTGCCGCAAAGCCCGCAGCCCCACGGGCTGTGGGGCCACGCGAGCGGCTGCCAAAGAGCTTTCCAAGGAGGCACGGCTTTCCCTCCTGGCTCTTCGGGCGTGAGAGCTGTCGCCAGAGCCGCGGCCCTACCGGAAAGTGCTTCGCAGGCTGGCGTGGCGGCGCCACGTGGGCGCCGGTGTCGCCGAGGCTGACGGCCGCCGGAAAGCCTGCAGCCCCACGGGCTGTAGGGCCACGCGAGCGGCAGCCAAAGAGCTTTCCAACGAGGCACGGCTTTCCCTCCTGGCTCTTTGGGCGTGGCAGCTGTCGCCAGAGCCGCGGCCCTACCGGAAAATGCTTTGCAGGCTGGCGCGGCGGCGCCACGTGGTCGCAGGTGTCGCCGAGGCTGACGGCCGCCGGAAAGCCCGCAGCCCCACGGGCTGTGGGGCCACGCGAGCGGCTGCCAAAGAGCTTTCCAACGAGGCACGGCTTTCCCTCCTGGCTCTTCGGGCGTGGGAGCTGTCGCCAGAGCCGCGGCCCTACCGGAAAATGCTTCGTAGGCTGGCGTGGCGGCGCCACGTGGGCACCGGTGTCGCCGAGGCTGACGGCCGCCGGAAAGCCCGCAGCCCCACGGGCTGTGGGGCCACGCCAGCGGCTGCCAAAGAGCTTTCCAACGAGGCACGGCTTTCCCTCCTGGCTCTTCGCGCGTGGGAGCTGTCGCCAGAGCCGCGGCCCTACCGGAAAATTCTTCGCGGGCTGGCGCAGCGGCGCCACGTGGTCGCAGGTGTCGCCAATGCTGACGTCCGCCGGAAAGCCCGCAGCCACACGGGCTGTGGGGCCACTCGAGCGGCTGCCAAAGAGCTTTCCAACGAGGCATGGCTTTTCCTCCTGGCTCTTCGGGCGTGGGAGCTGTCGCCAGAGCACCGGCCCTACCGGAAAGTGCTTCGCAGGCTGGTGCGGCGGCGCCACGTGGGCGCCGGTGGCGCGGAGGCTGACGGCTGACGGAAAGCCCGCAGCCCCACGGGCTGTGGGGCCACGTGAGCGGCTGCCAAAGAGCTTTCCAACGAGGCACGGCTTTCCCTCCTGGCTCTTCGGGCGTGGGAGCTGTCGCCAGAGCCGCGGCCCTACCCGAAAATGCTTCATAGGCTGGCGCGGCGGCGCCACGTGGGCGCCAGTGTCGCCGAGGCTGACGGCCACCGGAAAGCCCGCAACCCCACGGGCTGTGGGGCCACGCGAGTGGCTGCCAAAGAGCTTTCTAACGAGGCACGGCTTTCCCTCCTGGCTCTTCGGGCGTGGGAGCTGTCGCCAGAGCCGCGGCCCTACCGGAAAGTGCTTCGCAGGCTGGTGCGGCGGCGCCACGTGGGCGCCGGTGTCGCCGAGGCTGACGGCCGCCGGAAAGCCTGCAGCCCCACGGGCTGTGGGGCCACGCGAGCGGCTGCCAAAGAGCTTTCCAACGAGGCACGGCTTTCCCTCCTGGTTCTTCGGGCGTGGGAGCTGTCGCCAGAGCCGCGGCCCTACTGGAAAATGCTTTGCAGGCTGGCGCGGCGGCGCCACGTGGGCGCCGGTGTCGCCGAGGCTGACGACCGCTGGAAAGCCCGCAGCCCCACGGGCTGTGGGGCCACGCGAGCGGCTGCCAAAGAGCTTTCCAACGAGGCACGGCTTTCCCTCCTGGCTCTTCGGGCGTGGGAGCTGTCGCCAGAGCCGCGGCCCTACCGGAAAATGCTTCGCATGCTGGTGCGGCGGCGCCACGTGGTCGCAGGTGTCGCCGAGGCTGACGGCCGCCGGAAACCCCGCAGCCCCATGGGCTCTGGGGCCACGCCAGCGGCTGCCAAAGAGCTTTCCAACGAGGCACGGATTTCCCTCCTGGCTCTTCGGGCGTGGGAGCTGTCGCCAGAGACGCGGCCCTACCGGGAAATGCTTCTCAGGCTGGCGCGGCGGTGCCACGTGGGCGCCGGTGTCGCCGAGGCTGACGGCTGCCGCAAAGCCCGCAGCCCCACGGGCGGTGGGGCCACGCGAGCGGCTGCCAAAGAGCTTTCCAACGAGGCACGGCTTTCCCTCCTGGCTCTTCGGGCGTGGGAGCTGTCGCCAGAGCCGCGGCCCCACCGGAAAATGCTTCGCAGGCTGGTGCGGCGGCGCCACGTGGGCGCCGGTGTCGCCGAGGCTGACGGCCGCCGGAAAGCCTGCAGCCCCACGGGCTGTGGGGCCATGCGAGTGGCTGCCAAAGAGCTTTCCAAGGAGGCACGGCTTTCCCTCCTGCCTCTTCAGGCGTGGGAGCTGTCGCCAGAGCCGCGGCCCTACCGGAAAATGCTTTGCAGGCTGGCGCGGCGGCGCCACGTGGGCGCCGGTGTCGCCGAGGCTGACAACCGCTGGAAAGCCCGCAGCCCCACGGGCTGTGGGGCCACGCGAGCGGCTGCCAAAGAGCTTTCCAACGAGGCACGGCTTTCCCTCCTGGCTCTTCGGGCGTGGGAGCTGTCGCCAGAGCGGCGGCCCTACCGGAAAATGCTTCGCAGGCTGGCGCGGCAGCGCCACGTGGGCACCGGTGTCGCCGAGGCTGACAGCTACCGTAAAGCCCGCAGCCCCACGGGCTGTGGGGCCACGCGAGCGGCTGCCAAAGAGCTTTCCAACGAGGCACGGCTTTCCCTCCTGGCTCTTCGGGCGTGGGAGCTGTCGCCAGAGCCGCGGCCCTACCGGAAAATGCTTCGCAGGCTGGCGCGGCGGTGCCACGTGGCCGCCGGTGTCAGCAAGGCTGACGGCCGCCGGAAAACCTGCAGCCAAACGGGCTGTGGGGCCATGCGAGCGGCTGCCAAAGAGCTTTCCAACGAGGCACGGCTTTCCCTCCTGGATCTTCGGGCGTGGGAGCTGTCGCCAGAGCCGTGGCCCTACCAGAAAATGCTTTGCAGGCTGGCGAGCGGATGCCAAAGAGCTTTCCAACGAGGCACGGCTTTCCCTCCTGGCTCTTCGGGCGTGGGAGCTGTCGCCAGAGCCGTGGCAATACCGGAAATTGCTTCGCAGACTGGCGCGGCGGCGTCACGTGGGCACTGGTGTCGCCGAGGCTGATGGCTGCCGGAAAGCCCGCAGCCCCACGGGCTGTGGGGCCACGCGAGCGGCTGCCAAAGAGGTTTCCAACGAGGCACGGCTTTCCCTCCTGGCTCTTCGGGCGTGGGAGCTGTCGCCAGATCCGCGGCCCCACCGGAAAATGCTTTGCAGGCTGGCGCGGCGGCGCCACGTGGGCGCCGGTGGCGCCGAGGCTGACGACCGCTGGAATGCCCGCAGCCCCACGGGCTGTGGGGCCACGCGAGCGGCTGCCAAAGAGCTTTCCAACGAGGCACGGCTTTCCCTCCTGGCTCTTCGGGCGTGGGAGCTGTCGCCAGAGACGCGGCCCTACCGGAAAATGCTTCGCAGGCTGGCGCGGCAGCGCCACGTGGGCACCGGTGTCGCCGAGGCTGACAGCTACCGGAAAGCCCGCAGCCCCACGGGCTGTGGGGCCACGCGAGCGGCTGCCAAAGAGCTTTCCAACGAGGCACGGCTTTCCCTCCTGGCTCTTCGGGCGTGGGAGCTGTCGCCAGAGCCGCGGCCCTACCGGAAAATGCTTCGCAGGCTGGCGCGGCAGCGCCACGTGGGCGCCGGTGTCGCCGAGGCTGACGGCCGCTGGAAAGCCCGCAGCCCCACGGGCTGTGGGGCCACGCGAGCGGCTGCCAAAGAGCTTTCCAACGAGGCACGGATTTCCCTCCTGGCTCTTCGGGCGTGGGAGCTGTCGCCAGAGCCGCGGCCCTACCCGAAAAAGCTTCGCAGGCTGGCGCGGCGGCGCCACGTGGGCGCCGGTGTCACCAAGGCTGACGGCCGCCGGAAAACGTGCAGCCCCACGGGCTGTGGGGCCACGCGAGCAGCTGCCAAAAAGCTTTCCAAGGAGGCACGGCTTTCCCTCCTGGCTCTTCGGGCGTGGGAGCTGTCACCAGAGCCGCGGCCCTACCAGAAAATGCTTTGCAGGCTGGCGAGCGGATGCCAAAGAGCTTTCCAACGAGGCACGGCTTTCCCTCCTGGCTCTTCGGGCGTGGGAGCTGTCGCCAGAGCCGTGGCAATACCGGAAAATGCTTCGCAGGCTGGCGCGGCGGCGCCACGTGGGCGCCGGTGGCGCCGAGGCTGACGGCTGCCGGAAAGCCCGCAGCCCCACGGGCTGTGGGGCCACGCGAGCGGCTGCCAAAGAGCTTTCCAACGAGGCACGGCTTTCCCTCCTGGCTCTTCGGGCGTGGGAGCTGTCGCCAGAGCACCGGCCCTACCCGAAAATGCTTCGCAGGCTGGCGTGGCGGCGCCACGTGGGCGCCGGTGTCGCCGAGGCTGACGGCTGCCGGAAAGCCCGCAGCCCCACGGGCTGTGGGGCCACGCGAGCGGCTGCCAAAGAGGTTCCCAACGAGGCACGGCTTTCCCTCCTGGCTCTTCGGGCGTGGGAGCTGTCGCCAGAGCACCGGCCCTACCCGAAAATGCTTCGCAGGCTGGCGTGGCGGCGCCACGTGGGCGCCGGTGTCGCCGAGGCTGACGGCTGCCGGAAAGCCCGCAGCCCCACGGGCTGTGGGGCCACGCGAGCGGCTGCCAAAGAGGTTTCCAACGAGGCACGGCTTTCCCTCCTGGCTCTTCGGGCGTGGGAGCTGTCACCAGAGCTGCGGCCCTACCGGAAAATGCTTCGCAGGCTGGCGCGGCGGTGCCACGTGGGCGCCGGTGTCGCCGAGGCTGACGGCCGCCGGAAAGCCCGCAGCCCCACGGGCTGTGGGGCCACGCGAGCGGCTGCCAAAGAGCTTTCCAACGAGGCACGGCTTTCCCTCCTGGCTCTTCGGGCGTGGGAGCTGTCGCCAGAGCCGCGGCCCTACCGGAAAATGCTTCGCAGGCTGGCGTGGCGGCGCCACGTGGGCGCCAGTGTCGCCGAGGCTGACGGCTGCCGTAAAGCCCGCAGCCCCACGGGCTGTGGGGCCACGCGAGCGGCTGCCAAAGAGCTTTCCAACGAGGCACGGCTTTCCCTCCTGGCTCTTCGGGCGTGGGAGCTGTCGCCAGAGCCGCAGCCCTTCCGGAAAATGCTTCGTAGGCTGGCGTGGCGGCACCACGTGGGCACCGGTGTCGCCGAGGCTGACGGCCGCTGGAAAGCCCGCAGCCCCACGGGCTGTGGGGCCACGCAAGCGGCTGCCAAAGAGCTTTCCAACGAGGCACGGCTTTCCCTCCTGGCTCTTCGGGCGTGGGAGCTGTCGCCAGAGCCGCGGCCCTACCGGAAAATGCTTCGCAGGCTGGCAAGGCGGCGCCACGTGGTCGCAGGTGTCACCGAGGCTGACGGCCGCCGGAAAGCCCGCAGCCCCATGGGATGTGGGGCCACGCGAGCGGCTGCCAAAGAGCTTTCCAACGAGGCACGGCTTTCCCTCCTGGCTCTTCGGGCGTGGGAGCTGTCGCCAGAGCCGCGGCCTTACCGGAAAATGCTTCGCAGGCTGGCGCGGCGGCGCCACGTGGGCGCCGGTGTCGCCGAGGCTGTCGGCCGCCGGAAAGCCTGCAGCCCCACGGGCTGTAGGGCCACGCGAGCGGCAGCCAAAGAGCTTTCCAACGAGGCACGGCTTTCCCTCCTGGCTCTTTGGGCGTGGCAGCTGTCGCCAGAGCCGCGGCCCTACCGGAAAATGCTTTGCAGGCTGGCGCGGCGGCGCCACGTGGTCGCAGGTGTCGCCGAGGCTGACGGCCGCCGGAAAGCCCGCAGCCCCACGGGCTGTGGGGCCACGCCAGCGGCTGCCAAAGAGCTTTCCAACGAGGCACGGCTTTCCCTCCTGGCTCTTCGGGCGTGGGAGCTGTCGCCAGAGCCGCGGCCCTACCGGAAAATGCTTCGTAGGCTGGCGTGGCGGCGCCACGTGGGCACCGGTGTCGCCGAGGCTGACGGCCGCCGGAAAGCCCGCAGCCCCACGGGCTGTGGGGCCACGCCAGCGGCTGCCAAAGAGCTTTCCAACGAGGCACGGCTTTCCCTCCTGGCTCTTCGCGCGTGGGAGCTGTCGCCAGAGCCGCGGCCCTACCGGAAAATTCTTCGCGGGCTGGCGCAGCGGCGCCACGTGGTCGCAGGTGTCGCCAATGCTGACGTCCGCCGGAAAGCCCGCAGCCACACGGGCTGTGGGGCCACTCGAGCGGCTGCCAAAGAGCTTTCCAACGAGGCATGGCTTTTCCTCCTGGCTCTTCGGGCGTGGGAGCTGTCGCCAGAGCACCGGCCCTACCGGAAAGTGCTTCGCAGGCTGGTGCGGCGGCGCCACGTGGGCGCCGGTGGCGCGGAGGCTGACGGCTGACGGAAAGCCCGCAGCCCCACGGGCTGTGGGGCCACGTGAGCGGCTGCCAAAGAGCTTTCCAACGAGGCACGGCTTTCCCTCCTGGCTCTTCGGGCGTGGGAGCTGTCGCCAGAGCCGCGGCCCTACCCGAAAATGCTTCATAGGCTGGCGCGGCGGCGCCACGTGGGCGCCAGTGTCGCCGAGGCTGACGGCCACCGGAAAGCCCGCAACCCCACGGGCTGTGGGGCCACGCGAGTGGCTGCCAAAGAGCTTTCTAACGAGGCACGGCTTTCCCTCCTGGCTCTTCGGGCGTGGGAGCTGTCGCCAGAGCACCGGCCCTACCGGAAAGTGCTTCGCAGGCTGGTGCGGCGGCGCCACGTGGGCGCCGGTTTTGCCGAGCTTGACGGCTGCCGGAAAGCCCGCAGCCCCACGGGCTGTGGGGCTACGCGAGCGGCTGCCAAAGAGCTTTCCAACGAGGCACGGCTTTCCCTCCTGGCTCTTCGGGCGTGGGAGCTGTCGCCAGAGCCGCGGCCCTACCCGAAAATGCTTCGTAGGCTGGCGTGGCGGCGCCACGTGGGCAACGGTGTCGCCGAGGCTGACGGCCGCCGGAAAGCCCGCAGCCCCACGGGCTGTGGGGCCACGCGAGCGGCTGCCAAAGAGCTTTCCAACGAGGCACGGCTTTCCCTCCTGGCTCTTCGGGCGTGGGAGCTGTCGCCAGAGCACCGGCCCTACCGGAAAGTGCTTCGCAGGCTGGTGCGGCGGCGCCACGTGGGCGCCGGTGTCGCCGAGCCTGACGGCTGCTGGAAAGCCCGCAGCCCCACGGGCTGTGGGGCCACGCCAGCGGCTGCCAAAGAGCTTTCCAACGAGGCACGGCTTTCCCTCCTGGCTCTTCGGGCATGGGAGCTGTCGCCAGAGCCGCGGCCCTACCCGAAAATTATTCGCGGGCTGGCGCAGCGGCGCCCCGTGGTCGCAGGTGTCCCCAATGCTGACGTCCGCCGGAAAGCCCGCAGCCCCACGGGCTGTGGGGCCACTCGAGCGGCTGCCAAAGAGCTTTCCAAGGAGGCACGGCTTTCCCTCCTGGCTCTTCGGGCGTGGGAGCTATCGCCAGAGCTACGGCCCTACTGGAAAATGCTTCGCAGGCTGGCGCAGCGGCACCACGTGGGCGCCGGTGGCGCGGAAGCTGACGGCTGCCGGAAAGCCTGCAGCCCCACGGGCTGTGGGGCTACGCGAGCGGCTGCCAAAGAGCTTTCCAACGAGGCACGGCTTTCCCTCCTGGCTCTTCGGGCGTGGGAGCTGTCGCCAGAGCACCGGCCCTACCGGAAAGTGCTTCGCAGGCTGGTGCGGCGGCGGCACGTGGGCGCCGGTGGCGCGGAGGCTGACGGCTGACGGAAAGCCCGCAGCCCCACGGGCTGTGGGGCCACGCGAGCGGCTGCCAAAGAGCTTTCCAACGAGGCACGGCTTTCCCTCCTGGCTCTTCGGGCGTGGGAGCTGTCGCCAGAGCCGTGGCCCTACCCGAAAATGCTTCATAGGCTGGCGCGGCGGCGCCATTGGGCGTCGGTATCGCCGAGGCTGACGGCCGCCGGAAAGCCCGCAGCCCCACGGGCTGTGGGGCCACGCGAGCGGCAGCCAAAGAGCTTTCCAACGAGGCACGGCTTTCCCTCCTGGCTCTTCGGGCGTGGCAGCTGTCGCCAGAGCCGTCTCCCTACCGGAAAATGCTTCGCAGGCTGGCGTGGCGGCGCCACGTGGGCGCCGGTGGCGCCGAGGCTGACGGCTGCCGGAAAACCCGCAGCCCCACGGGCTGTGGGGCCGCGCGAGCGGCTGTCAAAGAGCTTTCCAACGAGGCACGGCTTTCCCTCCTGGCTCTTCGGGTGTGGGAGCTGTCGCCAGAGCCGCGGCCCCTCCGAAAATGCTTCGTAGGCTGGCGCGGCGGCGCCACGTGAGCGCAGGTGTCACCGAGGCTGACGGCCGCCGGAAAGCCTGCAGCCCCACGGGCTGTGGGGCCACTCGAGCGGCTGCCAAAGAGCTTTCCAACGAGGCACGGCTTTCCCTCCTGGCTCTTCGGGCGTGGGAGCTGTCGCCAGAGACGCGGCCCTACCGGAAAATGCTTCGCAGGCTGGCGCGGCGGCGCCACGTGGGCAACGGTGGCACCGAGGCTGACGGCCGCCGGAAAGCCCGCAGCCCCACGGGCTGTGGGGCCACGCGAGCGGCTGCCAAAGAGCTTTCCAACAAGGCATGGCTTTCCCTCCTGGCTCCTCAGGCGTGGGAGCTGTCGCCAGACCCGCGGCCCTACCAGAAAATGCTTCGCAGGCTGGCGCGGCGGCGCCACGTGGCACTGGTGTCGCCGAGGCTGCGGCCGCCGAAAAGCCCGCAGCCCCACGGGCTGTGGGGCCACGCGAGCGGCTGCCAAAGAGCTTTCCAACGAGGCACGGCTTTCCCTCCTGGCTCTTCGGGCGTGGGAGCTGTCGCCAGAGTCGCGGCCCTACCGGAAAATGCTTCGCAGGCTGGCGCAGCGGCGCCACGTGGCACTGGTGTCGCCGAGGCTGACGGCCGCCGGAAAGCCCGCAGCCCCACGGGCTGTGGGGCCACGTGAGCGGCTGCCAAAGAGCTTTCCAACGAGGCACGGCTTTCCCTCCTGGCTCTTCGGGCGTGGGAGCTGTCGCCAGAGTCGCGGCCCTACCGGAAAATGCTTCGCAGGCTGGCGCGGCGGCGCCACGTGGGCGCAGGTGGCGCCGAGGCTGACGGCCGCCGAAAAGCCCGCAGCCCCACGGGCTGTGGGGCCACGCGAGCGGCTGCCAAAAAGCTTTCCAAGGAGGCACGGCTTTCCCTCCTGACTCTTCGGGCGTGGGAGCTGTCGCCAGAGCCGCGGCCCTACCGGAAAATGCTTCGCAGGATGGCGCGGCGGCGCCACGTGGGCGCCGGTGTCGCCGAGGCTGACGGCCGCCGGAAAGCCCGCAGCCCCACGGGCTGTGGGGCCACGCGAGCGGCTGCCAAAGAGCTTTCCAACGAGGCACGGCTTTCCCTCCTGGCTCTTTGGGCGTGGGAGCTATCGCCAGAGCCGCGGCCCTACCGGAAAATGCTTCGCAGGCTGGAGTGGCGGCGCCACGTGGGCACAGGTGGCACCGAGGCTGACGGCCGCCGGAAAGCCCGCAGCCCCACGGGCTGTGGGGCTACGCGAGCGGCTGCCAAAGAGCTTTCCAACGAGGCACGGCTTTCCCTCCTGGATCTTCGGGCGTGGGAGCTGTCGCCAGAGCCGCGGCCCTACTGGATAATGCTTCGCAGGCTGGCGCGGCGGCGCCACGTGGGCGCAGGTGTCACCGAGGCTGACGGCTGCCGGAAAGCCCGCAGCCCCACGGGCTGTGGGGCCATGCGAGCGGCTGCCAAAGAGCTTTCCAACGAGGCACGGCTTTCCCTCCTGGCTCTTCGGGCATGGGAGCTGTCACCAGAGCCGCGGCCCTACCGGAAAATGCTTCGCAGGCTGGCGTGGCGGCGTCACGTGGGCGCTGGTGTCACTGAGGCTGACGGCCGCCGGAAAGCCCGCAGCCCCACGGGCTGTGGGGCCATGCGAGTGGCTGCCAAAGAGCTTTCCAAGGAGGCACGGCTTTCCCTCCTGGCTCTTCGGGCGTGGGAGCTGTCGCCAGAGCCGCGGCCCTACTGGATAATGCTTCGCAGGCTGGCGCGTCGGCGCCACGTGGGCACAGGTGGCACCGAGGCTGACGGCTGCCGGAATGCCCGCAGCCCCACGGGCTGTGGGGCCACGCGAGCGGCTGCCAAAGAGCTTTCCAACGAGGCACGGCTTTCCCTCCTGGCTCTTCGGGCGTGGGAGCTGTCGCCAGAGTCGCGGCCCTACCGGAAAATGCTTCGCAGGCTGGCGCGGGGGCGCCATGTGGGTGCAGGTGGCGCCGAGGCTGACGGCCGCCGGAAAGCCTGCAGCCCCACGGGCTGTGGGGCCAAGCGAGCGGCTGCCAAAGAGCTTTCCAAGGAGGCACGGCTTTCCCTCCTGGCTCTTCGGGCGTGGGAGCTGTCGCCAGAGCCGCGGCCCTACCGGAAAATGCTTTGCAGGCTGGCGCGGCGGCGCCACGTGGGCGCCGGTGTCGCCGAGGCTGACGGCCGCCGGAAAGCCCGCAGCCCCACGGGCTGTGGGGCCACGCCAGCGGCTGCCAAAGAGCTTTCCAACGAGGCACGGCTTTACCTCCTGGCTCTTTGGGCGTGGGAGCTGTCGCCAGAGCGGCGGCCCTACCGGAAAATGCTTCGCAGGCTGGCGCGGCGGCGCCACGTGGGCGCTGGTGTCGCCGAGGCTGACGGCTGCCGGAAAGCCCGCAGCCCCACGGGCTGTGGGGCCACGCGAGCGGCTGCCAAAGAGCTTTCCAAGGAGGCACGGCTTTCCCTCCTGGCTCTTCGGGCGTGGGAGCTGTCGCCAGAGCCGCGGCCCTACCGGAAAATGCTTCGCAGGCTGGCGCGGCGGCGACACGTGGGCGCAGGTGGCACTGAGGCTGACGGCTGCCGGAAAGCCCGCAGCCCCACGGGCTGTGGGGCCACGCGAGCGGCTGCCAAAGAGCTTTCCAACGAGGCACGGCTTTCCCTCCTGGCTCTTCGGGTGTGGGAGCTGTCGCCAGAGCCGCGGCCCTACCGGAAAATGCTTCGCAGGCTGGCGCGGCGGCGCCACGTGGGCGCCGATGGCGCCGAGGCTGACGGCCGCCGAAAAGCCCCCAGCCCCACGGGCTGTGGGGCCACGCGAGCGGCTGCCAAAGAGCTTTCCAACGAGGCACGGCTTTTTCTCCTGGCTCTTCGGGCGTGGGAGCTGTCGCCAGAGCCGCGGCCCTACCCGAAAATGCTTCGCAGGCTGACGCGGGGGCGCCATGTGGGTGCAGGTGGCACCGAGGCTGACGGCCGCCGGAAAGCCTGCAGCCCCACGGGCTGTGGGGCCACGTGAGCGGCTGCCAAAGAGCTTTCCAACGAGGCACGGCTTTACCTCCTGGCTCTTCGCGCGTGGGAGCTGTCGCCAGACCCGCGGCCCTTCCGGAAAATGCTTCGCAGGCTGGTGCAGCGGCGCCATGTGGGCACTGGTGTCGCCGAGGCTGACGGCCGCCGGAAAGCCCGCAGCCCCACGGGCTGTGGGGCCACGCGAGCGGCTGCCAAAGAGCTTTCCAACGAGGCACGGCTTTCCCTCCTGGCTCTTCGGGCGTGGGAGCTGTCGCCAGAGCCGCAGCCCTACCGGAAAATGCTTCGCAGGCTGGCACGGCGGCGTCACATGGGCGCCGGTGGCGCCGAGGCTGACGGCCGCCGGAAAGCCTGCAGCCCCACGGGCTGTGGGGCCACGCGAGCGGCTGCCAAAGAGCTTTCCAAGGAGGCACGGCTTTCCCTCCTAGCTCTTCGGGCGTGGGAGCTGTCGCCAGAGCCGCAGCACTTCCGGAAAATGCTTTGCACGCTGGCGCAGCGGCGCCACGTGGGCGCCGGTGGCGCCGAGGCTGACGGCCGCCGGAAAGCCCGCAGCCCCACGGGCTGTGGGGCAACGTGAGCGGCTGCCAAAGAGCTTTCCAACGAGGCACGGCTTTCCCTCCTGGCTCTTCGGGCGTGGGAGCTGTCGCCAGAGCCGCGGCCCTACCGGAAAATGCTTCGCAGGCTGGCGCGGCGGCGCCACGTGGGCGCTGGTGTCGCCGAGGCTGACGGTTGCCGGAAAGCCCGCAGCCCCACGGGCTGTGGGGCCACGCGAGTGGCTGCCAAAGAGCTTTCCAAGGAGGCACGGCTTTCCCTCCTGGCTCTTCGGGCATGGGACCTGTCGCCAGAGCCGCGGCCCTACCGGAAAATGCTTCGCAGGCTGGCGCGGCGGCGCCACGTGGGCGCAGGTGGCACTGAGGCTGACGGCTGCCGGAAAGCCCGCAGCCCCACGGGCTGTGGGGCCACGCGAGCGGCTGCCAAAGAGCTTTCCAACGAGGCACGGCTTTCCCTCCTGGCTCTTCGGGTGTGGGAGCTGTCGCCAGAGCCGCGGCCCTACCGGAAAATGCTTCGCAGGCTGGAGTGGCGGCGCCACATGGGCACTGGTGTCGCCGAGGCTGACGGCCGTCGAAAAGCCCGCAGCCCCACGGGCTGTGGGGCCACGCGAGCGGCTGCCAAAGAGCTTTCCAAGGAGGCACGGCTTTCCCTCCTGGCTCTTCGGGCGTGGGAGCTGTCGCCAGAGCCGCGGCCCTACCGGAAAATGCTTCGCAGGCTGGCGCGGCGGCTCCACATGGGCGCCGGTGTCGCCGAGGCTGACGGCCGCCGGAAAGCCCGCAGCCCCACGGGCTGTGGGGCCATGCGAGTGGCTGCCAAAGAGCTTTCCAAGGAGGCACGGCTTTCCCTCCTGGCTCTTCGGGCCTGGGAGCTGTCGCCAGAGACGCGGCCCTACCGGAAAATGCTTCGCAGGCTGGTGCAGCGGCGCCACGTGGGCGCCGGTGTCGCCGAGGCTGACGGCCGCCGAAAAGCCCGCAGCCCCACGGGCTGTGGGGCCACGCGAGCGGCTGCCAAAGAGCTTTCCAACGAGGCACGGCTTTCCCTCCTGGCTCTTCGGGCGTGGGAGCTGTCGCCAGAGCCGCGGCCCTACCGGAAAATGCTTTGCAGGCTTCGCGGCGGCACCACGTGTTCGCAGGTGTCGCCGAGGCTGACGTCCGCCGAAAAGCCCGCAGCCCCACGGGCTGTGGGGCCACACGAGTGGCTGCCAAAGAGCTTTTCAACGAGGCACAGCTTTCCCTCCTGGCTCTTCGGGCGTGGGAGCTGTCGCCAGAGCCGCGGCCCTACCGGAAAATGCTTCGCAGGCTGGCGCGGCGGCGACACGTGGGCGCAGGTGGCACTGAGGCTGACGGCTGCCGGAAAGCCCGCAGCCCCACGGGCTGTGGGGCCACGCGAGCGGCTGCCAAAGAGCTTTCCAACGAGGCACGGCTTTCCCTCCTGGCTCTTCGGGTGTGGGAGCTGTCGCCAGAGCCGCGGCCCTACCGGAAAATGCTTCGCAGGCTGGCGCGGCGGCGCCACGTGGGCGCCGATGGCGCCGAGGCTGACGGCCGCCGAAAAGCCCCCAGCCCCACGGGCTGTGGGGCCACGCGAGCGGCTGCCAAAGAGCTTTCCAACGAGGCACGGCTTTTTCTCCTGGCTCTTCGGGCGTGGGAGCTGTCGCCAGAGCCGCGGCCCTACCCGAAAATGCTTCGCAGGCTGACGCGGGGGCGCCATGTGGGTGCAGGTGGCACCGAGGCTGACGGCCGCCGGAAAGCCTGCAGCCCCACGGGCTGTGGGGCCACGTGAGCGGCTGCCAAAGAGCTTTCCAACGAGGCACGGCTTTACCTCCTGGCTCTTCGGGCGTGGGAGCTGTCGCCAGACCCGCGGCCCTTCCGGAAAATGCTTCGCAGGCTGGTGCAGCGGCGCCATGTGGGCACTGGTGTCGCCGAGGCTGATGGCCGCCGAAAAGCCCGCAGCCCCACGGGCTGTGGGGCCACGCGAGCGGCTGCCAAAGAGCTTTCCAACGAGGCACGGCTTTCCCTCCTGGCTCTTCGGGCGTGGGAGCTGTCGCCAGAGCCGCAGCCCTACCGGAAAATGCTTCGCAGGCTGGCACGGCGGCGTCACATGGGCGCCGGTGGCGCCGAGGCTGACGGCCGCCGGAAAGCCTGCAGCCCCACGGGCTGTGGGGCCACGCGAGCGGCTGCCAAAGAGCTTTCCAAGGAGGCACGTCTTTCCCTCCTGGCTCTTCGGGCGTGGGAGCTGTCGCCAGAGCCGCAGCACTTCCGGAAAATGCTTTGCACGCTGGCGCAGCGGCGCCACGTGGGCGCCGGTGGCGCCGAGGCTGACGGCCGCCGGAAAGCCCGCAGCCCCACGGGCTGTGGGGCCACGTGAGCGGCTGCCAAAGAGCTTTCCAACGAGGCACGGCTTTCCCTCCTGGCTCTTCGGGCGTGGGAGCTGTCGCCAGAGCCGCGGCCCTACCGGAAAATGCTTCGCAGGCTGGCGCGGCGGCGCCACGTGGGCGCTGGTGTCGCCGAGGCTGACGGCTGCCGGAAAGCCCGCAGCCCCACGGGCTGTGGGGCCACGCGAGTGGCTGCCAAAGAGCTTTCCAAGGAGGCACGGCTTTCCCTCCTGGCTCTTCGGGCATGGGAGCTGTCGCCAGAGCCGCGGCCCTACCGGAAAATGCTTCGCAGGCTGGCGCGGCGGCGCCACGTGGGCGCAGGTGGCACTGAGGCTGACGGCTGCCGGAAAGCCCGCAGCCCCACGGGCTGTGGGGCCACGCGAGCGGCTGCCAAAGAGCTTTCCAACGAGGCACGGCTTTCCCTCCTGGCTCTTCGGGTGTGGGAGCTGTCGCCAGAGCCGCGGCCCTACCGGAAAATGCTTCGCAGGCTGGAGTGGCGGCGCCACGTGGGCACTGGTGTCGCCGAGGCTGACGGCCGTCGAAAAGCCCGCAGCCCCACGGGCTGTGGGGCCACGCGAGCGGCTGCCAAAGAGCTTTCCAAGGAGGCACGGCTTTCCCTCCTGGCTCTTCGGGCGTGGGAGCTGTCGCCAGAGCCGCGGCCCTACCGGAAAATGCTTCGCAGGCTGGCGCGGCGGCTCCACATGGGCGCCGGTGTCGCCGAGGCTGACGGCCGCCGGAAAGCCCGCAGCCCCACGGGCTGTGGGGCCATGCGAGTGGCTGCCAAAGAGCTTTCCAAGGAGGCACGGCTTTCCCTCCTGGCTCTTCGGGCCTGGGAGCTGTCGCCAGAGACGCGGCCCTACCGGAAAATGCTTCGCAGGCTGGTGCAGCGGCGCCACGTGGGCGCCGGTGTCGCCGAGGCTGACGGCCGCCGAAAAGCCCGCAGCCCCACGGGCTGTGGGGCCACGCGAGCGGCTGCCAAAGAGCTTTCCAACGAGGCACGGCTTTCCCTCCTGGCTCTTCGGGCGTGGGAGCTGTCGCCAGAGCCGCGGCCCTACCGGAAAATGCTTTGCAGGCTTCGCGGCGGCACCACGTGTTCGCAGGTGTCGCCGAGGCTGACGTCCGCCGAAAAGCCCGCAGCCCCACGGGCTGTGGGGCCACACGAGTGGCTGCCAAAGAGCTTTTCAACGAGGCACAGCTTTCCCTCCTGGCTCTTCGGGCGTGGGAGCTGTCGCCAGAGCCGCGGCCCTACCGGAAAATGCTTCGCAGGCTGGCGCGGCGGCGCCACGTGGTCGCCGGTGTCGCCGAGGCTGACGGCCGCCGGAAAGCCCGCAGCCCCACAGGCTGTGGGGCCACGCGAGCGGCTGCCAAAGAGCTTTCCAACGAGGCACGGCTTTCCCTCCTGGCTCTTCAGGCGTGGGAGCTGTCGCCAGAGCCGCGGCCCTACCGGAAAATGCTTCGCAGGCTGGCGCGGCGGCGCCACGTGGTCGCAGGTGTCGCCGAGGCTGAGGGCTGCCGGAAAGCCCGCAGCCCCACGGGCTGTGGGGCCACGTGAGCGGCTGCCAAAGATCTTTAAAACGAGGCACGGCTTTCCCTCCTCGCTCTTCGGGCGTGGGAGCTGTCGCCAGAGACGCGGCCCTACCGGAAAATCCTTCGCAGGCTGGCGCGGCGGCACCACGTGGGCGCCGGTGTCGCCGAGGCTGACGGCCGCTGGAAAGCCCGCAGCCCCACGGGCTGTGGGGCCACGCGAGCGGCAGCCAAAGAGCTTTCCAACGAGGCACGGCTTTCCCTCCTGTCTCTTCGGGCGTGGGAGCTGTCGCCAGAGACGCGGCCCTACCGGAAAATGCTTTGCAGGCTGGCGCAGTGGCGCCACATGGGCGCCGGTGTCACCGAGGCTGACAGCTACCGGAAAGCCCGCAGCCCCACGGGCTGTGGGGCCACGCGAGCGGCTGCCAAAGAGCTTTCCAACGAGGCACGGCTTTCCCTCCTGGCTCTTCGCGCGTGGGAGCTGTCGCCAGAGACGCGGCCCTACCGGAAAATGCTTCGCAGGCTGGCGCGGCGGCGCCACGTGGGCACCGGTGTCGCCGAGGCTGACAGCTACCTGAAAGCCCGCAGCCCCACGGGCTGTGGGGCCACGCGAGCGGCTGCCAAAGAGCTTTCCAACGAGGCACGGCTTTCCCTCATGGCTCTTCGGGCGTGGGAGCTGTCGCCAGAGCCGCGGCCCTACCCGAAAATGCTTCGCAGGCTGGCGCGGCGGTGCCACGTGGGCGCCGGTGTCACCAAGGCTGACGGCCGCCGGAAAACCTGCAGCCCCACGGGCTGTGGGGCCATGCGAGCGGCTGCCAAAGAGCTTTCCAACGAGGCACGGCTTTCCCTCCTGGATCTTCGGGCGTGGGAGCTGTCGCCAGAGCCGCGGCCCTACCGGAAAATGCTTCGCAGACTGGCGCGGCGGCGTCACGTGGTCGCAGGTGTCGCCGAGGCTGATGGCTGCCGGAAAGCCCGCAGCCCCACGGGCTGTGGGGCCACGTGAGCGGCTGCCAAAGATCTTTAAAACGAGGCACGGCTTTCCCTCCTGGCTCTTCGGGCGTGGGAGCTGTCGCCAGAGCTGCGGCCCTACCGGAAAATGCTTCGCAGGCTGGCGCGGCGGCGCCACGTGGGCGCCGGTGTCGCCGAGGCTGACGGCCGCTGGAAAGCCCGCAGCCCCACGGGCTGTGGGGCCACGCGAGCGGCTGCCAAAGAGCTTTCCAACGAGGCACGGCTTTCCCTCCTGGCTCTTCGGGCGTGGGAGCTGTCGCCAGAGCCGCGGCCCTACTGGAAAATGCTTCGCAGGCTGGCGCGGCGGCGCCACGTGGGCGCCGGTGTCGCCGAGGCTGACGGCCACCAGAAAGCCCGCAGCCCCACGGGCTGTGGGGCCACGCGAGCGGCTGCCAAAGAGCTTTCCAACGAGGCACGGATTTCCCTCCTGGCTCTTCGGGCGTGGGAGCTGTCGCCGGAGCCGCGGCCCTACCGGAAAATGCTTTGCAGGCTGGCGCGGCGGCGCCACGTGGTCGCAGGTGTCGCCGAGGCTGATGGCTGCCGGAAAGCCCGCAGCCCCACGGGCTGTGGGGCCACGTGAGCGGCTGCCAAAGAGCTTTCCAACAAGGAACAGCTTTCCCTCCTGGATCTTCAGGCAGGGGATCTGTCGCCAGAGCCGCGGCCCTACCGGAAAATGCTTCGCAGGCTGGCGCGCGGCGGCGCCACGTGGGGCGCCGGTGGTGCGGAGGCTGACGGCTGCCGGAAAGCCTGCAGCCCCACGGGCTGTGGGGCTACGCGAGCGGCTGCCAAAGAGCTTTCCAAGGAGGCACGGCTTTCCTCCTGGCTCTTCGGGCGTGGGAGCTGTCGCCAGAGCACCGGCCCTACCGGAAAATGCTTCGCAGGCTGGCGCGGCGGTGCCACGTGGGGCGCCGGTTGTCGCCGAGGCTGACGGCCGCCGGAAAGCCCGCAGCCCCACGGGCTGTGGGGCCACGCGAGCGGCTGCCAAAAGAGCTTTCCAACGAGGGCACGGCTTTCCCTCCTGGCTCTTCGGGGCGTGGGGAGCTGTTCGCCAGAGCCGCGGCCCCTACCGGAAAATGCTTCGCAGGCTGGCGTGGCGGGCGCCACGTGGGCGCCGGTGTCGCCCGAGGCTGACGGCTGCCGGAAAGCCCGCAGCCCCACGGGCTGTGGGGCCACGCGAGCGGCTGCCAAAGAGCTTTCCAACGAGGCACGGCTTTCCCTCCTGGCTCTTTGGGCGTGGGAGCTGTCGCCCAGAGCCGCGGCCCTACCGGAAAATGCTTCTCAGGCTGGCGCGGGCGGCGCCACATGGGCGCCGGTGTCGCCGAGGCTGACGGCTGCCGGAAAAGCCCGCAGCCCCACGGGCTGTGGGGGCACACGCGAGCGCCTGCCAAAGAGCTTTCCAACGAGGCACGGCTTTCCCTCCTGGGCTCTTCGGGCGTGGGAGCTGTCGCCAGAGCACCGGCCCCTACCGGAAAGTGCTTCGCAGGCTGGCGCGGCGGCGCCACGTGGGCGCCGGTGTCGCCCGAGGCTGACGGCCGCCGGAAAGCCTGCAGCCCCCACGGGCTGTGGGGCCACGCGAGCGGCTGCCAAAGAGCTTTCCAACGAGGCACGGCTTTCCCTCCTGGTTCTTCGGGCGTGGGAGCTGTCGCCAGAGCCGCGGCCCCTACTGGAAAATGCTTTGCAGGCTGGCGCGGCGGCGCCACGTGGGCGCCGGTGTCGCCCGAGGCTGACGACCGCTGGAAAGCCCGCAGCCCCACGGGGCTGTGGGGGCCACGCGAGCGGCTGCCAAAGAGCTTTCCAACGAGGCACGGCTTTCCCTCCTGGCTCTTCGGGCGTGGGAGCTGTCGCCAGAGCCGCGGCCCTACCGGAAAATGCTTCGCATGCTGGTGCGGGCGGCGCCACGTGGTCGCAGGTGTCGCCGAGGCTGACGGCCGCCGGAAACCCCGCAGCCCCATGGGCTCTGGGGCCCACGCCAGCGGCTGCCAAAGAGCTTTCCAACGAGGCACGGATTTCCCTCCTGGCTCTTCGGGCGTGGGAGCTGTCGCCAGAGCCGCGGCCCTACCGGGAAATGCTTTCTCAGGCTGGCGCGGCGGTGCCACGTGGGCGCCGGTGTCGCCGAGGCTGACGGCTGCCGCAAAGCCCCGCAGCCCCACGGGCGGTGGGGCCACGCGAGCGGCTGCCCAAAGAGCTTTCCAACGAGGCACGGCTTTCCCTCCTGGCTCTTCGGGCGTGGGAGCTGTCGCCAGAGCACCGGCCCCTACCGGAAAGTGCTTCGCAGGCTGGTGCGGGCGGCGCCACGTGGGCGCCGGTGTCGCCGAGGGCTGACGGCCGCCGGAAAGCCTGCAGCCCCACGGGCTGTGGGGGCCATGCGAGTGGCTGCCAAAGAGCTTTCCAAGGAGGCACGGGCTTTCCCTCCTGCCTCTTCAGGCGTGGGAGCTGTCGCCAGAGCCGCGGCCCCTACCGGAAAATGCTTCGCAGGCTGGCGCGGCGGCGCCACGTGGGCGCCGGTGTCGCCAAGGCTGACAACCGCTGGAAAGCCCCGCAGCCCCACGGGCTGTGGGGCCACGCGAGCGGCTGCCAAAGAGCTTTCCAACGAGGCACGGCTTTCCCTCCTGGCTCTTCGGGGCGTGGGAGCTGTCGCCAGAGCCGCGGCCCCTACCGGAAAATGCTTCGCAGGCTGGCGCGGGCAGCGCCACGTGGGGCACCGGTGTCGCCGAGGCTGACAGCTACCGTAAAGCCCGCAGCCCCCACGGGCTGTGGGGCCACGCGAGCGGCTGCCAAAGAGCTTTCCAACGAGGCACGGCTTTCCCCTCCTGGCTCTTCGGGCGTGGGAGCTGTCGCCAGAGCCGCGGGCCTACCCCGAAAATGCTTCCTTCGGGTGGGGGGGTGGGGCAGGCTGGCGCGGCGGTGCCACGTGGGCACTTGTGTCACCAAGGCTGACGGCCGCCGGAAACCCTGCAGCCAAACGGGCTGTGGGGCCATGCGAGCGGCTGCCAAAGAGCTTTCCAACGAGGCACGGCTTTCCCTCCTGGATCTTCGGGCGTGGGAGCTGTCGCCAGAGCCGTGGCCCTACCAGAAAATGCTTTGCAGGCTGGCGAGCGGATGCCAAAGAGCTTTCCAACAAGGCACGGCTTTCCCTCCTGGCTCTTCGGGCGTGGGAGCTGTCGCCAGAGCCGTGGCAATACCGGAAATTGCTTCGCAGACTGGCGCGGCGGCGTCACGTGGGCACTGGTGTCGCCGAGGCTGATGGCTGCCGGAAAGCCCGCAGCCCCACGGGCTGTGGGGCCACGCGAGCGGCTGCCAAAGAGGTTTCCAACGAGGCACGGCTTTCCCTCCTGGCTCTCTCGGGCGTGGGAGCTGTCGCCAGAGCCGCTGCGGCCCCCACCGGAAAATGCTTTGCAGGCTGGCGCGGCGGCGCCACGTGGGCGCCGGTGTCGCCGAGGCTGACGACCGCTGGAATGCCCCGCAGCCCCACGGGCCTGTGGGGCCACGCGAGCGGCTGCCAAAGAGCTTTCCAACGAGGCCACGGCTTTCCCTCCCTGGCTCTTCGGGGCGTGGGAGCTGTCGCCAGAGACGCGGCCCTACCGGAAAATGCTTCGCAGGCTGGCGCGGCAGCGCCAACGTGGGCACCGGTGTCGCCCGAGGATGACAGCTACCGGAAAGCCCGCAGCCCCACGGGCTGTGGGGCCACGCGAGCGGCTGCCAAAGAGCTTTCCAACGAGGCACGGCTTTCCCTCCTGGCTCTTCGGGCGTGGGGAGCTGTCGCCAGAGCCGCGGCCCCTACCGGAAAATGCTTCGCAGGCTGGCGCGGCAGCGCCACGTGGGCGCCGGTGTCGCCGAGGCTGACGGCCGCTGGGAAAGCCCGCAGCCCCACGGGCTGTGGGGCCACGCGAGCGGGCTGCCAAAGAGCTTTCCAACGAGGCACGGATTTCCCTCCTGGCTCTTCGGGCGTGGGAGCTGTCGCCAGAGCCGCGGGCCCTCTACCGGAAAATGCTTCGCAGGCTGGCGCTCGGCGGCGCCACGTGGGCGCCGGTGTCACCAAGGCTGACGGCCGCCGGAAAACGTGCAGCCCCCACGGGCTGTGGGGGCCACGCGAGCAGCTGCCAAAAAGCTTTCCAAGGAGGCACGGCTTTCCCTCCTGGGCTCTTCGGGGCGTGGGAGCTGTCACCAGAGCCGCGGCCCCTACCAGAAAATGCTTTGCAGGCTGGCGAGCGGATGCCAAAGAGCTTTCCAACGAGGCACGGCTTTCCCTCCTGGCTCTTCGGGCGTGGGAGCTGTCGCCAGAGCCGTGGCAATACCGGAAAATGCTTCGCAGGCTGGCGCGGCGGCGCCACGTGGGCGCCGAGGTGGCGCCGAGGCTGACGGCTGCCGGAAAGCCCGCAGCCCCACGGGCTGTGGGGCCACGCGAGCGGCTGCCAAAGAGCTTTCCAACGAGGCACGGCTTTCCCTCCTGGCTCTTCGGGCGTGGGAGCTGTCGCCAGAGCACCGGCCCTACCCCGAAAATGCTTCGCAGGCTGGCGTGGCGGCGCCACGTGGGCGCCGGTGGCGCGGAGGCTGACGGCTGCCGGAAAGCCCGCAGCCCCACGGGCTGTGGGGCCACGCGAGCGGCTGCCAAAGAGGTTCCCAACGAGGCACGGCTTTCCCTCCTGGCTCTTCGGGCGTGGGAGCTGTCGCCAGAGCACCGGCCCTACCCGAAAATGCTTCGCAGGCTGGCGTGGCGGCGCCACGTGGGCGCCGGTGTCGCCGAGGCTGACGGCTGCCGGAAAGCCCGCAGCCCCACGGGCTGTGGGGGCCACGCCGAGCGGCTGCCAAAGAGGTTTCCAACGAGGCACGGCTTTCCCTCCTGGCTCTTCGGGCGTGGGAGCTGTCACCAGAGCTGCGGCCCCTACCGGAAAATGGCTTCGCAGGCTGCGCGGCGGTGCCACGTGGGCGCCGGTGTCGCCGAGGCTGACGGCCGCCGGAAAGCCCGCAGCCCCACGGGCTGTGGGGGCCACGCGAGCGGCTGCCAAAGAGCTTTCCAACGAGGCACGGCTTTCCCCTCCTGGCTCTTCGGGCGTGGGAGCTGTCGCCAGAGCACCGGCCCTACCGGAAAATGCTTCGCAGGCTGGCGTGGCGGCGCCACGTGGGGCGCCAGTGTCGCCGAGGCTGACGGCTGCCGTAAAGCCCGCAGCCCCACGGGCTGTGGGGCCACGCGAGCGGCTGCCAAAGAGCTTTCCAACGAGGCACGGCTTTCCCTCCTGGCTCTTCGGGCGTGGGGAGCTGTCGCCAGAGCCGCAGCCCCTTCCGGAAAATGCTTCGTAGGCTGGCGTGGCGGCACCACGTGGGCACCGGTGTCGCCGAGGCTGACGGCCGCTGGAAAGCCCCGCAGCCCCACGGGCTGTGGGGCCACGCAAGCGGCTGCCAAAGAGCAAGGCGGCGCCACGTGGTCGCAGGTGTCACCGAGGCTGACGGCCGCCGGAAAGCCCGCAGCCCCATGGGATGTGGGGCCACGCGAGCGGCTGCCAAAGAGCTTTCCAACGAGGCACGGCTTTCCCTCCTGGCTCTTCGGGCGTGGGAGCTGTCGCCAGAGCCGCGGCCTTACCGGAAAATGCTTCGCAGGCTGGCGCGGCGGCGCCACGTGGGCGCCGGTGTCGCCGAGGCTGACGGCTGCCGCAAAGCCCGCAGCCCCACGGGCTGTGGGGCCGCGCGAGCGGCTGCCAAAGAGCTTTCCAAGGAGGCACGGCTTTCCCTCCTGGCTCTTCGGGCGTGAGAGCTGTCGCCAGAGCCGCGGCCCTACCGGAAAGTGCTTCGCAGGCTGGTGCGGCGGCGCCACGTGGGCGCCGGTGTCGCCGAGGCTGACGGCCGCCGGAAAGCCTGCAGCCCCACGGGCTGTAGGGCCACGCGAGCGGCAGCCAAAGAGCTTTCCAACGAGGCACGGCTTTCCCTCCTGGCTCTTTGGGCGTGGCAGCTGTCGCCAGAGGCGCGGCCCTACCGGAAAATGCTTTGCAGGCTGGCGCGGCGGCGCCACGTGGTCGCAGGTGTCGCCGAGGCTGACGGCCGCCGGAAAGCCCGCAGCCCCACGGGCTGTGGGGCCACGCGAGCGGCTGCCAAAGAGCTTTCCAACGAGGCACGGCTTTCCCTCCTGGCTCTTCGGGCGTGGGAGCTGTCGCCAGAGCCGCGGCCCTACCGGAAAATGCTTCGTAGGCTGGCGTGGCGGCGCCACGTGGGCACCGGTGTCGCCGAGGCTGACGGCCGCCGGAAAGCCCGCAGCCCCACGGGCTGTGGGGCCACGCCAGCGGCTGCCAAAGAGCTTTCCAACGAGGCACGGCTTTCCCTCCTGGCTCTTCGCGCGTGGGAGCTGTCGCCAGAGCCGCGGCC
The DNA here is from genome assembly GCF_028500815.1 of Rissa tridactyla. NCBI lineage: Eukaryota > Metazoa > Chordata > Aves > Charadriiformes > Laridae > Rissa > Rissa tridactyla. The sequence goes on along the minus strand of NW_026529338.1, from coordinate 531,759 downwards.
CTACCGGAAAATTCTTCGCGGGCTGGCGCAGCGGCGCCACGTGGTCGCAGGTGTCGCCAATGCTGACGTCCGCCGGAAAGCCCGCAGCCACACGGGCTGTGGGGCCACTCGAGCGGCTGCCAAAGAGCTTTCCAACGAGGCATGGCTTTCCCTCCTGGCTCTTCGGGCGTGGGAGCTGTCGCCAGAGCACCGGCCCTACCGGAAAGTGCTTCGCAGGCTGGTGCGGCGGCGCCACGTGGGCGCCGGTGGCGCGGAGGCTGACGGCTGACGGAAAGCCCGCAGCCCCACGGGCTGTGGGGCCACGTGAGCGGCTGCCAAAGAGCTTTCCAACGAGGCACGGCTTTCCCTCCTGGCTCTTCGGGCGTGGGAGCTGTCGCCAGAGCCGCGGCCCTACCCGAAAATGCTTCATAGGCTGGCGCGGCGGCGCCATTGGGCGTCGGTGTCGCCGAGGCTGACGGCCGCCGGAAAGCCCGCAGCCCCACGGGCTGTGGGGCCACGCGAGCGGCAGCCAAAGAGGTTTCCAACGAGGCACGGCTTTCCCTCCTGGCTCTTCGGGCGTGGGAGCTGTCGCCAGAGCCGCGGCCCTACCGGAAAATGCTTCGCAGGCAGGCGCGGCGGCGCCACGTGGGCGCCAGTGTCGCCGAGGCTGACGGCCACCGGAAAGCCCGCAACCCCACGGGCTGTGGGGCCACGCGAGTGGCTGCCAAAGAGCTTTCTAACGAGGCACGGCTTTCCCTCCTGGCTCTTCGGGCGTGGGAGCTGTCGCCAGAGCCGCGGCCCTACCGGAAAATGCTTCGCAGGCTGGTGCGGTGGCGCCACGTGGGCGCCGGTTTTGCCGAGCTTGACGGCTGCCGGAAAGCCCGCAGCCCCACGGGCTGTGGGGCCACGCGAGCGGCTGCCAAAGAGCTTTCCAACGAGGCACGGCTTTCCCTCCTGGCTCTTCGGGCGTGGGAGCTGTCGCCAGAGCCGCGGCCCTACCCGAAAATGCTTCGTAGGCTGGCGTGGCGGCGCCACGTGGGCAACGGTGTCGCCGAGGCTGACGGCCGCCGGAAAGCCCGCAGCCCCACGGGCTGTGGGGCCACGCGAGTGGCTGCCAAAGAGCTTTCCAACGAGGCACGGCTTTCCCTCCTGGCTCTTCGGGCGTGGGAGCTGTCGCCAGAGCACCGGCCCTACCGGAAAGTGCTTCGCAGGCTGGCGCAGCGGCGCCACGTGGGCGCCGGTGTCGCCGAGCCTGACGGCTGCTGGAAAGCCCGCAGCCCCACGGGCTGTGGGGCCACGCCAGCGGCTGCCAAAGAGCTTTCCAACGAGGCACGGCTTTCCCTCCTGGCTCTTCGGGCATGGGAGCTGTCGCCAGAGCCGCGGCCCTACCCGAAAATTATTCGCGGGCTGGCGCAGCGGCGCCCCGTGGTCGCAGGTGTCCCCAATGCTGACGTCCGCCGGAAAGCCCGCACCCACACGGGCTTTGGGGCCACTCGAGCGGCTGCCAAAGAGCTTTCCAAGGAGGCACGGCTTTCCCTCCTGGCTCTTCGGGCGTGGGAGCTATCGCCAGAGCTACGGCCCTACTGGAAAATGCTTCGCAGGCTGGCGCGGCGGCACCACGTGGGCGCCGGTGGCGCGGAAGCTGACGGCTGCCGGAAAGCCTGCAGCCCCACGGGCTGTGGGGCTACGCGAGCGGCTGCCAAAGAGCTTTCCAACGAGGCACGGCTTTCCCTCCTGGCTCTTCGGGCGTGGGAGCTGTCGCCAGAGCACCGGCCCTACCGGAAAGTGCTTCGCAGGCTGGTGCGGCGGCGGCACGTGGGCGCCGGTGGCGCGGAGGCTGACGGCTGACGGAAAGCCCGCAGCCCCACGGGCTGTGGGGCCACGCGAGCGGCTGCCAAAGAGCTTTCCAACGAGGCACGGCTTTCCCTCCTGGCTCTTCGGGCGTGGGAGCTGTCGCCAGAGCCGTGGCCCTACCCGAAAATGCTTCATAGGCTGGCGCGGCGGCGCCATTGGGCGTCGGTATCGCCGAGGCTGACGGCCGCCGGAAAGCCCGCAGCCCCACGGGCTGTGGGGCCACGCGAGCGGCAGCCAAAGAGCTTTCCAACGAGGCACGGCTTTCCCTCCTGGCTCTTCGGGCGTGGCAGCTGTCGCCAGAGCCGTCTCCCTACCGGAAAATGCTTCGCAGGCTGGCGTGGCGGCGCCACGTGGGCGCCGGTGGCGCCGAGGCTGACGGCTGCCGGAAAACCCGCAGCCCCACGGGCTGTGGGGCCGCGCGAGCGGCTGTCAAAGAGCTTTCCAACGAGGCACGGCTTTCCCTCCTGGCTCTTCGTGTGTGGGAGCTGTCGCCAGAGCCGCGGCCCCTCCGAAAATGCTTCGTAGGCTGGCGCGGCGGCGCCACGTGAGCGCAGGTGTCACCGAGGCTGACGGCCGCCGGAAAGCCTGCAGCCCCACGGGCTGTGGGGCCACGCGAGCGGCTGCCAAAGAGCTTTCCAACGAGGCACGGCTTTCCCTCCTGGCTCTTCGGGCGTGGGAGCTGTCGCCAGAGACGCGGCCCTACCGGAAAATGCTTCGCAGGCTGGCGCGGCGGCGCCATGTGGGCGACGGTGGCACCGAGGCTGACGGCCGCCGGAAAGCCCGCAGCCCCACGGGCTGTGGGGCCACGCGAGCGGCTGCCAAAGAGCTTTCCAACAAGGCATGGCTTTCCCTCCTGGCTCCTCAGGCGTGGGAGCTGTCGCCAGACCCGCGGCCCTACCAGAAAATGCTTCGCAGGCTGGCGCGGCGGCGCCACGTGGCATTGGTGTCGCCGAGGCTGCGGCCGCCGAAAAGCCCGCAGCCCCACGGGCTGTGGGGCCACGCGAGCGGCTGCCAAAGAGCTTTCCAACGAGGCACGGCTTTCCCTCCTGGCTCTTCGGGCGTGGGAGCTGTCGCCAGAGTCGCGGCCCTACCGGAAAATGCTTCGCAGGCTGGCGCAGCGGCGCCACGTGGCACTGGTGTCGCCGAGGCTGACGGCCGCCGGAAAGCCCGCAGCCCCACGGGCTGTGGGGCCACGTGAGCGGCTGCCAAAGAGGTTTCCAACGAGGCACGGCTTTCCCTCCTGGCTCTTCGGGCGTGGGAGCTGTCGCCAGAGTCGCGGCCCTACCGGAAAATGCTTCGCAGGCTGGCGCGGCGGCGCCACGTGGGCGCAGGTGGCGCCGAGGCTGACGGCCGCCGAAAAGCCCGCAGCCCCACGGGCTGTGGGGCCACGCGAGCGGCTGCCAAAGAGCTTTCCAAGGAGGCACGGCTTTCCCTCCTGGATCTTCGGGCGTGGGAGCTGTCGCCAGAGCCGCGGCCCTACCGGAAAATGCTTCGCAGGATGGCGCGGCGGCGCCACGTGGGCGCCGGTGTCGCCGAGGCTGACGGCCGCCGGAAAGCCCGCAGCCCCACGGGCTGTGGGGCCACGCGAGCGGCTGCCAAAGAGCTTTCCAACGAGGCACGGCTTTCCCTCCTGCCTCTTTGGGCGTGGGAGCTATCGCCAGAGCCGCGGCCCTACCGGAAAATGCTTCGCAGGCTGGAGTGGCGGCGCCACGTGGGCACAGGTGGCACCGAGGCTGACGGCCGCCGGAAAGCCCGCAGCCCCACGGGCTGTGGGGCTACGCGAGCGGCTGCCAAAGAGCTTTCCAACGAGGCACGGCTTTCCCTCCTGGATCTTCGGGCGTGGGAGCTGTCGCCAGAGCCGCGGCCCTACTGGATAATGCTTCGCAGGCTGGCGCGGCGGCGCCACGTGGGCGCAGGTGTCACCGAGGCTGACGGCTGCCGGAAAGCCCGCAGCCCCACGGGCTGTGGGGCCATGCGAGCGGCTGCCAAAGAGCTTTCCAACGAGGCACGGCTTTCCCTCCTGGCTCTTCGGGCATGGGAGCTGTCACCAGAGCCGCGGCCCTACCGGAAAATGCTTCGCAGGCTGGCGTGGCGGCGTCACGTGGGCGCTGGTGTCACTGAGGCTGACGGCCGCCGGAAAGCCTGCAGCCCCACGGGCTGTGGGGCCATGCGAGTGGCTGCCAAAGAGCTTTCCAAGGAGGCACGGCTTTCCCTCCTGGCTCTTCGGGCGTGGGAGCTGTCGCCAGAGCCGCGGCCCTACTGGATAATGCTTCGCAGGCTGGCGCGTCGGCGCCACGTGGGCACAGGTGGCACCGAGGCTGACGGCTGCCGGAATGCCCGCAGCCCCACGGGCTGTGGGGCCACGCGAGCGGCTGCCAAAGAGCTTTCCAACGAGGCACGGCTTTCCCTACTGGCTCTTCGGGCGTGGGAGCTGTCGCCAGAGTCGCGGCCCTACCGGAAAATGCTTCGCAGGCTGGCGCGGGGGCGCCATGTGGGTGCAGGTGGCGCCGAGGCTGACGGCCGCCGGAAAGCCTGCAGCCCCACGGGCTGTGGGGCCAAGCGAGCGGCTGCCAAAGAGCTTTCCAAGGAGGCACGGCTTTCCCTCCTGGCTCTTCGGGCGTGGGAGCTGTCGCCAGAGCCGCGGCCCTACCGGAAAATGCTTTGCAGGCTGGCGCGGCGGCGCCACGTGGGCGCCGGTGTCGCCGAGGCTGACGGCCGCCGGAAAGCCCGCAGCCCCACGGGCTGTGGGGCCACGTGAGCGGCTGCCAAAGAGCTTTCCAACGAGGCACGGCTTTACCTCCTGGCTCTTTGGGCGTGGGAGCTGTCGCCAGAGCGGCGGCCCTACCGGAAAATGCTTCGCAGGCTGGCGCGGCGGCGCCACGTGGGCGCTGGTGTCGCCGAGGCTGACGGCTGCCGGAAAGCCCGCAGCCCCACGGGCTGTGGGGCCACGCGAGCGGCTGCCAAAGAGCTTTCCAAGGAGGCACGGCTTTCCCTCCTGGCTCTTCGGGCGTGGGAGCTGTCGCCAGGGCCGCGGCCCTACCGGAAAATGCTTCGCAGGCTGGCGCGGCGGCGACACGTGGGCGCAGGTGGCACTGAGGCTGACGGCTGCCGGAAAGCCCGCAGCCCCACGGGCTGTGGGGCCACGCGAGCGGCTGCCAAAGAGCTTTCCAACGAGGCACGGCTTTCCCTCCTGGCTCTTCGGGTGTGGGAGCTGTCGCCAGAGCCGCGGCCCTACCGGAAAATGCTTCGCAGGCTGGCGCGGCGGCGCCACGTGGGCGCCGATGGCGCCGAGGCTGACGGCCGCCGAAAAGCCCCCAGCCCCACGGGCTGTGGGGCCACGCGAGCGGCTGCCAAAGAGCTTTCCAACGAGGCACGGCTTTTTCTCCTGGCTCTTCGGGCGTGGGAGCTGTCGCCAGAGCCGCGGCCCTACCCGAAAATGCTTCGCAGGCTGACGCGGGGGCGCCATGTGGGTGCAGGTGGCACCGAGGCTGACGGCCGCCGGAAAGCCTGCAGCCCCACGGGCTGTGGGGCCACGTGAGCGGCTGCCAAAGAGCTTTCCAACGAGGCACGGCTTTACCTCCTGGCTCTTCGGGCGTGGGAGCTGTCGCCAGACCCGCGGCCCTTCCGGAAAATGCTTCGCAGGCTGGTGCAGCGGCGCCATGTGGGCACTGGTGTCGCCGAGGCTGACGGCCGCCGAAAAGCCCGCAGCCCCACGGGCTGTGGGGCCACGCGAGCGGCTGCCAAAGAGCTTTCCAACGAGGCACGGCTTTCCCTCCTGGCTCTTCGGGCGTGGGAGCTGTCGCCAGAGCCGCAGCCCTACCGGAAAATGCTTCGCAGGCTGGCACGGCGGCGTCACATGGGCGCCGGTGGCGCCGAGGCTGACGGCCGCCGGAAAGCCTGCAGCCCCACGGGCTGTGGGGCCACGCGAGCGGCTGCCAAAGAGCTTTCCAAGGAGGCACGGCTTTCCCTCCTGGCTCTTCGGGCGTGGGAGCTGTCGCCAGAGCCGCAGCACTTCCGGAAAATGCTTTGCACGCTGGCGCAGCGGCGCCACGTGGGCGCCGGTGGCGCCGAGGCTGACGGCCGCCGGAAAGCCCGCAGCCCCACGGGCTGTGGGGCCACGTGAGCGGCTGCCAAAGAGCTTTCCAACGAGGCACGGCTTTCCCTCCTGGCTCTTTGGGCGTGGGAGCTGTCGCCAGAGCCGCGGCCCTACCGGAAAATGCTTCGCAGGCTGGCGCGGCGGCGCCACGTGGGCGCTGGTGTCGCCGAGGCTGACGGCTGCCGGAAAGCCCGCAGCCCCACGGGCTGTGGGGCCACGCGAGTGGCTGCCAAAGAGCTTTCCAAGGAGGCACGGCTTTCCCTCCTGGCTCTTCGGGCATGGGAGCTGTCGCCAGAGCCGCGGCCCTACCGGAAAATGCTTCGCAGGCTGGCGCGGCGGCGCCACGTGGGCGCAGGTGGCACTGAGGCTGACGGCTGCCGGAAAGCCCGCAGCCCCACGGGCTGTGGGGCCACGCGAGCGGCTGCCAAAGAGCTTTCCAACGAGGCACGGCTTTCCCTCCTGGCTCTTCGGGTGTGGGAGCTGTCGCCAGAGCCGCGGCCCTACCGGAAAATGCTTCGCAGGCTGGAGTGGCGGCGCCACGTGGGCACTGGTGTCGCCGAGGCTGACGGCCGTCGAAAAGCCCGCAGCCCCACGGGCTGTGGGGCCACGCGAGCGGCTGCCAAAGAGCTTTCCAAGGAGGCACGGCTTTCCCTCCTGGCTCTTCGGGCGTGGGAGCTGTCGCCAGAGCCGCGGCCCTACCGGAAAATGCTTCGCAGGCTGGCGCGGCGGCTCCACATGGGCGCCGGTGTCGCCGAGGCTGACGGCCGCCGGAAAGCCCGCAGCCCCACGGGCTGTGGGGCCATGCGAGTGGCTGCCAAAGAGCTTTCCAAGGAGGCACGGCTTTCCCTCCTGGCTCTTCGGGCGTGGCAGCTGTCGCCAGAGCCGTCTCCCTACCGGAAAATGCTTCGCAGGCTGGCGTGGCGGCGCCACGTGGGCGCCGGTGGCGCCGAGGCTGACGGCTGCCGGAAAACCCGCAGCCCCACGGGCTGTGGGGCCGCGCGAGCGGCTGTCAAAGAGCTTTCCAACGAGGCACGGCTTTCCCTCCTGGCTCTTCGTGTGTGGGAGCTGTCGCCAGAGCCGCGGCCCCTCCGAAAATGCTTCGTAGGCTGGCGCGGCGGCGCCACGTGAGCGCAGGTGTCACCGAGGCTGACGGCCGCCGGAAAGCCTGCAGCCCCACGGGCTGTGGGGCCACGCGAGCGGCTGCCAAAGAGCTTTCCAACGAGGCACGGCTTTCCCTCCTGGCTCTTCGGGCGTGGGAGCTGTCGCCAGAGACGCGGCCCTACCGGAAAATGCTTCGCAGGCTGGCGCGGCGGCGCCATGTGGGCGACGGTGGCACCGAGGCTGACGGCCGCCGGAAAGCCCGCAGCCCCACGGGCTGTGGGGCCACGCGAGCGGCTGCCAAAGAGCTTTCCAACAAGGCATGGCTTTCCCTCCTGGCTCCTCAGGCGTGGGAGCTGTCGCCAGACCCGCGGCCCTACCAGAAAATGCTTCGCAGGCTGGCGCGGCGGCGCCACGTGGCATTGGTGTCGCCGAGGCTGCGGCCGCCGAAAAGCCCGCAGCCCCACGGGCTGTGGGGCCACGCGAGCGGCTGCCAAAGAGCTTTCCAACGAGGCACGGCTTTCCCTCCTGGCTCTTCGGGCGTGGGAGCTGTCGCCAGAGTCGCGGCCCTACCGGAAAATGCTTCGCAGGCTGGCGCAGCGGCGCCACGTGGCACTGGTGTCGCCGAGGCTGACGGCCGCCGGAAAGCCCGCAGCCCCACGGGCTGTGGGGCCACGTGAGCGGCTGCCAAAGAGGTTTCCAACGAGGCACGGCTTTCCCTCCTGGCTCTTCGGGCGTGGGAGCTGTCGCCAGAGTCGCGGCCCTACCGGAAAATGCTTCGCAGGCTGGCGCGGCGGCGCCACGTGGGCGCAGGTGGCGCCGAGGCTGACGGCCGCCGAAAAGCCCGCAGCCCCACGGGCTGTGGGGCCACGCGAGCGGCTGCCAAAGAGCTTTCCAAGGAGGCACGGCTTTCCCTCCTGACTCTTCGGGCGTGGGAGCTGTCGCCAGAGCCGCGGCCCTACCGGAAAATGCTTCGCAGGATGGCGCGGCGGCGCCACGTGGGCGCCGGTGTCGCCGAGGCTGACGGCCGCCGGAAAGCCCGCAGCCCCACGGGCTGTGGGGCCACGCGAGCGGCTGCCAAAGAGCTTTCCAACGAGGCACGGCTTTCCCTCCTGCCTCTTTGGGCGTGGGAGCTATCGCCAGAGCCGCGGCCCTACCGGAAAATGCTTCGCAGGCTGGAGTGGCGGCGCCACGTGGGCACAGGTGGCACCGAGGCTGACGGCCGCCGGAAAGCCCGCAGCCCCACGGGCTGTGGGGCTACGCGAGCGGCTGCCAAAGAGCTTTCCAACGAGGCACGGCTTTCCCTCCTGGATCTTCGGGCGTGGGAGCTGTCGCCAGAGCCGCGGCCCTACTGGATAATGCTTCGCAGGCTGGCGCGGCGGCGCCACGTGGGCGCAGGTGTCACCGAGGCTGACGGCTGCCGGAAAGCCCGCAGCCCCACGGGCTGTGGGGCCATGCGAGCGGCTGCCAAAGAGCTTTCCAACGAGGCACGGCTTTCCCTCCTGGCTCTTCGGGCATGGGAGCTGTCACCAGAGCCGCGGCCCTACCGGAAAATGCTTCGCAGGCTGGCGTGGCGGCGTCACGTGGGCGCTGGTGTCACTGAGGCTGACGGCCGCCGGAAAGCCCGCAGCCCCACGGGCTGTGGGGCCATGCGAGTGGCTGCCAAAGAGCTTTCCAAGGAGGCACGGCTTTCCCTCCTGGCTCTTCGGGCGTGGGAGCTGTCGCCAGAGCCGCGGCCCTACTGGATAATGCTTCGCAGGCTGGCGCGTCGGCGCCACGTGGGCACAGGTGGCACCGAGGCTGACGGCTGCCGGAATGCCCGCAGCCCCACGGGCTGTGGGGCCACGCGAGCGGCTGCCAAAGAGCTTTCCAACGAGGCACGGCTTTCCCTACTGGCTCTTCGGGCGTGGGAGCTGTCGCCAGAGTCGCGGCCCTACCGGAAAATGCTTCGCAGGCTGGCGCGGGGGGCGCCATGTGGGTGCAGGTGGCGCCGAGGCTGACGGCCGCCGGAAAGCCTGCAGCCCCACGGGCTGTGGGGCCAAGCGAGCGGCTGCCAAAGAGCTTTCCAAGGAGGCACGGCTTTCCCTCCTGGCTCTTCGGGCGTGGGAGCTGTCGCCAGAGCCGCGGCCCTACCGGAAAATGCTTTGCAGGCTGGCGCGGCGGCGCCACGTGGGCGCCGGTGTCGCCGAGGCTGACGGCCGCCGGAAAGCCCGCAGCCCCACGGGCTGTGGGGCCACGTGAGCGGCTGCCAAAGAGCTTTCCAACGAGGCACGGCTTTACCTCCTGGCTCTTTGGGCGTGGGAGCTGTCGCCAGAGCGGCGGCCCTACCGGAAAATGCTTCGCAGGCTGGCGCGGCGGCGCCACGTGGGCGCTGGTGTCGCCGAGGCTGACGGCTGCCGGAAAGCCCGCAGCCCCACGGGCTGTGGGGCCACGCGAGCGGCTGCCAAAGAGCTTTCCAAGGAGGCACGGCTTTCCCTCCTGGCTCTTCGGGCGTGGGAGCTGTCGCCAGGGCCGCGGCCCTACCGGAAAATGCTTCGCAGGCTGGCGCGGCGGCGACACGTGGGCGCAGGTGGCACTGAGGCTGACGGCTGCCGGAAAGCCCGCAGCCCCACGGGCTGTGGGGCCACGCGAGCGGCTGCCAAAGAGCTTTCCAACGAGGCACGGCTTTCCCTCCTGGCTCTTCGGGTGTGGGAGCTGTCGCCAGAGCCGCGGCCCTACCGGAAAATGCTTCGCAGGCTGGCGCGGCGGCGCCACGTGGGCGCCGATGGCGCCGAGGCTGACGGCCGCCGAAAAGCCCCCAGCCCCACGGGCTGTGGGGCCACGCGAGCGGCTGCCAAAGAGCTTTCCAACGAGGCACGGCTTTTTCTCCTGGCTCTTCGGGCGTGGGAGCTGTCGCCAGAGCCGCGGCCCTACCCGAAAATGCTTCGCAGGCTGACGCGGGGGCGCCATGTGGGTGCAGGTGGCACCGAGGCTGACGGCCGCCGGAAAGCCTGCAGCCCCACGGGCTGTGGGGCCACGTGAGCGGCTGCCAAAGAGCTTTCCAACGAGGCACGGCTTTACCTCCTGGCTCTTCGGGCGTGGGAGCTGTCGCCAGACCCGCGGCCCTTCCGGAAAATGCTTCGCAGGCTGGTGCAGCGGCGCCATGTGGGCACTGGTGTCGCCGAGGCTGACGGCCGCCGAAAAGCCCGCAGCCCCACGGGCTGTGGGGCCACGCGAGCGGCTGCCAAAAAGCTTTCCAACGAGGCACGGCTTTCCCTCCTGGCTCTTCGGGCGTGGGAGCTGTCGCCAGAGCCGCAGCCCTACCGGAAAATGCTTCGCAGGCTGGCACGGCGGCGTCACATGGGCGCCGGTGGCGCCGAGGCTGACGGCCGCCGGAAAGCCTGCAGCCCCACGGGCTGTGGGGCCACGCGAGCGGCTGCCAAAGAGCTTTCCAAGGAGGCACGGCTTTCCCTCCTGGCTCTTCGGGCGTGGGAGCTGTCGCCAGAGCCGCAGCACTTCCGGAAAATGCTTTGCACGCTGGCGCAGCGGCGCCACGTGGGCGCCGGTGGCGCCGAGGCTGACGGCCGCCGGAAAGCCCGCAGCCCCACGGGCTGTGGGGCCACGTGAGCGGCTGCCAAAGAGCTTTCCAACGAGGCACGGCTTTCCCTCCTGGCTCTTTGGGCGTGGGAGCTGTCGCCAGAGCCGCGGCCCTACCGGAAAATGCTTCGCAGGCTGGCGCGGCGGCGCCACGTGGGCGCTGGTGTCGCCGAGGCTGACGGCTGCCGGAAAGCCCGCAGCCCCACGGGCTGTGGGGCCACGCGAGTGGCTGCCAAAGAGCTTTCCAAGGAGGCACGGCTTTCCCTCCTGGCTCTTCGAGCATGGGAGCTGTCGCCAGAGCCGCGGCCCTACCGGAAAATGCTTCGCAGGCTGGCGCGGCGGCGCCACGTGGGCGCAGGTGGCACTGAGGCTGACGGCTGCCGGAAAGCCCGCAGCCCCACGGGCTGTGGGGCCACGCGAGCGGCTGCCAAAGAGCTTTCCAACGAGGCACGGCTTTCCCTCCTGGCTCTTCGGGTGTGGGAGCTGTCGCCAGAGCCGCGGCCCTACCGGAAAATGCTTCGCAGGCTGGAGTGGCGGCGCCACGTGGGCACTGGTGTCGCCGAGGCTGACGGCCGTCGAAAAGCCCGCAGCCCCACGGGCTGTGGGGCCATGCGAGTGGCTGCCAAAGAGCTTTCCAAGGAGGCACGGCTTTCCCTCCTGGCTCTTCGGGCGTGGGAGCTGTCGCCAGAGCCGCGGCCCTACTGGATAATGCTTCGCAGGCTGGCGCGTCGGCGCCACGTGGGCGCAGGTGGCACCGAGGCTGACGGCTGCCGGAATGCCCGCAGCCCCACGGGCTGTGGGGCCACGCGAGCGGCTGCCAAAGAGCTTTCCAACGAGGCACGGCTTTTCCTCCTGGCTCTTCGGGCGTGGGAGCTGTCGCCAGAGCCGCGGCCCTACCGGAAAATGCTTCGCAGGCTGACGCGGGGGCGCCATGTGGGTGCAGGTGGCGCCGAGGCTGACGGCCGCCGGAAAGCCCGCAGCCCCACGGGCTGTGGGGCCACGCCAGCGGCTGCCAAAGAGCTTTCCAACGAGGCACGGCTTTCCCTCCGGATCTTCGGGCGTGGGAGCTGTCGCCAGAGCCGTGGCCCTACCGGAAAATGCTTCGCAGGCTGGTGCGGCGGCGCCACGTGGGCGCTGGTGGCACTGAGGCTGACGGCCGCCGGAAAGCCCGCAGCCCCACGGGCTGTGGGGCCATGCGAGTGGCTGCCAAAGAGCTTTCCAACGAGGCACGGCTTTCCCTCCTGGCTCTTCGGGCGTGGGAGCTGTCGCCAGAGCCGCGGCCCTACTGGATAATGCTTCGCAGGCTGGCGCGTCGGCGCCACGTGGGCACAGGTGGCACCGAGGCTGACGGCTGCCGGAATGCCCGCAGCCCCACGGGCTGTGGGGCCACGCGAGCGGCTGCCAAAGAGCTTTCCAACGAGGCACGGCTTTCCCTCCTGGCTCTTCGGGCGTGGGAGCTGTCGCCAGAGTCGCGGCCCTACCGGAAAATGCTTCGCAGGCTGGCGCGGGGGCGCCATGTGGGTGCAGGTGGCGCCGAGGCTGACGGACGCCGGAAAGCCTGCAGCCCCACGGGCTGTGGGGCCAAGCGAGCGGCTGCCAAAGAGCTTTCCAAGGAGGCACGGCTTTCCCTCCTGGCTCTTCGGGCGTGGGAGCTGTCGCCAGAGCCGCGGCCCTACCGGAAAATGCTTTGCAGGCTGGCGCGGCGGCGCCACGTGGGCGCCGGTGTCGCCGAGGCTGACGGCCGCCGGAAAGCCCGCAGCCCCACGGGCTGTGGGGCCACGTGAGCGGCTGCCAAAGAGCTTTCCAACGAGGCACGGCTTTCCCTCCTGGCTCTTTGGGCGTGGGAGCTGTCGCCAGAGCGGCGGCCCTACCGGAAAATGCTTCGCAGGCTGGCGCGGCGGCGCCACGTGGGCGCTGGTGTCGCCGAGGCTGACGGCTGCCGGAAAGCCCGCAGCCCCACGGGCTGTGGGGCCACGCGAGCGGCTGCCAAAGAGCTTTCCAAGGAGGCACGGCTTTCCCTCCTGGCTCTTCGGGCGTGGGAGCTGTCGCCAGAGCCGCGGCCCTACCGGAAAATGCTTCGCAGGCTGGCGCGGCGGCGACACGTGGGCGCAGGTGGCACTGAGGCTGACGGCTGCCGGAAAGCCCGCAGCCCCACGGGCTGTGGGGCCACGCGAGCGGCTGCCAAAGAGCTTTCCAACGAGGCACGGCTTTTTCTCCTGGCTCTTCGGGCGTGGGAGCTGTCGCCAGAGCCGCGGCCCTACCCGAAAATGCTTCGCAGGCTGACGCGGGGGCGCCATGTGGGTGCAGGTGGCACCGAGGCTGACGGCCGCCGGAAAGCCTGCAGCCCCACGGGCTGTGGGGCCACGTGAGCGGCTGCCAAAGAGCTTTCCAACGAGGCACGGCTTTACCTCCTGGCTCTTCGGGCGTGGGAGCTGTCGCCAGACCCGCGGCCCTTCCGGAAAATGCTTCGCAGGCTGGTGCAGCGGCGCCATGTGGGCACTGGTGTCGCCGAGGCTGACGGCCGCCGAAAAGCCCGCAGCCCCACGGGCTGTGGGGCCACGCGAGCGGCTGCCAAAGAGCTTTCCAACGAGGCACGGCTTTCCCTCCTGGCTCTTCGGGCGTGGGAGCTGTCGCCAGAGCCGCAGCCCTACCGGAAAATGCTTCGCAGGCTGGCACGGCGGCGTCACGTGGGCGCCGGTGGCGCCGAGGCTGACGGCCGCCGGAAAGCCTGCAGCCCCACGGGCTGTGGGGCCACGCGAGCGGCTGCCAAAGAGCTTTCCAAGGAGGCACGGCTTTTCCTCCTGGCTCTTCGGGCGTGGGAGCTGTCGCCAGAGCCGCAGCACTTCCGGAAAATGCTTTGCACGCTGGCGCAGCGGCGCCACGTGGGCGCCGGTGGCGCCGAGGCTGACGGCCGCCGGAAAGCCCGCAGCCCCACGGGCTGTGGGGCCACGTGAGCGGCTGCCAAAGAGCTTTCCAACGAGGCACGGCTTTCCCTCCTGGCTCTTCGGGCGTGGGAGCTGTCGCCAGAGCCGCGGCCCTACCGGAAAATGCTTCGCAGGCTGGCGCGGCGGCGCCACGTGGGCGCTGGTGTCGCCGAGGCTGACGGCTGCCGGAAAGCCCGCAGCCCCACGGGCTGTAGGGCCACGCGAGTGGCTGCCAAAGAGCTTTCCAAGGAGGCACGGCTTTCCCTCCTGGCTCTTCGGGCATGGGAGCTGTCGCCAGAGCCGCGGCCCTACCGGAAAATGCTTCGCAGGCTGGCGCGGCGGCGCCACGTGGGCGCAGGTGGCACTGAGGCTGACGGCTGCCGGAAAGCCCGCAGCCCCACGGGCTGTGGGGCCACGCCAGCGGCTGCCAAAGAGCTTTCCAACGAGGCACGGCTTTCCCTCCTGGCTCTTCGGGTGTGGGAGCTGTCGCCAGAGCCGCGGCCCTACCGGAAAATGCTTCGCAGGCTGGAGTGGCGGCGCCACGTGGGCACTGGTGTCGCCGAGGCTGACGGCCGTCGAAAAGCCCGCAGCCCCACGGGCTGTGGGGCCACGCGAGCGGCTGCCAAAGAGCTTTCCAAGGAGGCACGGCTTTCCCTCCTGGCTCTTCGGGCGTGGGAGCTGTCGCCAGAGCCGCGGCCCTACCGGAAAATGCTTCGCAGGCTGGCGCGGCAGCGCCACGTGGGCGCCGGTGTCGCCGAGGCTGACGGCCGCCGGAAAGCCCGCAGCCCCACGGGCTGTGGGGCCATGCGAGTGGCTGCCAAAGAGCTTTCCAACGAGGCACGGCTTTCCCTCCTGGCTCTTCGGGCGTGGGAGCTGTCGCCAGAGCCGCGGCCCTACTGGATAATGCTTCGCAGGCTGGCGCGTCGGCACCACGTGGGCGCAGGTGGCACCGAGGCTGACGGCTGCCGGAATGCCCGCAGCCCCACGGGCTGTGGGGCCACGCGAGCGGCTGCCAAAGAGCTTTCCAACGAGGCACGGCTTTTCCTCCTGGCTCTTCGGGCGTGGGAGCTGTCGCCAGAGCCGCGGCCCTACCGGAAAATGCTTCGCAGGCTGACGCGGGGGCGCCATGTGGGTGCAGGTGGCGCCGAGGCTGACGGCCGCCGGAAAGCCCGCAGCCCCACGGGCTGTGGGGCCACGCCAGCGGCTGCCAAATAGCTTTCCAACGAGGCACGGCTTTCCCTCCGGATCTTCGGGCGTGGGAGCTGTCGCCAGAGCCGCGGCCCTACCGGAAAATGCTTCGCAGGCTGGTGCGGCGGCGCCACGTGGGCGCTGATGGCACCGAGGCTGACGGCCGCCGGAAAGCCTTCAGCCCCACGGGCTGTGGGGCCACGCGAGCGCCTGCCAAAGAGCTTTCCAACGAGGCACGGCTTTCCCTCCTGGCTCTTCGGGCGTGGGAGCTGTCGCCAGAGCAGCGGCCCTACTGGATAATGCTTCGCAGGCTGGCGCGGCGGCGCCACGTGGTCGCCAGTGTCGACGAGGCTGACGGCCGCCGGAAAGCCCGCAGCCCCACGGGCTGTGGGGCCACGCAAGCGGCTGCCAAAGAGCTTTCCAAGGAGGCACGGCTTTCCCTCCTGGCTCTTCGGGCATGGGAGCTGTCGCCAGAGCCGCGGCCCTACCGGAAAATGCTTCGCAGGCTGGCGCGGCGGCGCCACGTGGGCACCGGTGGCACCGAGGCTGACGGCTGCCGGAATGCCCGCAGCCCCTGAGGCTGTGGGGCCACGTGAGCGCCTGCCAAACAGCTTTCCAACGAGGCACGGCTTTTCCTCCTGGCTCTTCGGGCGTGGGAGCTGTCGCCAGAGCCGCGGCCCTACCGGAAAATGCTTCGCAGGCTGGTGCGGCGGCGCCACGTGGGCGCCGGTGTCGCCGAGGCTGACGGCCGCCGGAAAGCCCGCAGCCCCACGGGCTGTGGGGCCACGCGAGCGGCTGCCAAGGAGCTTTCCAATGAGGCACGGCTTTTCCTCCTGGCTCTTCGGGCGTGGGAGCTGTCGCCAGAGCCGCGGCCCTACCGGAAAATGCTTCGCAGGCTGGCGCGGCGGCGCCACGTGGGCGCTGGTGTCGCCGAGGCTGACGGCTGCCGGAAAGCCCGCAGCCCCACGGGCTGTGGGGCCACGCGAGTGGCTGCCAAAGAGCTTTCCAAGGAGGCACGGCTTTCCCTCCTGGCTCTTCGGGCATGGGAGCTGTCGCCAGAGCCGCGGCCCTACCGGAAAATGCTTCGCAGGCTGGCGCGGCGGCGCCACGTGGGCGCAGGTGGCACTGAGGCTGACGGCTGCCGGAAAGCCCGCAGCCCCACGGGCTGTGGGGCCACGCGAGCGGCTGCCAAAGAGCTTTCCAACGAGGCACGGCTTTCCCTCCTGGCTCTTCGGGTGTGGGAGCTGTCGCCAGAGCCGCGGCCCTACCGGAAAATGCTTCGCAGGCTGGAGTGGCGGCGCCACGTGGGCACTGGTGTCGCCGAGGCTGACGGCCGTCGAAAAGCCCGCAGCCCCACGGGCTGTGGGGCCACGCGAGCGGCTGCCAAAGAGCTTTCCAACGAGGCACGGCTTTCCCTCCTGGCTCTTCGGGCGTGGGAGCTGTCGCCAGAGCCGCGGCCCTACCGGAAAATGCTTCGCAGGCTGGCGCGGCGGCTCCACATGGGCGCCGGTGTCGCCGAGGCTGACGGCCGCCGGAAAGCCCGCAGCCCCACGGGCTGTGGGGCCATGCGAGTGGCTGCCAAAGAGCTTTCCAAGGAGGCACGGCTTTCCCTCCTGGCTCTTCGGGCGTGGGAGCTGTCGCCAGAGCCGCGGCCCTACTGGATAATGCTTCGCAGGCTGGCGCATCGGCGCCACGTGGGCGCAGGTGGCACCGAGGCTGACGGCTGCCGGAATGCCCGCAGCCCCACGGGCTGTGGGGCCACGCGAGCGGCTGCCAAAGAGCTTTCCAACGAGGCACGGCTTTTCCTCCTGGCTCTTCGGGCGTGGGAGCTGTCGCCAGAGCCGCGGCCCTACCGGAAAATGCTTCGCAGGCTGACGCGGGGGCGCCATGTGGGTGCAGGTGGCGCCGAGGCTGACGGCCGCCGGAAAGCCCGCAGCCCCACGGGCTGTGGGGCCACGCCAGCGGCTGCCAAATAGCTTTCCAAGGAGGCACGGCTTTCCCTCCGGATCTTCGGGCGTGGGAGCTGTCGCCAGAGCCGTTGCCCTACCGGAAAATGCTTCGCAGGCTGGTGCGGCGGCGCCACGTGGGCGCTGGTGGCACCGAGGCTGACGGCCGCCGGAAAGCCTTCAGCCCCACGGGCTGTGGGGCCACGCGAGCGGCTGCCAAAGAGCTTTCCAACGAGGCACGGCTTTCCCTCCTGGCTCTTCGGGCGTGGGAGCTGTCGCCAGAGCCGCGGCCCTACTGGATAATGCTTCGCAGGCTGGCGCGGCGGCGCCACGTGGTCGCCAGTGTCGACGAGGCTGACGGCCGCCGGAAAGCCCGCAGCCCCACGGGCTGTGGGGCCACGCGAGCGGCTGCCAAAGAGCTTTCCAAGGAGGCACGGCTTTCCCTCCTGGCTCTTCGGGCATGGGAGCTGTCGCCAGAGCCGCGGCCCTACCGGAAAATGCTTCGCAGGCTGGCGCGGCGGCGCCACGTGGGCACCGGTGGCACCGAGGCTGACGGCTGCCGGAATGCCCGCAGCCCCTCAGGCTGTGGGGCCACGTGAGCGCCTGCCAAACAGCTTTCCAACGAGGCACGGCTTTTCCTCCTGGCTCTTCGGGCGTGGGAGCTGTCGCCAGAGCCGCGGCCCTACCGGAAAATGCTTCGCAGGCTGGTGCGGCGGCGGCGCCACGTGGGCGCCGGTGTCGCCGAGGCTGACGGCCGCCGGAAAGCCCGCAGCCCCACGGGCTGTGGTGCCACGCGAGCGGCTGCCAAGGAGCTTTCCAATGAGGCACGGCTTTCCCTCCTGGCTCTTCGGGCGTGGGAGCTGTCGCCAGAGCCGCGGCCCTACCGGAAAATGCTTCGCAGGCTAGCGCGGCGACATCACGTGGGCGCCGGTGGCGCCGAGGCTGACGGCCGCCGGAAAGCATGCAGCCCCACGGGCTGTGGGGCCACGCGAGCGGTTGCCAAAGAGCTTTCCAAGGAGGCACGGCTTTCCCTCCTGGCTCTTCGGGTGTGGGAGCTGTCGCCAGAGCCGCGGCCCTACCGGAAAATGCTTCGCACACTGGCGCAGCGGCGCCACGTGGGCGCCGGTGGCGCCGAGGCTGACGGCCGCCGGAAAGCCCGCAGCCCCACGGGCTGTGGGGCCACGCGAGCGGCTGCCAAAGAGCTTTCCAACGAGGCACGGCTTTCCCTCCTGGCTCTTCGGACTTGGGAGGTGTCGCCAGAGCCGCGGCCCTACTGGAAAATGCTTCGCAGGCTGGCGCGGGGGCGCCACGTGGGCGCTGGTGGCACCGAGGCTGACGGCCGCTGGAAAGCCTGCAGCCCCACGGGCTGTGGGGCCACGCGAGCAGCTGCCAAAGAGCTTTCCAACGAGGCACGGCTTTCCCTCCTGGCTCTTCGGGCGTGGGAGCTGTCGCCAGAGCCGCGGCCCTACCGGAAAATGCTTCGCAGGCTGGCGCGGTGGCGCCACGTGGGCGCCAGTGTCGACGAGGCTGACGGCCGCCGGAAAGCCCACAGCCCCACGGGCTGTGGGGCCACGCGAGCGGCTGCCAAAGAGCTTTCCAAGGAGGCACGGCTTTCCCTCCTGGCTCTTCGGGCATGGGAGCTGTCGCCAGAGCCGCGGCCCTACCGGAAAATGCTTCGCAGGCTGGCGCGGCGGCGTCACGTGGGCACCGGTGGCACCGAGGCTGACGGCTGCCGGAATGCCCGCAGCCCCTCAGGCTGTGGGGCCACGTGAGCGCCTGCCAAACAGCTTTCCAACGAGGCACGGCTTTTCCTCCTGGCTCTTCGGGCGTGGGAGCTGTCGCCAGAGCCGCGGCCCTACCGGAAAATGCTTCGCAGGCTGGCGCGGCGGCGCCACGTTGGCGCCGGTGTCGCCGAGGCTGACGACCGCCGGAAAGCCCGCAGCCCCACGGGCTGTGGTGCCACGCGAGCGGCTGCCAAGGAGCTTTCCAATGAGGCACGGCTTTCCCTCCTGGCTCTTCGGGCGTGGGAGCTGTCGCCAGAGCCGCGGCCCTAGCGGAAAATGCTTCGCACACTGGCGCAGCGGCGCCACGTGGGCGCCGGTGGCGCCGAGGCTGACGGCCGCCGGAAAGCCCGCAGCCCCACAGGCTGTGGGGCCACGCGAGCGGCTGCCAAAGAGCTTTCCAACGAGGCACGGCTTTCCCTCCTGGCTCTTCGGACTTGGGAGGTGTCGCCAGAGCCGCAGCCCTACTGGAAAATGCTTCGCAGGCTGGCGCGGGGGCGCCACGTGGGCGCCGGTTGGGCCGAGGCTGACGGCCGCCGGAACGCCCGCAGCCCCACGGGCTGTGGGGCCACGCGAGCGGCTGCCAAGGAGCTTTCCAACGAGGCACGGCTTTCCCTCCTGGCTCTTCGGGCGTGCGAGCTGTCGCCAGAGCCACGGCCCTACCCGAAAATGCTTCGCAGGCTGGCGTGGCGGCGCCACGTGGGCGGCGGTTGCGCCGAGGCTGACGGCCGCCGGAAAGCCTGCAGCCCCACGGGCTGTGGGGCCACGCGAGCGGCTGCCAAAGAGCTTTCCAACGAGGCACGGCTTTCCCTCCTGGCTCTTCGGGCGTGGGAGCTGTCGCCAGAGTCGCGGCCCTACTGGAAAATGCTTCGCAGGCTGGCGCGGCGGCGCCACGTGGGCGCCAGTGTCGCCAAGGTTGAACGCCGCCGGAAAGCCCGCAGCCCCACAGGATGTGGGGCCACGCGAGCGGCTGCCAAAGAGCTTTCCAAGGAGGCACGGCTTTCCCTCCTGGCTCTTTGGGCGTGGGAGTTATCGCCAGACCCGCGGCCCTACCAGAAAATGCTTCGCAGGCTGGCGCGGCGGCGCCACGTGGGCACAGGTGGCACCGAGGCTGACGGCCGCCGGAAAGCCCGCAGCCCCACGGGCTGTGGGGCCACGCGAGCGGCTGCCAAAGAGCTTTCCAACGAGGCACGGCTTTCCCTCCTGGCTCTTCGGGCGTGGGAGCTGTTGCCAGAGCCACGGCCCTTCCGGAAAATGCTTCGCAGGCTGGTGCAGCGGCGCCACGTGGGCACTGATGTCGCCGAGGCTGACGGCCGCCGAAAAGCCCGCAGCCCCACGGGCTGTGGGGCCACGCGAGCGGCTGCCAAAGACCTTTCCAACGAGGCACGGCTTTCCCTCCTGGCTCTTCGGGCGTGGGAGCTGTCGCCAGAGCCGCAGCCCTTCCGGAAAATGCTTTGCACGCTGGCGCGGCGGCGTCACGTGGGCGCCGGTGGCGCCGAGGCTGACGGCCGCCGGAAAGCCCGCAGCCCCACGGGCTGTGGGGCCACGCCAGCGGCTGCCAAAGAGCTTTCCAACGAGGCACGGCTTTCCCTCCTGGCTCTTCGGGCGTGGGAGCTGTCGCCAGAGCCGCGGCCCTACCGGAAAATGCTTCGCAGGCTGGCGTGACGGCTCCACGTGGGCGCCGGTGGCGCCGAGGCTGACGGCCGCCGGAAAGCCCGCAGCCCCACGGGCTGTGGGGCCACGCGAGCGGCTGCCAAAGAGCTTTCCAACGAGGCACGGCTTTCCCTCCTGGCTCTTCGGGCGTGGGAGTTGTCGCCAGACCCGCGGCCCTACCAGAAAATGCTTCGCAGGCTGGCGCGGCGGCGCCACGTGGGCACAGGTCGCACCGAGGCTGACGGCCGCCGGAAAGCCCGCAGCCCCACGGGCTGTGGGGCCACGCGGGCGGCTGCCAAAGAGCTTTCCAACGAGGCACGGCTTTCCCTCCTGGCTCTTCGGGCGTGGGAGCTGTCGCCAGAGCCGCGGCCCTACCGGAAAATGCTTCGCAGGCTGGCGTGGCGGCGCCACGTGGGCACCGGTGTCGCCGAGGCTGACGGCCGCCGGAAAGCCCGCAGCCCCACGGGCTGTGGGGCCACGCGAGCGGCAGCCAAAGAGCTTTCCAACGAGGCACGGCTTTCCCTCCTGGCTCTTCGGGCGTGGGAGCTGTCGCCAGAGACGCGGCCCTACCGGAAAATGCTTCGCAGGCTAGCGCGGCGGCGCCACGTGGGCGCCCGTGTCGCTGAGGCTGACGGCCGCCGGAAAGCCCGCAGCCCCACGGGCTGTGGGGCCACGCGAGCGGCTGCCAAAGAGCTTTCCAACGAGGCACGGCTTCCCCTCCTGGCTCTTCGGGCGTGGGAGCTGTCGCCAGAGCCGCGGCCCTACCAGAAAATGCTTCGCAGGCTGGCCAGGCGGCACCACGTGGTCGCAGGTGTCGCCGAGGCTGACGGCCGCCGGAAAGCCCGCAGCCCCACGGGCTGTGGGGCCACGCGAGTGGCTGCCAAAGGGCTTTCCAACGAGGCACGGCTTTCCCTCCTGGCTCTTCGGGCATGGGAGCTGTCGCCAGAGCCGCGGCCCTACCGGAAAATGCTTCGCAGGCTGGCGTGGCGGCGCCACGTGGGCACCGGTGTCGCCGAGGCTGACGGCCGCCGGAAAGCCCGCAGCCCCACGGGCTGTGGGGCCACGCGAGCGGCTGCCAAAGAGCTTTCCAACGAGGCATGGCTTTCCCTCCTGGCTCTTCGTGCGTGGGAGCTGTCGCCAGAGCCGCGGCCCTACTGGAAAATGCTTCACAGGCTGGCGCGGTGGAGCCACGTGGGCGCTGATGGCGCCGAGGCTGACGGCCGCCGGAAAGCCCCCAGCCCCACGGGCTGTGGGGCCACGCGAGCGGCTGCCAAAGAGCTTTCCAACGAGGCACGGCTTTCCCTCCTGGCTCTTCGGGCGTGGGAGCTGTCGCCAGAGCCGCGGCACTACCGGAAAATGCTTCGCGGGCTGGCGAGGCGGCGCCACGTGGGCGCCGGTGTCGCCGAGGCTGATGGCTGCCGGAAAGTCCGCAGCCCCACGGGCTGTGGGGCCACGCCAACGGCTGCCAAATAGCTTTCCAACGAGGCACGGCTTTCCCTCCTGGCTCTTCGGGCGTGGGAGCTCTCACCAGAGCCGCAGCCCTACCCGAAAATGCTTCATATGCTGGCGTGGCGGCGCCACGTGGGCGCAGGTGTCGCCGATGCTGACGGCCGCCGGAAAGCCCGCAGCCCCACGGGCTGTGGGGCCACGCGAGCGGCTGCCAAAGAGCTTTCCAACGAGGCATGGCTTTTCCTCCTGGCTCTTCGTGCGTGGGAGCTGTCGCCAGAGCCGCGGCCCTACCGGAAAATGCTTCGCAGGCTGGCGTGGTGGCGCCACGTGGGCGCCGATGGCGCCGATGCTGACGGCCGCCGGAAAGCCCGCAGCCCCACGGGCTGTGGGGCCACGCGAGCGGCTGCCAAAGAGCTTTCCAACGAGGCACGGCTTTCCCTCCTGGCTCTTCGGGCGTGGGAGCTGTCGCCAGAGCCGCGGCACTACCGGAAAATGCTTCGCGGGCTGGCGCGGCGGCGCCACGTGGGCGCTGGTGTCGCCGATGTTGACGGCCGCCGGAAAGCCCGCAGCCCCACGGGCTGTGGGGCCACGCGGGCGGCTGCCAAAGTGCTTTCCAACGAGGCACGGCTTTCACTCCTGGCTCTTCGGGCGTGGGAGCTGTCGCCAGAGCCGCAGCCCTAACGGAAAATGCTTCGTAGGCTGGCGTGGCGGCGCCACGTGGGCACCGGTGTCGCCGAGGCTGACAGCCGCCGGAAAGCCTGCTCCCCAAGGGCTGTGGGGCCACGCGAGCGGCTGCCAAAGAGCTTTCCAACGAGGCATGGCTTTCCCTCCTGGCTCTCCGGGTGTGGGAACTGTCGCCAGAGCCGCGGCCCTACCGGAAAATGCTTCGCAGGCTGGCGTGGCTGCGCCACGTGGTCGCAGGTGTCGCCAAGGCTGACGGCCGCCGGAAAGCCCGCAGCCCCACGGGCTGTGGGGCCACGCGAGCGACTGCCAAAGAGCTTTCCAACGAGGCACGGCTTTCCCTCCTGGCTCTTCGGGCGTGGGAGCTTTCGCGAGAGCTGCGGCCCTACCGGAAAATGCTTCGCAGGCTGGCGCGCCGGCGCCACGTGGACGCCGGTGTTGCCGAGGCTGACGGCCGCCGGAAAGCCCGCAGCCCCACGGGCTGTGGGGCCACGCGAGCGGCTGCCAAAGAGCTTTCCAACGAGGCATGGCTTTCCCTCCTGGCTCTTCGGGCGTGGGAGCTGTCGCCAGAGCCGCAGCGCTACCAGAAAATGCTTCGCAGGCTGGCGCGGCGGTGCCACGTGGGCGCAGGTGTCACCAAGGCTGACGGCCACCGGAAAGCCCGCAGCCCCACGGGCTGTGGGGCCACGCGAGCGGTTGCCAAAGAGCTTTCCAAGGAGGCACGGCTCTCCCTCCTGGCTCTTCGGCCGTGGGAGCTGTCGCCAGAGACGCGGCCCTACCGGAAAATGCTTCGCAGGCTGGCGCGGCGGAGCCACGTGGTCGCAGGTGTCGCCGAGGCTGACGGCCGCCGGAAAGCCCGCAGCCCCACGGTCTCTGGGGCCACGCGAGCGGCTGCCAAAGAGCTTTCCAAGGAGGCACGGCTTTCCCTCCTGGCTCTTCGGGCGTGGGAGCTGTCGCCAGAGCCGCGGCCCTACTGGAAAATGCTTCGCAGGCTGGCGCGTCGGCGCCACGTGGGCGCCGGTGTCACCGAGGCTGCCGGCTGCCGGAAAGCCCGCAGCCCCACGGGCTGTGGGGCCACGCGAGCGGCTGCCAAAGAGCTTTCCAACGAGGCACGGCTTTCCCTCCTGGCTTTTCGGGCGTGGGAGCTGTCGCCAGAGCCGCGGCCCTACCAGAAAATGCTTCGCAGGCTGGCGAGGCGGCACCATGTGGTCGCAGGTGTCGCCGAGGCTGACGGCCGCCGGAAAGCCCACAGCCCCACGGGCTGTGGGGCCACGCGAGTGGCTGCCAAAGGGCTTTCCAACGAGGCACAGCTTTCCCTCCTGGCTCTTCGGGCGTGGGAGCTGTCGCCAGAGCCGCGGCCCTACCGGAAAATGCTTCGCAGGCTGGCGTGGCGGCGCCACGTGGGCACCGGTGTCGCCGAGGCTGACGGCCGCCGGAAAGCCCGCAGCCCCACGGGCTGTGGGGCCACGCGAGCGGCTGCCAAAGACCTTTCCAACGAGGCATGGCTTTCCCTCCTGGCTCTTCGGGCGTGGGAGCTGTCGCCAGAGCCGCGGCCCTACTGGAAAATGCTTTGCAGGCTGGCGCGGTGGCGCCACGTGGGCGCCGGTGTCGCCGAGGCTGACGGCCGCCGGAAAGCCCGCAGCCCCACGGGCTGTGGGGCCACGCCAGCGGAAACCAAAGAGCTTTCCAACGAGGCACGGCTTTCCCTCCTGGCTCTTCGGGCGTGGGAGCTGTCGCCAGAGCCGCGGCCCTACCGGAAAATGCTTCGCAGGCTGGCGCGGTGGCGCCACGTGGGCGCCGGTGGCGCCGAGGCTGACGGCCGCCGGAAAGCCCGCAGCCCCACGGGCTGTGGGGCCACGCGAGCGGCTGCCAAAGAGCTTTCCAACAAGGCACGGCTTTCCCTCCTGGATCTTCGGGCGTGGGAGCTGTCGCCAGAGCCGCGGCCCTACCGGAAAATGCTTCGCAGGCTGGCGGGGCGGCACCACGTGGGCACCGGTGTCGCCGAGGCTGATGGACGCTGGAAAGCCCGCAGCCCCACGGGCTGTGGGGCCACGCGAGCGGCTGCCAAAGAGCTTTCCAACGAGGCACGGCTTTCCCTCCTGGCTCTTCGGGTGTGGGAGCTGTCGCCAGAGTCGCGGCCCTACCGGAAAATGCTTTGCAGGCTGGCGCGGCGGCGCCACGTGGGCTCCGGTGTTGCCGAGGCTGACGGCCGCCGGAAAGCCCGCAGCCCCACGGGCTGTGGGGCCACGCGAGCGGCTGCCAAAGAGCTTTCCAACGAGGCACGGCTTTCCCTCCTGGCTCTTCGGGCGTGGGAGCTGTCGCCAGAGACGCGGCCCTACCGGAAAATGCTTCGCAGGCTGGCGCGGCGGCGCCACGTGGGCGCCGGTGGCACCGAGGCTGACGGCCGCCGGAAAGCCCGCAGCCCCACGGGCTGTGGGGCCACGCGAGCGGCTGACAAAGAGCTTTCCAACAAGGCATGGCTTTCCCTCCTGGCTCCTCAGGCGTGGGAGCTGTCGCCAGAGCCGCGGCCCTACCGGAAAATGCTTCGCAGGCTGGCGCGGTGGCGCCACGTGGCACTGGTGTCGCCGAGGCTGCGGCCGCCGAAAAGCCCGCAGCCCCACGGGCTGTGGGGCCCACGCGAGCGGCTGCCAAAGAGCTTTCCAACGAGGCACGGCTTTCCCTCCTGGCTCTTCGGGCGTGGGAGCTGTCGCCAGAGTCGCGGCCCTACCGGAAAATGCTTCGCAGGCTGGCGCAGCGGCGCCACGTGGCACTGGTGTCGCCGAGGCTGACGGCCGCCGGAAAGCCCCGCAGCCCCACGGGCTGTGGGGCCACGTGAGCGCCTGCCAAAGAGCTTTCCAACGAGGCACGGCTTTCCCTCCTGGCTCTTTGGGCGTGGGAGCTGTCGCCAGAGTCGCGGCCCTACCGGAAAATGCTTCGCAGGCTGGCGCGACGGCGCCACGTGGGCGCAGGTGCTTCCGAGGCTGACGGCCGCCGGAAAGCCCGCAGCCCCACGGGCTGTGGGGCCACGCGAGCGGCTGCCAAAGAGCTTTCCAACGAGGCACGGCTTTCCCTCCTGGCTCTCCGGGTGTGGGAGCTGTCGCCAGAGCCGCGGCCCTACCGGAAAATGCTTCGTAGGCTGGCGTGGCGGCGCCACGTGGGCACCGGCGTCGCCGAGGCTGACGGCCGCCGGAAAGCCCGCAGCCCCACGGGCTGTGGGGCCACGTGAGCGGCTGCCAAAGAGCTTTCCAACGAGGCACGGCTTTCCCTCCTGGCTCTTCGGGCGTGGGAGCTGTCGCCAGAGCCGCGGCCCTACCGGAAAATGCTTCGCAGGCTGGCGCGGCTGCGCCACGTGGTCGCAGGTGTCGCCAAGGCTGACGGCCGCCGGAAAGCCCGCAGCCCCACGGGCTGTGGGGCCACGCGAGCGGCTGCCAAAGAGCTTTCCAAGGAGGCACGGCTTTCCCTCCTGGCTCTTCGGGCGTGGGAGCTGTCGCCAGAGCGGCGGCCCTACCGGAAAATGCTTCGCAGGCTGGCGCGCCGGCGCCACGTGGACGCCGGTGTTGCCGAGGCTGACGGGCCGCCGGAAAGCCCGCAGCCCCACGGGCTGTGGGGCCACGCGAGTGGCTGCCAAAGAGCTTTCCAACGAGGCACGGCTTTCCCTCCTGGCTCTTCGGGCGTGGGAGCTGTCGCCAGAGCCGCAGCGCTACCGGAAAATGCTTCGCAGGCTGGCGCGGCGGCGCCACATGGGCGCCGGTTTCGCCCAGGCTGACGGCCACCGGAAAGCCCGCAGCCCCACGGGCTGTGGGGCCACGCGAGCCGTTGCCAAAGAGCTTTCCAAGGAGGCACGGCTCTCCCTCCTGGCTCTTCGGGCGTGGGAGCTGTCGCCAGAGCCGCGGCCCTACCGGAAAATGCTTCGCAGGCTGGCGCGGCGGAGCCACGTGGTCGCAGGTGTCGCCGAGGCTGACGGCCGCCGGAAAGCCCGCAGCCCCACGGTCTCTGGGGCCACGCGAGCGGCTGCCAAAGAGCTTTCCAAGGAGGCACGGATTTCCCTCCTGGCTCTTCGGGCGTGGGAGCTGTCGCCAGAGCCGCGGCCCTACTGGAAAATGCTTCGCAGGCTGGCGTGACGGCTCCACGTGGGCGCCGGGTGGCGCCGAGGCTGACGGCCGCCGGAAAGCCCGCAGCCCCACGGGCTGTGGGGCCACAGCGAGCGGCTGCCAAAGAGCTTTCCAACGAGGCACGGCTTTCCCTCCTGGCTCTTCGGGCGTGGGAGTTATCGCCAGACCCGCGGCCCCTACCAGAAAATGCTTCGCAGGCTGGCGCGGCGGCGCCACGTGGGCACAGGTCGCACCGAGGCTGACGGCCGCCGGAAAGCCCGCAGCCCCACGGGCTGTGGGGCCACGCGAGCGGCTGCCAAAGAGCTTTCCAACGAGGCACGGCTTTCCCTCCTGGCTCTTCGGGCGTGGGAGCTGTCGCCAGAGCCGCGGCCCTACCGGAAAATGCTTCGCAGGCTGGCGTGGCGGCGCCACGTGGGCACCGGTGTCGCCGAGGCTGACGGCCGCCGGAAAGCCCGCAGCCCCACGGGCTGTGGGGCCACGCGAGCGGCAGCCAAAGAGCTTTCCAACGAGGCACGGCTTTCCCTCCTGGCTCTTCGGGCGTGGGAGCTGTCGCCAGAGACGCGGCCCTACCGGAAAATGCTTCGCAGGCTAGCGCGGCGGCGCCACGTGGGCGCCCGTGTCGCTGAGGCTGACGGCCGCCGGAAAGCCCGCAGCCCCACGGGCTGTGGGGCCACGCGAGCGGCTGCCAAAGAGCTTTCCAACGAGGCACGGCTTTCCCTCCTGGCTCTTCGGGCGTGGGAGCTGTCGCCAGAGCCGCGGCCCTACCGGAAAATGCTTCGCAGGCTGGCCAGGCGGCACCACGTGGTCGCAGGTGTCGCCGAGGCTGACGGCCGCCGGAAAGCCCGCAGCCCCACGGGCTGTGGGGCCACGCGAGCTGCTGCCAAAGAGCTTTCCAAGGAGGCACGGCTTTCCCTCCTGGCTCTTCGGGCGTGGGAGCTGTCGCCAGAGCGGCGGCCCTACCGGAAAATGCTTTGCAGGCTGGCGCGCCGGCGCCACGTGGACGCCGGTGTTGCCGAGGCTGACGGCCGCCGGAAAGCCCGCAGCCCCACGGGCTGTGGGGCCACGCGAGTGGCTGCCAAAGAGCTTTCCAACGAGGCACGGCTTTCCCTCCTGGCTCTTCGGGCGTGGGAGCTGTCGCCAGAGCCGCAGCGCTACCGGAAAATGCTTCGCAGGCTGGCGCGGCAGCGCCACGTGGGCGCCGGTGTCTCCGAGGCTGACGGCCGCCGGAAAGCCCGCAGCCCCACGGGCTGTGGGGCCATGCCAGCGGCTGCCAAAGAGCTTTCCAACGAGGCATGGCTTTCCCTCCTGGCTCTTCGGGCGTGGGAGCTGTCGCCAGAGCCGCGGCCCCTACCGGAAAATGCTTCGCAGGCTGGCGCGGCGGCGCCACGTGGGCGCCGGTGGCGCCGAGGCTGACGGCCGCCAGAAAGCCTGCAGCACCACGGGCTGTGGGGCCACGCGAGCGGCTGCCAAAGAGCTTTCCAACGAGGCACGGCTTTCCCTCGTGGATCTTCGGGCGTGGGAGCTGTCGCCAGAGCCGCGGCCCTACCGGAAAATGCTTTGCAGGCTGGCGCGGCGGCGCCACGTGGGCGCCGGTGGTGCCGAGGCTGACGGCCGCCGGAAAGCCCGCAGCCCCACGGGCTGTGGGGCCACGCCAGCGGAAACCAAAGAGCTTTCCAACGAGGCACGGCTTTCCCTCCTGGCTCTTCGGGCGTGGGAGCTGTCGCCAGAGCCGCGGCCCTACCGGAAAATGCTTCGCAGGCTGGCGCGGGTGGCGCCACGTGGGCGCCGGTGGCGCCGAGGCTGACGGCCGCCGGAAAGCCCGCAGCCCCACGGGCTGTGGGGCCACGCGAGCGGCTGCCAAAGAGCTTTCCAACAAGGCACGGCTTTCCCTCCTGGATCTTCGGGCGTGGGAGCTGTCGCCAGAGCCGCGGCCCTACCGGAAAATGCTTCGCAGGCTGGCGGGGCGGCACCACGTGGGCACCGGTGTCGCCGAGGCTGATGGACGCTGGAAAGCCCGCAGCCCCACGGGCTGTGGGGCCCACGCGAGCGGCTGCCAAAGAGCTTTCCAACGAGGCACGGCTTTCCCTCCTGGCTCTTCGGGTGTGGGAGCTGTCGCCAGAGTCGCGGCCCTACCGGAAAATGCTTTGCAGGCTGGCGCGGCGGCGCCACGTGGGCTCCGGTGTTGCCGAGGCTGACGGCCGCCGGAAAGCCCGCAGCCCCACGGGCTGTGGGGCCACGCGAGCGGCTGCCAAAGAGCTTTCCAACGAGGCACGGCTTTCCCTCCTGGCTCTTCGGGCGTGGGAGCTGTCGCCAGAGACGCGGCCCTACCGGAAAATGCTTCGCAGGCTGGCGCGGCGGCGCCACGTGGGCGCCGGTGGCACCGAGGCTGACGGCCGCCGGAAAGCCCGCAGCCCCACGGGCTGTGGGGCCACGCGAGCGGCTGACAAAGAGCTTTCCAACAAGGCATGGCTTTCCCTC
Source organism: Rissa tridactyla (assembly GCF_028500815.1). Lineage (NCBI taxonomy): Eukaryota > Metazoa > Chordata > Aves > Charadriiformes > Laridae > Rissa > Rissa tridactyla. Next base: position 502,944 of record NW_026529338.1, on the reverse strand, counting down.
CTGGCTCCTCAGGCGTGGGAGCTGTCGCCAGAGCCGCGGCCCTACCGGAAAATGCTTCGCAGGCTGGCGCGGGTGGCGCCACGTGGCACTGGTGTCGCCGAGGCTGCGGCCGCCGAAAAGCCCGCAGCCCCACGGGCTGTGGGGCCACGCGAGCGGCTGCCAAAGAGCTTTCCAACGAGGCACGGCTTTCCCTCCTGGCTCTTCGGGCGTGGGAGCTGTCGCCAGAGTCGCGGCCCTACCGGAAAATGCTTCGCAGGCTGGCGCAGCGGCGCCACGTGGCACTGGTGTCGCCGAGGCTGACGGCCGCCGGAAAGCCCGCAGCCCCACGGGCTGTGGGGCCACGTGAGCGCCTGCCAAAGAGCTTTCCAACGAGGCACGGCTTTCCCTCCTGGCTCTTTGGGCGTGGGAGCTGTCGCCAGAGTCGCGGCCCTACCGGAAAATGCTTCGCAGGCTGGCGCGACGGCGCCACGTGGGCGCAGGTGCTTCCGAGGCTGACGGCCGCCGGAAAGCCCGCAGCCCCACGGGCTGTGGGGCCACGCGAGCGGCTGCCAAAGAGCTTTCCAACGAGGCACGGCTTTCCCTCCTGGCTCTCCGGGTGTGGGAGCTGTCGCCAGAGCCGCGGCCCTACCGGAAAATGCTTCGTAGGCTGGCGTGGCGGCGCCACGTGGGCACCGGCGTCGCCGAGGCTGACGGCCGCCGGAAAGCCCGCAGCCCCACGGGCTGTGGGGCCACGTGAGCGGCTGCCAAAGAGCTTTCCAACGAGGCACGGCTTTCCCTCCTGGCTCTTCGGGCGTGGGAGCTGTCGCCAGAGCCGCGGCCCTACCGGAAAATGCTTCGCAGGCTGGCGCGGCTGCGCCACGTGGTCGCAGGTGTCGCCAAGGCTGACGGCCGCCGGAAAGCCCGCAGCCCCACGGGCTGTGGGGCCACGCGAGCGGCTGCCAAAGAGCTTTCCAAGGAGGCACGGCTTTCCCTCCTGGCTCTTCGGGCGTGGGAGCTGTCGCCAGAGCGGCGGCCCTACCGGGAAAATGCTTCGCAGGCTGGCGCGCCGGCGCCACGTGGACGCCGGTGTTGCCGAGGCTGACGGCCGCCGGAAAGCCCGCAGCCCCACGGGCTGTGGGGCCACGCGAGTGGCTGCCAAAGAGCTTTCCAACGAGGCACGGCTTTCCCTCCTGGCTCTTCGGGCGTGGGAGCTGTCGCCAGAGCCGCAGCGCTACCGGAAAATGCTTCGCAGGCTGGCGCGGCGGCGCCACATGGGCGCCGGTTTCGCCCAGGCTGACGGCCACCGGAAAGCCCGCAGCCCCACGGGCTGTGGGGCCACGCGAGCCGTTGCCAAAGAGCTTTCCAAGGAGGCACGGCTCTCCCTCCTGGCTCTTCGGGCGTGGGAGCTGTCGCCAGAGCCGCGGCCCTACCGGAAAATGCTTCGCAGGCTGGCGCGGCGGAGCCACGTGGTCGCAGGTGTCGCCGAGGCTGACGGCCGCCGGAAAGCCCGCAGCCCCACGGTCTCTGGGGCCACGCGAGCGGCTGCCAAAGAGCTTTCCAAGGAGGCACGGATTTCCCTCCTGGCTCTTCGGGCGTGGGAGCTGTCGCCAGAGCCGCGGCCCTACTGGAAAATGCTTCGCAGGCTGGCGTGACGGCTCCACGTGGGCGCCGGTGGCGCCGAGGCTGACGGCCGCCGGAAAGCCCGCAGCCCCACGGGCTGTGGGGCCACGCGAGCGGCTGCCAAAGAGCTTTCCAACGAGGCACGGCTTTCCCTCCTGGCTCTTCGGGCGTGGGAGTTATCGCCAGACCCGCGGCCCTACCAGAAAATGCTTCGCAGGCTGGCGCGGCGGCGCCACGTGGGCACAGGTCGCACCGAGGCTGACGGCCGCCGGAAAGCCCGCAGCCCCACGGGCTGTGGGGCCACGCGAGCGGCTGCCAAAGAGCTTTCCAACGAGGCACGGCTTTCCCTCCTGGCTCTTCGGGCGTGGGAGCTGTCGCCAGAGCCGCGGCCCTACCGGAAAATGCTTCGCAGGCTGGCGTGGCGGCGCCACGTGGGCACCGGTGTCGCCGAGGCTGACGGCCGCCGGAAAGCCCGCAGCCCCACGGGCTGTGGGGCCACGCGAGCGGCAGCCAAAGAGCTTTCCAACGAGGCACGGCTTTCCCTCCTGGCTCTTCGGGCGTGGGAGCTGTCGCCAGAGACGCGGCCCTACCGGAAAATGCTTCGCAGGCTAGCGCGGCGGCGCCACGTGGGCGCCCGTGTCGCTGAGGCTGACGGCCGCCGGAAAGCCCGCAGCCCCCACGGGCTGTGGGGCCACGCGAGCGGCTGCCAAAGAGCTTTCCAACGAGGCACGGCTTTCCCTCCTGGCTCTTCGGGCGTGGGAGCTGTCGCCAGAGCCGCGGCCCTACCGGAAAATGCTTCGCAGGCTGGCCAGGCGGCACCACGTGGTCGCAGGTGTCGCCGAGGCTGACGGCCGCCGGAAAGCCCGCAGCCCCACGGGCTGTGGGGCCACGCGAGCTGCTGCCAAAGAGCTTTCCAAGGAGGCACGGCTTTCCCTCCTGGCTCTTCGGGCGTGGGAGCTGTCGCCAGAGCGGCGGCCCTACCGGAAAATGCTTTGCAGGCTGGCGCGCCGGCGCCACGTGGACGCCGGTGTTGCCGAGGCTGACGGCCGCCGGAAAGCCCGCAGCCCCACGGGCTGTGGGGCCACGCGAGTGGCTGCCAAAGAGCTTTCCAACGAGGCACGGCTTTCCCTCCTGGCTCTTCGGGCGTGGGAGCTGTCGCCAGAGCCGCAGCGCTACCGGAAAATGCTTCGCAGGCTGGCGCGGCAGCGCCACGTGGGCGCCGGTGTCTCCGAGGCTGACGGCCGCCGGAAAGCCCGCAGCCCCACGGGCTGTGGGGCCATGCCAGCGGCTGCCAAAGAGCTTTCCAACGAGGCATGGCTTTCCCTCCTGGCTCTTCGGGCGTGGGAGCTGTCGCCAGAGCCGCGGCCCTACCGGAAAATGCTTCGCAGGCTGGCGCGGCGGCGCCACGTGGGCGCCGGTGGCGCCGAGGCTGACGGCCGCCAGAAAGCCTGCAGCACCACGGGCTGTGGGGCCACGCGAGCGGCTGCCAAAGAGCTTTCCAACGAGGTATGGCTTTCCCTCGTGGATCTTCGGGCGTGGGAGCTGTCGCCAGAGCCGCGGCCCTACCGGAAAATGCTTTGCAGGCTGGCGCGGCGGCGCCACGTGGGCGCCGGTGGTGCCGAGGCTGACGGCCGCCGGAAAGCCCGCAGCCCCACGGGCTGTGGGGCCACGCGAGCGGAAACCAAAGAGCTTTCCAACGAGGCACGGCTTTCCCTCCTGGCTCTTCGGCCGTGGGAGCTGTCGCCAGAGACGCGGCCCTACCGGAAAATGCTTCGCAGGCTGGCGCGGCGGAGCCACGTGGTCGCAGGTGTCGCCGAGGCTGACGGCCGCCGGAAAGCCCGCAGCCCCACGGTCTCTGGGGCCACGCGAGCGGCTGCCAAAGAGCTTTCCAAGGAGGCACGGCTTTCCCTCCTGGCTCTTCGGGCGTGGGAGCTGTCGCCAGAGCCGCGGCCCTACTGGAAAATGCTTTGCAGGCTGGCGCGGCGGCGCCACGTGGGCGCCGGTGTCGCCGAGGCTGACGGCTGCCGGAAAGCCCGCAGCCCCACGGGCTGTGGGGCCACGCGAGCGGCTGCCAAAGAGCTTTCCAACGAGGCACGGCTTTCCCTCCTGGCTTTTCGGGCGTGGGAGCTGTCGCCAGAGCCGAGGCCCTACCAGAAAATGCTTCGCAGGCTGGCGAGGCGGCACCATGTGGTCGCAGGTGTCGCCGAGGCTGACGGCCGCCGGAAAGCCCACAGCCCCACGGGCTGTGGGGCCACACGAGTGGCTGCCAAAGGGCTTTCCAACGAGGCACAGCTTTCCCTCCTGGCTCTTCGGGCGTGGGAGCTGTCGCCAGAGCCGCGGCCCTACCGGAAAATGCTTCGCAGGCTGGCGTGGCGGCGCCACGTGGGCACCGGTGTCGCCGAGGCTGACGGCCGCCGGAAAGCCCGCAGCCCCACGGGCTGTGGGGCCACGCGAGCGGCTGCCAAAGAGCTTTCCAACGAGGCACGGCGTTCCCTCCTGGCTCTTCGTGCGTGGGAGCTGTCGCCAGAGCCGCGGCCCTACTGGAAAATGCTTCACAGGCTGGCGCGGTGGCGCCACGTGGGCGCTGATGGCGCCGAGGCTGACGGCCGCCGGAAAGCCCCCAGCCCCACGGGCTGTGGGGCCACGCGAGCGGCTGCCAAAGAGCTTTCCAACGAGGCACGGCTTTCCCTCCTGGCTCTTCGGGCGTGGGAGCTGTCGCCAGAGCCGCGGCCCTACCGGAAAATGCTTCGCGGGCTGGCGAGGCGGCGCCACGTGGGCGCCGGTGTCGCCGAGGCTGATGGCTGCCGGAAAGCCCGCAGCCCCACGGGCTGTGGGGCCACGCCAGCGGCTGCCAAAGAGCTTTCCAAGGAGGCACGGCTTTCCCTCCTGGCTCTTCGGGCGTGGGAGCTGTCGCCAGAGCCGCAGCCCTACCCGAAAATGCTTCATATGCTGGCGTGGCGGCGCCACGTGGGCGCAGGTGTCGCCGATGCTGACGGCCGCCGGAAAGCCCGCAGCCCCACGGGCTGTGGGGCCACGCGAGCGGCTGCCAAAGAGCTTTCCAACGAGGCATGGCTTTCCCTCCTGGCTCTTCGTGCGTGGGAGCTGTCGCCAGAGCCGCGGCCCTACCGGAAAATGCTTCGTAGGCTGGCGTGGTGGCGCCACGTGGGCGCCGATGGCGCCGAGGCTGACGGCCGCCGGAAAGCCCGCAGCCCCACGGGCTGTGGGGCCACGCGAGCGGCTGCCAAAGAGCTTTCCAACGAGGCACGGCTTTCCCTCCTGGCTCTTCGGGCGTGGGAGCTGTCGCCAGAGCCGCGGCACTACCGGAAAATGCTTCGCGGGCTGGCGCGGCGGCGCCACGTGGGCGCTGGTGTCGCCGATGTTGACGGCCGCCGGAAAGCCCGCAGCCCCACGGGCTGTGGGGCCACGCGGGCGGCTGCCAAAGTGCTTTCCAACAAGGCACGGCTTTCACTCCTGGCTCTTCGGGCGTGGGAGCTGTCGCCAGAGCCGCAGCCCTACCAGAAAATGCTTCGTAGGCTGGCGTGGCGGCGCCACGTGGGCACCGGTGTCGCCGAGGCTGACGGCCGCCAGAAAGCCCGCAGCCCCAAGGGCTGTGGGGCCACGTGAGCGCCTGCCAAAGAGCTTTCCAACGAGGCACGGCTTTCCCTCCTGGCTCTTCGGGCGTGGGAGCTGTCGCCAGAGTCGCGGCCCTACCGGAAAATGCTTCGCAGGCTGGCGCAGGCGGCGCCACGTGGGCGCAGGTGCTGACGAGGCTGACGGCCGCCGGAAAGCCCGCAGCCCCACGGGCTGTGGGGCCACGCGAGCGGCTGCCAAGGAGCTTTCCAACGAGGCACGGCTTTCCCTCCTGGCTCTTCGGGCGTGGGAGCTGTCGCCAGAGCCGCGGCCCTACCGGAAAATGCTTCGCAGGCTGGCGCGGCGGTGCCACGTGGGCACCGGTGTCGCCGAGGCTGACGGCCGCCAGAAAGCCCGCAGCCCCACGGGCTGTGGAGCCACGCGAGCGGCTGCCAAAGAGCTTTCCAAGGAGGCACGGCTTTCCCTCCTGGCTCTTCGGGCGTGGGAGCTATCGCCAGAGCCGCGGCCCTACCGGAAAATGCTTCGCAGGCTGGCGCAGCGGCGCCACGTGGGCACAGGTGGCACCGAGGCTGACGGCTGCCGGAAAGCCCGCAGCCCCACGGGCTGTGGGGCCACGCGAGCGTCTGCCAAAGAGCTTTCCAACGAGGCACGGCTTTCCCCTCCTGGCTCTTCGGGTGTGGGAGCTGTCGCCAGAGCCGCGGCCCTACCGGAAAATGCTTCGCAGGCTGGAGTGGCGGCGCCACGTGGGCACTGGTGTCGCCGAGGCTGACGGCCGCCGAAAAGCCCGCAGCCCCACGGGCTGTGGGGCCACGCGAGCGGCTACCAAAGAGCTTTCCAAGGAGGCACGGCTTTCCCTCCTGGCTCTTCGGGCGTGGGAGCTGTCGCCAGAGCCGCGGCCCTACCGGAAAATGCTTCGCAGGCTGGCGCGGCGGCGTCACGTGGGCGCTGGTGTCGCCGAGGCTGACGGCCGCCGGAAAGCCCGCAGCCCCACGGGCTGTGGGGCCACGTGAGCGGCTGCCAAAGAGCTTTCCAACGAGGCACGGCTTTCCCTCCTGGCTCTTCGGGCGTGGGAGCTGTCGCCAGAGCAGCGGCCCTACCGGAAAATGCTTCGCAGGCTGGCGCGGCGGCGCCACGTGGCACTGGTGTCGCCGAGGCTGACGGCTGCCGAAAAGCCAGCAGCCCCACGGGCTGTGGGGCCACGCGAGCGCCTGCCAAAGAGCTTTCCAAGGAGGCACGGCTTTCCCTCCTGGCTCTTCGGGCGTGGGAGCTATTGCCAGACCCGCGGCCCTACCAGAAAATGCTTCGCAGGCTGGCGCAGTGGCGCCACGTGGGCACCGGTGTCGCCGAGGCTGACGGCCGCCGGAAAGCCCGCAGCCCCACGGGCTGTGGGGCCACGCGAGCGGCTGCCAAAGAGCTTTCCAACGAGGCATGGCTTTCCCTCCTGGCTCTTCGGGCGTGGGAGCTGTCGCCAGAGTCGCGGCCCTACCGGAAAATGCTTCGCAGGCTGGCGGAGCGGCGCCACGTGGCACTGGTGTCGCCGAGGCTGACGGCCGCCGGAAAGCCCGCAGCCCCACAGGCTGTGGGGCCACGTGAGCGCCTGCCAAAGAGCTTTCCAACGAGGCACGGCTTTCCCTCCTGGCTCTTCGGGCGTGGGAGCTGTCGCCAGAGCGGCGGCCCTACCGGAAAATGCTTCGCAGGCTGGAGTGGCGGCGCCACGTGGGCACTGGTGTCGCCGAGGCTGACGGCCGCCGAAAAGCCCGCAGCCCCACGGGCTGTGGGGCCACGCGAGCGGCTACCAAAGAGCTTTCCAAGGAGGCACGGCTTTCCCTCCTGGCTCTTCGGGCGTGGGAGCTGTCGCCAGAGCCGCGGCCCTACCGGAAAATGCTTCGCAGGCTGGCGCGGCGGCGTCACGTGGGCGCTGGTGTCGCCGAGGCTGACGGCCGCCGGAAAGCCCGCAGCCCCACGGGCTGTGGGGCCACGTGAGCGGCTGCCAAAGAGCTTTCCAACGAGGCACGGCTTTCCCTCCTGGCTCTTCGGGCGTGGGAGCTGTCGCCAGAGCGGCGGCCCTACCGGAAAATGCTTTGCAGGCTGGCGCGGCGGCGCCACGTGGGCGCTGGTGTCGCCGAGGCTGACGGCTGCCGGAAAGCCCGCAGCCCCACGGGCTGTGGGGCCACGCGAGCGCCTGCCAAAGAGCTTTCCAAGGAGGCACGGCTTTCCCTCCTGGCTCTTCGGGCGTGGGAGCTATTGCCAGACCCGCGGCCCTACCGGAAAATGCTTCGCAGGCTGGCGCGGCTGCGCCACGTGGGCACCGGTGTCGCCGAGGCTGACGGCCGCCGGAAAGCCCGCAGCCCCACGGGCTGTGGGGCCACGCGAGCGGCTGCCAAAGAGCTTTCCAACGAGGCACGGCTTTCCCTCCTGGCTCTTCGGGCGTGGGAGCTGTCGCCAGAGCCGCGGCACTACCGGAAAATGCTTCGCAGGCTGGCGCGGCGGCGCCACATGGGCGCCGGTTTCGCCCAGGCTGACGGCCACCGGAAAGCCCGCAGCCCCACGGGCTGTGGGGCCACGCGAGCCGTTGCCAAAGAGCTTTCCAAGGAGGCACGGCTCTCCCTCCTGGCTCTTCGGCCGTGGGAGCTGTCGCCAGAGCCGCGGCCCTACCGGAAAATGCTTCGCAGGCTGGCGCGGCGGAGCCACGTGGTCGCAGGTGTCGCCGAGGCTGACGGCCGCCGGAAAGCCCGCAGCCCCACGGGCTGTGGGGCCACGCCAGCGGCTGCCAAAGAGCTTTCCAAGGAGGCACGGCTTTCCCTCCTGGCTCTTCGGGCGTGGGAGCTGTCGCCAGAGCCGCGGCCCTACTGGAAAATGCTTCGCAGGCTGGCGCGACGGCGCCACGTGGGCTCCGGTGTCGCCGAGGCTGACGGCTGCCGGAAAGCCCGCAGCCCCACGGGCTGTGGGGCCACGCGAGCGGCTGCCAAAGAGCTTTCCAACGAGGCACGGCTTTCCCTCCTGGCTTTTAGGGCGTGGGAGCTGTCGCCAGAGCTGCGGCCCGACCGGAAAATGCTTCGCAGGCTGGCGCGGCAGCGCCACGTGGGCGCCGGTGTCGCCGAGGCTGACGGCCGCCGGAAAGCCCGCAGCCCCACGGGCTGTGGGGTCATGCCAGCGGCTGCCAAAGAGCTTTCCAACAAGGCATGGCTTTCCCTCCTGGCTCTTCGGGCGTGGGAGCTGTCGCCAGAGCCGCGGCCCTACCGGAAAATGCTTCGCAGGCTGGCGCAGGGGCGCCATGTGGGGGCCGGTGGCGCCGAGGCTGACGGCCGCCGGAAAGCCTGCAACACCACGGGCTGTGGGGCCACGCGAGCGGCTGCCAAAGAGCTTTCCAACGAGGTATGGCTTTCCCTCGTGGATCTTCGGGCGTGGGAGCTGTCGCCAGAGCCGCGGCCCTACCGGAAAATGCTTTGCAGGCTGGCGCGGCGGCGCCACGTGGGCGCCGGTGGTGCCGAGGCTGACGGCCGCCGGAAAGCCCGCAGCCCCACGGGCTGTGGGGCCACGCGAGCGGAAACCAAAGAGCTTTCCAACGAGGCACGGCTTTCCCTCCTGGCTCTTCGGGCGTGGGAGCTGTCGCCAGAGCCGCGGCCCTACCGGAAAATGCTTCGCAGGCTGGCGCGGTGGCGCCACGTGGGCGCAGGTGTCGCCGAGGCTGACGGCCACCGGAAAGCCCGCAGCCCCACGGGCTGTGGGGCCACGTGAGCGCCTGCCAAAGAGCTTTCCAACGAGGCACGGCTTTCCCTCCTGGCTCTTCGGGCGTGGGAGCTTTCGCCAGAGTCGCGGCCCTACCGGAAAATGCTTCGCAGGCTGGCGCGGCGGCGCCACGTGGGCGCAGGTGCTTCCGAGGCTGACGGCCGCCGGAAAGCCCGCAGCCCCACGGGCTGTGGGGCCACGCGAGCGGCTGCCAAAGAGCTTTCCAACGAGGCACGGCTTTCCCTCCTGGCTCTTCGGGCGTGGGAGCTGTTGCCAGAGCCGCGGCCCTACCGGAAAATGCTTCGCAGGCTGGGGCGGCGGCGCCACGTGGGCGCCGGTAGTGCCGAGGCTGACGGCCGCCGGAAAGCCCGCAGCCCCACGGTCTGTGGGGCCACGCGAGCAGCTGCCAAAGAGCTTTCCAACGAGGCACGGCTTTCCCTCCTGGCTCTTCGGGCGTGGGAGCTATCGCCAGAGCCGCGGCCCTACCGGAAAATGCTTCGCAGGCTGCGGCGGCAGCGCCACGTGGGCGCAGGTGGCACCGAGGCTGACGGCTGCCGGAAAGCCCGCAGCCCCACGGGCTGTGGGGCCACGCCAGCGGCTGGTAAAGAGCTTTCCAACGAGGCACGGCTTTCCCTCCTGGATCTTCGGGCGTGGGAGCTGTCGCCAGAGCCGCGGCCGTACCGGAAAATGCTTCGCAGGCTGGCGCGGCGGCGCCACGGGGGCGCAGGTGGCGCCGAGGCTGACGGCCTCCGGAAAGCCCGCAGCCCCACGGGCTGTGGGGCCACGCGAGCGGCTGCCAAAGAGCTTTCCAACGAGGCACGGCTTTCCCTCCTGGCTCTTCGGGCGTGGGAGCTGTCGCCAGAGCCGCGGCCCTACCGGAAAATGCTTCGCAGGCTGGCGCGGTGGCGCCACGTGGGCGCCGGTGGCGCCGAGGCTGACGGCCGCCGGAAAGCCCGCAGCCCCACGGGCTGTGGGGCCACGCGAGCCGTTGCCAAAGAGCTTTCCAAGGAGGCACGGCTCTCCCTCCTGGCTCTTCGGCCCTGGGAGCTGTCGCCAGAGCCGCGGCCCTACCGGAAAATGCTTCGCAGGCTGGCGCGACGGCGCCACGTGGGCTCCGGTGTCGCCGAGGCTGACGGCTGCCGGAAAGCCCGCAGCCCCACGGGCTGTGGGGCCACGCGAGCGGCTGCCAAAGAGCTTTCCAACGAGGCACGGCTTTCCCTCCTGGCTTTTCGGGCGTGGGAGCTGTCGCCAGAGCCGCGGCCCTACCGGAAAATGCTTCGCAGGCTGGCGCGGCAGCGCCACGTGGGCGCCGGTGTCGCCGAGGCTGACGGCCGCCGGAAAGCCCGCAGCCCCCACGGGCTGTGGGGCCACGCGAGCGGAAACCAAAGAGCTTTCCAACGAGGCACGGCTTTCCCTCCTGGCTCTTCGGGCGTGGGAGCTGTCGCCAGAGCCGCGGCCCTACCGGAAAATGCTTCGCAGGCTGGCGCGGTGGCGCCACGTGGGGCGCCGGTGGCGCCGAGGCTGACGGCCGCCGGAAAGCCCGCAGCCCCACGGGCTGTGGGGCCACGCGAGCGGCTGCCAAAGAGCTTTCCAACAAGGCACGGCTTTCCCTCCTGGCTCTTTGGGCGTGGGAGCTGTCGCCAGAGCCGCGGCCCTACCGGAAAATGCTTCACAGGCTGGCGGGGCGGCACCACGTGGGCACCGGTGTCGCCGAGGCTGATGGGACGCTGGAAAGCCCGCAGCCCCACGGGCTGTGGGGCCACGCGAGCGGCTGCCAAAGAGCTTTCCAACGAGGCACGGCTTTCCCTCCTGGCTCTTCGGGCGTGGGAGCTGTCGCCAGAGTCGCGGCCCTACCGGAAAATGCTTTGCAGGCTGGCGCGGCGGCGCCACGTGAGCGCAGGTGTCACCGAGGCTTACGGCCGCCGGAAAGCCTGCAGCCCCACGGGCTGTGGGGCCACGCGAGCGGCTGCCAAAGAGCTTTCCAACGAGGCACGGCTTTCCCTCCTGGCTCTTCGGGCGTGGGAGCTGTCGCCAGAGTCGCGGCCCTACCAGAAAATGCTTCGCAGGCTGGCGCAGCGGCGCCACGTGGGCGCAGGTGTCGCCGAGGCTGACGGCCGCCGGAAAGCCCGCAGCTCCACGGGCTGTGGTGCCACGTGAGCGCCTGCCAAAGAGCTTTCCAACGAGGCACGGCTTTCCCTCCTGGCTCTTCGGGCGTGGGAGCTTTCGCCAGAGTCGCGGCCCTACCGGAAAATGCTTCGCAGGCTGGCGCGGCGGGCGCCACGTGGCCGCAGGTGCTTCCGAGGCTGACGGCCGCCGGAAAGCCCGCAGCCCCACGGGCTGTGGGGCCACGCGAGCGGCTGCCAAAGAGCTTTCCAAGGAGGCACGGCTTTCCCTCCTGGCTCTTCGGGCGTGGGAGCTGTTGCCAGAGCCGCGGCCCTACCGGAAAATGCTTTGCAGGCTGGGGCGGCGGCGCCACGTGGGCGCCGGTGTCGCCGAGGCTGACGGCCGCCGGAAAGCCCGCAGCCCCACGGTCTGTGGGGCCACGCGAGCAGCTGCCAAAGAGCTTTCCAACGAGGCACGGCTTTCCCTCCTGGCTCTTCGGGCGTGGGAGCTGTCGCCAGAGCCGCGGCCCTACCGGAAAATGCTTCGCAGGCTGGGGCGGCAGCGCCACGTGGGCGCAGGTGGCACCGAGGCTGACGGCTGCCGGAAAGCCCGCAGCCCCACGGGCTGTGGGGCCACGCCAGCGGCTGGTAAAGAGCTTTCCAACGAGGCACGGCTTTCCCTCCTGGATCTTCGGGCGTGGGAGCTGTCGCCAGAGCCGCGGCCCTACCGGAAAAAGCTTCGCAGGCTGGCGCGGCGGCGCCACGGGGGCGCAGGTGGCGCCGAGGCTGACGGCCGCCGGAAAGCCCGCAGCCCCACGGGCTGTGGGGCCACGCGAGCGGCTGCCAAAGAGCTTTCCAACGAGGCACGGCTTTCCCCTCCTGGCTCTTCGGGCGTGGGAGCTGTCGCCAGAGCCGCGGCCCTACCGGAAAATGCTTCGCAGGCTGGCGCGGCGGTGCCACGTGGGCACCGGTGTCGCCGAGGCTGACGGCCGCCAGAAAGCCCGCAGCCCCACGGGCTGTGGGGCCACGCGAGCGGCTGCCAAAGAGCTTTCCAAGGAGGCACGGCTTTCCCTCCTGGCTCTTCGGGCGTGGGAGCTGTCGCCAGAGCCGCGGCCCTACCGGAAAATGCTTCGCAGGCTGGCGCAGCGGCGCCACGTGGGCGCAGGTGGCACCGAGGCTGACGGCTGCCGGAAAGCCCGCAGCCCCACGGGCTGTGGGGCCACGCGAGCGTCTGCCAAAGAGCTTTCCAACGAGGCACGGCTTTCCCCTCCTGGCTCTTCGGGCGTGGGAGCTGTCGCCAGAGCCGCGGCCCTACTGGAAAATGCTTCGCAGGCTGGCGCGGCGGCGCCACGTGGGCGCCGGTGTCGCCGAGGCTGACGGCTGCCGGAAAGCCCGCAGCCCCACGGGCTGTGGGGCCACGCGAGCGGCTGCCAAAGAGCTTTCCAACGAGGCACGGCTTTCCCTCCTGGCTTTTCGGGCGTGGGAGCTGTCGCCAGAGCCGAGGCCCTACCAGAAAATGCTTCGCAGGCTGGCGAGGCGGCACCATGTGGTCGCAGGTGTCGCCGAGGCTGACGGCCGCCGAAAGCCCACAGCCCCACGGGCTGTGGGGCCACGCGAGTGGCTGCCAAAGGGCTTTCCAACGAGGCACAGCTTTCCCTCCTGGCTCTTCGGGCGTGGGAGCTGTCGCCAGAGCCGCGGCCCTACCGGAAAATGCTTCGCAGGCTGGCGTGGCGGCGCCACGTGGGCACCGGTGTCGCCGAGGCTGACGGCCGCCGGAAAGCCCGCAGCCCCACGGGCTGTGGGGCCACGCGAGCGGCTGCCAAAGAGCTTTCCAACGAGGCATGGCTTTCCCTCCTGGCTCTTCGTGCGTGGGAGCTGTCGCCAGAGCCGCGGCCCTACTGGAAAATGCTTCACAGGCTGGCGCGGTGGCGCCACGTGGGCGCTGATGCGCCGAGGCTGACGGCCCGCCGGAAAGCCCCCAGCCCCACGGGCTGTGGGGCCACGCGAGCGGCTGCCAAAGAGCTTTCCAACGAGGCACGGCTTTCCCTCCTGGCTCTTCGGGCGTGGGAGCTGTCGCCAGAGCCGCGGCCCTACCGGAAAACGCTTCGCGGGCTGGCGAGGCGGCGCCACGTGGGCGCCGGTGTCGCCGAGGCTGATGGCTGCCGGAAAGCCCGCAGCCCCACGGGCTGTGGGGCCACGCCAGCGGCTGCCAAAGAGCTTTCCAAGGAGGCACGGCTTTCCCTCCTGGCTCTTCGGGCGTGGGAGCTGTCGCCAGAGCCGCAGCCCTACCCGAAAATGCTTCATATGCTGGCGTGGCGGCGCCACGTGGGCGCAGGTGTCGCCGATGCTGACGGCCGCCAGAAAGCCCGCAGCCCCACGGGCTGTGGGGCCACGCGAGCGGCTGCCAAAGAGCTTTCCAACGAGGCATGGCTTTCCCTCCTGGCTCTTCGGGCGTGGGAGCTGTCGCCAGAGCCGCGGCCCTACCGGAAAATGCTTCGTAGGCTGGCGTGGTGGCGCCACGTGGGCGCCGATGGCGCCGAGGCTGACGGCCGCCGGAAAGCCCGCAGCCCCACGGGCTGTGGGGCCACGCGAGCGGCTGCCAAAGAGCTTTCCAACGAGGCACGGCTTTCCCTCCTGGCTCTTCGGGCGTGGGAGCTGTCGCCAGAGCCGCGGCACTACCGGAAAATGCTTCGCGGGCTGGCGCGGCGGCGCCACGTGGGCGCTGGTGTCGCCGATGTTGACGGCCGCCGGAAAGCCCGCAGCCCCACGGGCTGTGGGGCCACGCGGGGCGGCTGCCAAAGTGCTTTCCAACAAGGCACGGCTTTCACTCCTGGCTCTTCGGGCGTGGGAGCTGTCGCCAGAGCCGCAGCCCTACCAGAAAATGCTTCGTAGGCTGGCGTGGCGGCGCCACGTGGGCACCGGTGTCGCCGAGGCTGACAGCCGCCGGAAAGCCTGCTCCCCAAGGGCTGTGGGGCCACGCGAGCGACTGCCAAAGAGCTTTCCAAGGAGGCACGGCTTTCCCTCCTGGCTCTTCGGGCGTGGGAGCTTTCGCCATAGCCGCGGCCCTACCGGAAAATGCTTCGCAGGCTGGCGCGCCGGCGCCACGTGGACGCCGGTGTTGCCGAGGCTGACGGCCGCCGGAAAGCCCGCAGCCCCACGGGCTGTGGGGCCACGCGAGCGGCTGACAAAGAGCTTTCCAACAAGGCATGGCTTTCCCTCCTGGCTCCTCAGGCGTGGGAGCTGTCGCCAGAGCCGCGGCCCTACCGGAAAATGCTTCGCAGGCTGGCGCGGTGGCGCACGTGGCACTGGTGTCGCCGAGGCTGCGGCCGCCGAAAAGCCCGCAGCCCCACGGGCTGTGGGGCCACGCGAGCGGCTGCCAAAGAGCTTTCCAACGAGGCACGGCTTTCCCTCCTGGCTCTTCGGGCGTGGGAGCTGTCGCCAGAGTCGCGGCCCTACCGGAAAATGCTTCGCAGGCTGGCGCAGCGGCGCCACGTGGCACTGGTGTCGCCGAGGCTGACGGCCGCCGGAAAGCCCGCAGCCCCACGGGCTGTGGGGCCACGTGAGCGCCTGCCAAAGAGCTTTCCAACGAGGCACGGCTTTCCCTCCTGGCTCTTCGGGCGTGGGAGCTGTCGCCAGAGTCGCGGCCCTACCGGAAAATGCTTCGCAGGCTGGCGCGGCGGCGCCACGTGGGCGCAGGTGCTTCCGAGGCTGACGGCCGCCGGAAAGCCCGCAGCCCCACGGGCTGTGGGGCCACGCGAGCGGCTGCCAAAGAGCTTTCCAACGAGGCACGGCTTTCCCTCCTGGCTCTCCGGGTGTGGGAGCTGTCGCCAGAGCCGCGGCCCTACCAGAAAATGCTTCGTAGGCTGGCGTGGCGGCGCCCACGTGGGCACCGGCGTCGCCGAGGCTGACGGCCGCCGGAAAGCCCGCAGCCCCACGGGCTGTGGGGCCACGTGAGCGGCTGCCAAAGAGCTTTCCAACGAGGCACGGCTTTCCCTCCTGGCTCTTCGGGCGTGGGAGCTGTCGCCAGAGCCGCGGCCCTACCGGAAAATGCTTCGCAGGCTGGCGCGGCTGCGCCACGTGGTCGCAGGTGTCGCCAAGGCTGACGGCCGCCGGAAAGCCCGCAGCCCCACGGGCTGTGGGGCCACGCGAGCGGCTGCCAAAGAGCTTTCCAAGGAGGCACGGCTTTCCCTCCTGGCTCTTCGGGCGTGGGAGCTGTCGCCAGAGCGGCGGCCCTACCGGAAAATGCTTCGCAGGCTGGCGCGCCGGCGCCACGTGGACGCCGGTGTTGCCGAGGCTGACGGCCGCCGGAAAGCCCGCAGCCCCACGGGCTGTGGGGCCACGCGAGTGGCTGCAAAAGAGCTTTCCAACGAGGCACGGCTTTCCCTCCTGGCTCTTCGGGCGTGGGAGCTGTCGCCAGAGCCGCAGCGCTACCGGAAAATGCTTCGCAGGCTGGCGCGGCGGCGCCACATGGGCGCCGGTTTCGCCCAGGCTGACGGCCACCGGAAAGCCCGCAGCCCCACGGGCTGTGGGGCCACGCGAGCCGTTGCCAAAGAGCTTTCCAAGGAGGCACGGCTCTCCCTCCTGGCTCTTCGGGCGTGGGAGCTGTCGCCAGAGCCGCGGCCCTACCGGAAAATGCTTCGCAGGCTGGCGCGGCGGAGCCACGTGGTCGCAGGTGTCGCCGAGGCTGACGGCCGCCGGAAAGCCCGCAGCCCCACGGTCTCTGGGGCCACGCGAGCGGCTGCCAAAGAGCTTTCCAAGGAGGCACGTCTTTCCCTCCTGGCTCTTCGGGCGTGGGAGCTGTCGCCAGAGCCGCGGCCCTACTGGAAAATGCTTCGCAGGCTGGCGCGGCGGCGCCACGTGGGCGCCGGTGTCGCCGAGGCTGACGGCTGCCGGAAAGCCCGCAGCCCCACGGGCTGTGGGGCAACGCGCGCGGCTGCCAAAGAGCTTTCCAACGAGGCACGGCTTTCCCTCCTGGCTTTTTCGGGCGTGGGAGCTGTCGCCAGAGCCGCGGCCCTACCGGAAAATGCTTCGCAGGCTGGCGCGGCAACGCCACGTGGGCGCCGGTGTCGCCAAGGCAGACGGCCGCCGGAAAGCCCGCAGCCCCACGGGCTGTGGGGCCATGCCAGCGGCTGCCAAAGAGCTTTCCAACGAGGCATGGCTTTCCCTCCTGGCTCTTCGGGCGTGGGAGCTGTCGCCAGAGCCGCGGCCCTACCGGAAAATGCTTTGCAGGCTGGCGCAGGGGCGCCATGTGGGCGCCGGTGGCGCCGAGGCTGACGGCCGCCAGAAAGCCTGCAGCACCACGGGCTGTGGGCCACGCGAGCGGCTGCCAAAGAGCTTTCCAACGAGGTATGGCTTTCCCTCCTGGCTCTTCGGGCGTGGGAGCTGTCACCAGAGCCGCGGCCCTACCGGAAAATGCTTCGCAGGCTGGCGCGGCGGTGCCACGTGGGCACCGGTGTCGCTGAGGCTGACGGCCGCCAGAAAGCCCGCAGCCCCACGGGCTGTGGAGCCACGCGAGCGGCTGCCAAAGAGCTTTCCAAGGAGGCACGGCTTTCCCTCCTGGCTCTTCGGGCGTGGGAGCTATCGCCAGAGCCGCGGCCCTAACCGGAAAATGCTTCGCAGGCTGGCGCAGCGGCACCACGTGGGCACAGGTGGCACCGAGGCTGACGGCTGCCGGAAAGCCCGCAGCCCACGGGCTGTGGGGCCACGCGAGCGTCTGCCAAAGAGCTTTCCAACGAGGCACGGCTTTCCCTCCTGGCTCTTCGGGTGTGGGAGCTGTCGCCAGAGCCGCGGCCCTACCGGAAAATGCTTCGCAGGCTGGAGTGGCGGCGCCACGTGGGCACTGGTGTCGCCGAGGCTGACGGCCGCCGAAAAGCCCGCAGCCCCACGGGCTGTGGGGCCACGCGAGCGGCTACCAAAGAGCTTTCCAAGGAGGCACGGCTTTCCCTCCTGGCTCTTCGGGCGTGGGAGCTGTCGCCAGAGCCGCGGCCCTACCGAAAATGCTTCGCAGGCTGGCGCGGCGGCGTCACGTGGGCGCTGCTGTCGCCGAGGCTGACGGCCGCCGGAAAGCCCGCAGCCCCACGGGCTGTGGGGCCACGTGAGCGGCTGCCAAAGAGCTTTCCAACGAGGCACGCTTTCCCTCCTGGCTCTTCGGGCGTGGGAGCTGTCGCCAGAGCAGCGGCCCTACCGAAAATGCTTCGCAGGCTGGCGCGGCGGCACCACGTGGCACTGGTGTCGCCGAGGCTGACGGCTGCCGAAAAGCCCGCAGCCCCACGGGCTGTGGGGCCACGCGAGCGCCTGCCAAAGAGCTTTCCAAGGAGGCACGGCTTTCCCTCCTGGCTCTTCGGGCGTGGGAGCTATTGCCAGACCCGCGGCCCTACCAGAAAATGCTTCGCAGGGCTGGCGCAGTGGCGCCACGTGGGCACCGGTGTCGCCGAGGCTGACGGCCGCCGAAAGCCCGCAGCCCCACGGGCTGTGGGGCCACGCGAGCGGCTGCCAAAGAGCTTTCCAACGAGGCATGGCTTTCCCTCCTGGCTCTTCGGGCGTGGGAGCTGTCGCCAGAGTCGCGGCCCTACCGAAAATGCTTCGCAGGCTGGCGCAGCGGCGCCACGTGGCACTGGTGTCGCCGAGGCTGACGGCCGCCGGAAAGCCCGCAGCCCCACAGGCTGTGGGGCCACGTGAGCGCCTGCCAAAGAGCTTTCCAACGAGGCACGGCTTTCCCTCCTGGCTCTTCGGGCGTGGGAGCTGTCGCCAGAGCCGCGGCCCTACCGGAAAATGCTTCGCAGGCTGGAGTGGCGGCGCCACGTGGGCACTGGTGTCGCCGAGGCTGACGGCCGCCGAAAAGCCCGCAGCCCCACGGGCTGTGGGGCCACGCGAGCGGCTACCAAAGAGCTTTCCAAGGAGGCACGGCTTTCCCTCCTGGCTCTTCGGGCGTGGGAGCTGTCGCCAGAGCCGCGACCCTACCGGAAAATGCTTCGCAGGCTGGCGCGGCGGCGTCACGTGGGCGCTGGTGTCGCCGAGGCTGACGGCCGCCGGAAAGCCCGCAGCCCCACGGGCTGTGGGGCCACGTGAGCGGCTGCCAAAGAGCTTTCCAACGAGGCACGGCTTTCCCTCCTGGCTCTTCGGGCGTGGGAGCTGTCGCCAGAGCGGCGGCCCTACCGGAAAATGCTTTGCAGGCTGGCGCGGCGGCGCCACGTGGGCGCTGGTGTCGCCGAGGCTGACGGCTGCCGGAAAGCCCGCAGCCCCACGGGCTGTGGGGCACGCGAGCGCCTGCCAAAGAGCTTTCCAAGGAGGCACGGCTTTCCCTCCTGGCTCTTCGGGCGTGGGAGCTATTGCCAGACCCGCGGCCCTACCGGAAATGCTTCGCAGGCTGGCGCGGCTGCGCCACGTGGGCACCGGTGTCGCCGAGGCTGACGGCCGCCGGAAAGCCCGCAGCCCCACGGGCTGTGGGGCCACGCGAGCGGCTGCCAAAGAGCTTTCCAACGAGGCACGGCTTTCCCTCCTGGCTCTTCGGGCGTGGGAGCTGTCGCCAGAGCCGCGGCCCTACCGGAAAATGCTTCGCAGGCTGGCGCGGCGGCGCCACATGGGCGCCGGTTTCGCCCAGGCTGACGGCCACCGGAAAGCCCGCAGCCCCACGGGCTGTGGGGCCACGCGAGCCGTTGCCAAAGAGCTTTCCAAGGAGGCACGGCTCTCCCTCCTGGTTCTTCGGCCGTGGGAGCTGTCGCCAGAGCCGCGGCCCTACCGGAAAATGCTTCGCAGGCTGGCGCGGCGGAGCCACGTGGTCGCAGGTGTCGCCGAGGCTGACGGCCGCCGGAAAGCCCGCAGCCCCACGGTCTCTGGGCCACGCGAGCGGCTGCCAAAGAGCTTTCCAAGGAGGCACGGCTTTCCCTCCTGGCTCTTCGGGCGTGGGAGCTGTCGCCAGAGCCGCGGCCCTACTGGAAAATGCTTCGCAGGCTGGCGCGACGGCGCCACGTGGGCTCCGGTGTCGCCGAGGCTGACGGCTGCCGGAAAGCCCGCAGCCCCACGGGCTGTGGGGCCACGCGAGCGGCTGCCAAAGAGCTTTCCAACGAGGCACGGCTTTCCCTCCTGGCTCTTCGGGCGTGGGAGCTGTCGCCAGAGCTGCGGCCCGACCGGAAAATGCTTCGCAGGCTGGCGCGGCAGCGCCACGTGGGCGCCGGTGTCGCCGAGGCTGACGGCCGCCGGAAAGCCCGCAGCCCCACGGGCTGTGGGGTCATGCCAGCGGCTGCCAAAGAGCTTTCCAACGAGGACATGGCTTTCCCTCCTGGCTCTTCGGGCGTGGGAGCTGTCGCCAGAGCCGCGGCCCTACCGAAAATGCTTCGTAGGCTGGCGCAGGGGCGCCATGTGGGGGCCGGTGGCGCCGAGGCTGACGGCCGCCGGAAAGCCTGCAACACCACGGGCTGTGGGGCCACGCGAGCGGCTGCCAAAGAGCTTTCCAACGAGGTATGGCTTTCCCTCGTGGATCTTCGGGCGTGGAGCTGTCGCCAGAGCCGCGGCCCTACCAGAAAATGCTTTGCAGGCTGGCGCGGCAGCGCCACGTGGGCGCCGGTGGTGCCGAGGCTGACGGCCGCCGGAAAGCCCGCAGCCCCACGGGCTGTGGGGCCACGCGAGCGGAAACCAAAGAGCTTTCCAACGAGGCACGGCTTTCCCTCCTGGCTCTTCGGGCGTGGGAGCTGTCGCCAGAGCCGCGGCCCTAGCGGAAAATGCTTCGCAGGCTGGCGCGGTGGCGCCACGTGGGCGCAGGTGTCGCCGAGGCTGACGGCCACCGGAAAGCCCGCAGCCCCACGGGCTGTGGGGCCACGTGAGCGCCTGCCAAAGAGCTTTCCAACGAGGCACGGCTTTCCCTCCTGCTCTTCGGGCGTGGGAGCTTTCGCCAGAGTCGCGGCCCTACCGGAAAATGCTTCGCAGGCTGCGCGGCGGCGCCACGTGGGCGCAGGTGCTTCCGAGGCTGACGGCCGCCGGAAAGCCCGCAGCCCCACGGGCTGTGGGGCCACGCGAGCGGCTGCCAAAGAGCTTTCCAACGAGGCACGGCTTTCCCTCCTGGCTCTTCGGGCGTGGGAGCTGTTGCCAGAGCCGCGGCCCTACCGGAAAATGCTTCGCAGGCTGGGGCGGCGGCGCCACGTGGGCGCCGGTAGTGCCGAGGCTGACGGCCGCCGGAAAGCCCGCAGCCCCACGGTCTGTGGGGCCACGCGAGCAGCTGCCAAAGAGCTTTCCAACGAGGCACGCTTTCCCTCCTGGCTCTTCGGGCGTGGAGCTATCGCCAGAGCCGCGGCCCTACCGGAAAATGCTTCGCAGGCTGCGGCGGCAGCGCCACGTGGGCGCAGGTGGCACCGAGGCTGACGGCTGCCGGAAAGCCCGCAGCCCCACGGGCTGTGGGGCCACGCCAGCGGCTGGTAAAGAGCTTTCCAACGAGGCACGGCTTTCCCTCCTGGATCTTCGGGCGTGGGAGCTGTCGCCAGAGCCGCGGCCGTACCGGAAAATGCTTCGCAGGCTGGCGCGGCGGCGCCACGGGGGCGCAGGTGGCGCCGAGGCTGACGGCCTCCGGAAAGCCCGCAGCCCCACGGGCTGTGGGGCCACGCGAGCGGCTGCCAAAGAGCTTTCCAACGAGGCACGGCTTTCCCTCCTGGCTCTTCGGGCGTGGGAGCTGTCGCCAGAGCCGCGGCCCTACCGGAAAATGCTTCGCAGGCTGGCGCGACGGCGCCACGTGGGCTCCGGTGTCGCCGAGGCTGACGGCTGCCGGAAAGCCCGCAGCCCCACGGGCTGTGGGGCCACGCGAGCGGCTGCCAAAGAGCTTTCCAACGAGGCACGGCTTTCCCTCCTGGCTTTTCGGGCGTGGGAGCTGTCGCCAGAGCCGCGGCCCTACCGGAAAATGCTTCGCAGGCTGGCGCGGCAGCGCCACGTGGGCGCCGGTGTCGCCGAGGCTGACGGCCGCCGGAAAGCCCGCAGCCCCACGGGCTGTGGGGCCACGCGAGCGGAAACCAAAGAGCTTTCCAACGAGGCACGGCTTTCCCTCCTGGCTCTTCGGGCGTGGGAGCTGTCGCCAGAGCGGCGGCCCTACCGGAAAATGCTTCGCAGGCTGGCGCGGTGGCGCCACGTGGGCGCCGGTGGCGCCGAGGCTGACGGCCGCCGGAAAGCCCGCAGCCCCACGGGCTGTGGGGCCACGCGAGCGGCTGCCAAAGAGCTTTCCAACAAGGCACGGCTTTCCCTCCTGGCTCTTTGGGCGTGGGAGCTGTCGCCAGAGCCGCGGCCCTACCGGAAAATGCTTCACAGGCTGGCGGGGCGGCACCACGTGGGCACCGGTGTCGCCGAGGCTGATGGACGCTGGAAAACCCGCAGCCCCACGGGCTGTGGGGCCACGCGAGCGGCTGCCAAAGAGCTTTCCAACGAGGCACGGCTTTCCCTCCTGGCTCTTCGGGCGTGGGAGCTGTCGCCAGAGTCGCGGCCCTACCGGAAAATGCTTTGCAGGCTGGCGCGGCGGCGCCACGTGAGCGCAGGTGTCACCGAGGCTGACGGCCGCCGGAAAGCCTGCAGCCCCACGGGCTGTGGGGCCACGCGAGCGGCTGCCAAAGAGCTTTCCAACGAGGCACGGCTTTCCCTCCTGGCTCTTCGGGCGTGGGAGCTGTCGCCAGAGTCGCGGCCCTACCAGAAAATGCTTCGCAGGCTGGCGCAGCGGCGCCACGTGGGCGCAGGTGTCGCCGAGGCTGACGGCCGCCGGAAAGCCCGCAGCCCCACGGGCTGTGGTGCCACGTGAGCGCCTGCCAAAGAGCTTTCCAACGAGGCACGGCTTTCCCTCCTGGCTCTTCGGGCGTGGGAGCTTTCGCCAGAGTCGCGGCCCTACCGGAAAATGCTTCGCAGGCTGGCGCGGCGGCGCCACGTGGCCGCAGGTGCTTCCGAGGCTGACGGCCGCCGGAAAGCCCGCAGCCCCACGGGCTGTGGGGCCACGCGAGCGGCTGCCAAAGAGCTTTCCAAGGAGGCACGGCTTTCCCTCCTGGCTCTTCGGGCGTGGGAGCTGTTGCCAGAGCCGCGGCCCTACCGGAAAATGCTTTGCAGGCTGGGGCGGCGGCGCCACGTGGGCGCCGGTAGTGCCGAGGCTGACGGCCGCCGGAAAGCCCGCAGCCCCACGGTCTGTGGGGCCACGCGAGCAGCTGCCAAAGAGCTTTCCAACGAGGCACGGCTTTCCCTCCTGGCTCTTCGGGCGTGGGAGCTGTCGCCAGAGCCGCGGCCCTACCGGAAAATGCTTCGCAGGCTGGGGCGGCAGCGCCACGTGGGCGCAGGTGGCACCGAGGCTGACGGCTGCCGGAAAGCCCGCAGCCCCACGGGCTGTGGGGCCACGCCAGCGGCTGGTAAAGAGCTTTCCAACGAGGCACGGCTTTCCGTCCTGGATCTTCGGGCGTGGGAGCTGTCGCCAGAGCCGCGGCCCTACCGGAAAAAGCTTCGCAGGCTGGCGCGGCGGCGCCACGGGGGGCGCAGGTGGCGCCGAGGCTGACGGCCGCCGGAAAGCCCGCAGCCCCACGGGCTGTGGGGCCACGCGAGCGGCTGCCAAAGAGCTTTCCAACGAGGCACGGCTTTCCCTCCTGGCTCTTCGGGCGTGGGAGCTGTCGCCAGAGCCACGGCCCTACCGGAAAATGCTTCGCAGGCTGGCGCGGCGGTGCCACGTGGGCACCGGTGTCGCCGAGGCTGACGGCCGCCAGAAAGCCCGCAGCCCCACGGGCTGTGGGGCCACGCGAGCGGCTGCCAAAGAGCTTTCCAAGGAGGCACGGCTTTCCCTCCTGGCTCTTCGGGCGTGGGAGCTGTCGCCAGAGCCGCGGCCCTACCGGAAAATGCTTCGCAGGCTGGCGCAGCGGCGCCACGTGGGCGCAGGTGGCACCGAGGCTGACGGCTGCCGGAAAGCCCGCAGCCCCACGGGCTGTGGGGCCACGCGAGCGTCTGCCAAAGAGCTTTCCAACGAGGCACGGCTTTCCCTCCTGGCTCTTCGGGCGTGGGAGCTATTGCCAGAGTCGCGGCCCTACCGGAAAATGCTTCGCAGGCTGGCGCAGCGGCGCCACGTGGGCGCAGGTGTCGCCGAGGCTGACGGCCGCCGGAAAGCCCGCAGCCCCACGGGCTGTGGGGCCACGTGAGCGCCTGCCAAAGAGCTTTCCAACGAGGCAAAGCTTTCCCTCCTGGCTCTTCGGGCGTGGGAGCTTTCGCCAGAGTCGCGGCCCTACCGGAAAATGCTTCGCAGGCTGGCGCGGCGGCGCCACGTGGGCGCAGGTGGCACCGAGGCTGACGGCCGCCGGAAAGCCCGCAGCCCCACGGGCTGTGGGGCCACGCGAGCGGCTGCCAAAGAGCTTTCCAACGAGGCACGGCTTTCCCTCCTGGCTCTTCGGGCGTGGGAGCTGTTGCCAGAGCCGCGGCCCTACCGGAAAATGCTTCGCAGGCTGGGGCGGCGGCGCCACGTGGGCGCCGGTAGTGCCGAGGCTGACGGCCGCCGGAAAGCCCGCGGCCCCACGGTCTGTGGGGCCACGCGAGCAGCTGCCAAAGAGCTTTCCAACGAGGCACGGCTTTCCCTCCTGGCTCTTCGGGCGTGGGAGCTGTCGCCAGAGCCGCGGCCCTACCGGAAAATGCTTCGCAGGCTGCGGCGGCAGCGCCACGTGGGCGCAGGTGGCACCGAGGCTGACGGCTGCCGGAAAGCCCGCAGCCCCACGGGCTGTGGGGCCACGCCAGCGGCTGGTAAAGAGCTTTCCAACGAGGCACGGCTTTCCCTCCTGGATCTTCGGGCGTGGGAGCTGTCGCCAGAGCCGCGGCCGTACCGGAAAATGCTTCGCAGGCTGGCGCGGCGGCGCCACGGGGGCGCAGGTGGCGCCGAGGCTGACGGCCGCCGGAAAGCCTGCAGCCCCACGGGCTGTGGGGCCACGCGAGCGGCTGCCAAAGAGCTTTCCAACGAGGCACGGCTTTCCCTCCTGGCTCTTCGGGCGTGGGAGCTGTCGCCAGAGTCGCGGCCCTACCAGAAAATGCTTCGCAGGCTGGCGCAGCGGCGCCACGTGGGCGCAGGTGTCGCCGAGGCTGACGGCCGCCGGAAAGCCCGCAGCCCCACGGGCTGTGGTGCCACGTGAGCGCCTGCCAAAGAGCTTTCCAACGAGGCACGGCTTTCCCTCCTGGCTCTTCGGGCGTGGGAGCTTTCGCCAGAGTCGCGGCCCTACCGGAAAATGCTTCGCAGGCTGGCGCGGCGGCGCCACGTGGCCGCAGGTGCTTCCGAGGCTGACGGCCGCCGGAAAGCCCGCAGCCCCACGGGCTGTGGGGCCACGCGAGCGGCTGCCAAAGAGCTTTCCAAGGAGGCACGGCTTTCCCTCCTGGCTCTTCGGGCGTGGGAGCTGTTGCCAGAGCCGCGGCCCTACCGGAAAATGCTTTGCAGGCTGGGGCGGCGGCGCCACGTGGGCGCCGGTAGTGCCGAGGCTGACGGCCGCCGGAAAGCCCGCAGCCCCACGGTCTGTGGGGCCACGCGAGCAGCTGCCAAAGAGCTTTCCAACGAGGCACGGCTTTCCCTCCTGGCTCTTCGGGCGTGGGAGCTGTCGCCAGAGCCGCGGCCCTACCGGAAAATGCTTCGCAGGCTGGGGCGGCAGCGCCACGTGGGCGCAGGTGGCACCGAGGCTGACGGCTGCCGGAAAGCCCGCAGCCCCACGGGCTGTGGGGCCACGCCAGCGGCTGGTAAAGAGCTTTCCAACGAGGCACGGCTTTCCCTCCTGGATCTTCGGGCGTGGGAGCTGTCGCCAGAGCCGCGGCCCTACCGGAAAAAGCTTCGCAGGCTGGCGCGGCGGCGCCACGGGGGCGCAGGTGGCGCCGAGGCTGACGGCCGCCGGAAAGCCCGCAGCCCCACGGGCTGTGGGGCCACGCGAGCGGCTGCCAAAGAGCTTTCCAACGAGGCACGGCTTTCCCTCCTGGCTCTTCGGGCGTGGGAGCTGTCGCCAGAGCCGCGGCCCTACCGGAAAATGCTTCGCAGGCTGGCGCGGCGGTGCCACGTGGGCACCGGTGTCGCCGAGGCTGACGGCCGCCAGAAAGCCCGCAGCCCCACGGGCTGTGGGGCCACGCGAGCGGCTGCCAAAGAGCTTTCCAAGGAGGCACGGCTTTCCCTCCTGGCTCTTCGGGCGTGGGAGCTGTCGCCAGAGCCGCGGCCCTACCGGAAAATGCTTCGCAGGCTGGCGCAGCGGCGCCACGTGGGCGCAGGTGGCACCGAGGCTGACGGCTGCCGGAAAGCCCGCAGCCCCACGGGCTGTGGGGCCACGCGAGCGTCTGCCAAAGAGCTTTCCAACGAGGCACGGCTTTCCCTCCTGGCTCTTCGGGCGTGGGAGCTATTGCCAGAGTCGCGGCCCTACCGGAAAATGCTTCGCAGGCTGGCGCAGCGGCGCCACGTGGGCGCAGGTGTCGCCGAGGCTGACGGCCGCCGGAAAGCCCGCAGCCCCACGGGCTGTGGGGCCACGTGAGCGCCTGCCAAAGAGCTTTCCAACGAGGCAAAGCTTTCCCTCCTGGCTCTTCGGGCGTGGGAGCTTTCGCCAGAGTCGCGGCCCTACCGGAAAATGCTTCGCAGGCTGGCGCGGCGGCGCCACGTGGGCGCAGGTGCTTCCGAGGCTGACGGCCGCCGGAAAGCCCGCAGCCCCACGGGCTGTGGGGCCACGCGAGCGGCTGCCAAAGAGCTTTCCAACGAGGCACGGCTTTCCCTCCTGGCTCTTCGGGCGTGGGAGCTGTTGCCAGAGCCGCGGCCCTACCGGAAAATGCTTCGCAGGCTGGGGCGGCGGCGCCACGTGGGCGCCGGTAGTGCCGAGGCTGACGGCCGCCGGAAAGCCCGCAGCCCCACGGTCTGTGGGGCCACGCGAGCAGCTGCCAAAGAGCTTTCCAACGAGGCACGGCTTTCCCTCCTGGCTCTTCGGGCGTGGGAGCTGTCGCCAGAGCCGCGGCCCTACCGGAAAATGCTTCGCAGGCTGCGGCGGCAGCGCCACGTGGGCGCAGGTGGCACCGAGGCTGACGGCTGCCGGAAAGCCCGCAGCCCCACGGGCTGTGGGGCCACGCCAGCGGCTGGTAAAGAGCTTTCCAACGAGGCACGGCTTTCCCTCCTGGATCTTCGGGCGTGGGAGCTGTCGCCAGAGCCGCGGCCGTACCGGAAAATGCTTCGCAGGCTGGCGCGGCGGTGCCACGGGGGCGCAGGTGGCGCCGAGGCTGACGGCCTCCGGAAAGCCCGCAGCCCCACGGGCTGTGGGGCCACGCGAGCGGCTGCCAAAGAGCTTTCCAACGAGGCACGGCTTTCCCTCCTGGCTCTTCGGGCGTGGGAGCTGTCGCCAGAGCCGCGGCCCTACCGGAAAATGCTTCGCAGGCTGGCGCGGTGGCGCCACGTGGGCGCCGGTGGCGCCGAGGCTGACGGCCGCCAGAAAGCCCGCAGCCCCACGGGCTGTGGGGCCACGCGAGCCGTTGCCAAAGAGCTTTCCAAGGAGGCACGGCTCTCCCTCCTGGCTCTTCGGCCGTGGGAGCTGTCGCCAGAGCCGCGGCCCTACCGGAAAATGCTTCGCAGGCTGGCGCGACGGCGCCACGTGGGCTCCGGTGTCGCCGAGGCTGACGGCTGCCGGAAAGCCCGCAGCCCCACGGGCTGTGGGGCCACGCGAGCGGCTGCCAAAGAGCTTTCCAACGAGGCACGGCTTTCCCTCCTGGCTTTTCGGGCGTGGGAGCTGTCGCCAGAGCCGCGGCCCTACCGGAAAATGCTTCGCAGGCTGGCGCGGCAGCGCCACGTGGGCGCCGGTGTCGCCGAGGCTGACGGCCGCCGGAAAGCCCGCAGCCCCACGGGCTGTGGGGCCACGCGAGCGGAAACCAAAGAGCTTTCCAACGAGGCACGGCTTTCCCTCCTGGCTCTTCGGGCGTGGGAGCTGTCGCCAGAGCCGCGGCCCTACCGGAAAATGCTTCGCAGGCTGGCGCGGCGGCGCCACGTGAGCGCAGGTGTCACCGAGGCTGACGGCCGCCGGAAAGCCTGCAGCCCCACGGGCTGTGGGGCCACGCGAGCGGCTGCCAAAGAGCTTTCCAACGAGGCACGGCTTTCCCTCCTGGCTCTTCGGGCGTGGGAGCTGTCGCCAGAGTCGCGGCCCTACCAGAAAATGCTTCGCAGGCTGGCGCAGCGGCGCCACGTGGGCGCAGCTGTCGCCGAGGCTGACGGCCGCCGGAAAGCCCGCAGCCCCACGGGCTGTGGTGCCACGTGAGCGCCTGCCAAAGAGCTTTCCAACGAGGCACGGCTTTCCCTCCTGGCTCTTTGGGCGTGGGAGCTTTCGCCAGAGTCGCGGCCCTACCGGAAAATGCTTCGCAGGCTGGCGCGGCGGCGCCACGTGGCCGCAGGTGCTTCCGAGGCTGACGGCTGCCGGAAAGCCCGCAGCCCCACGGGCTGTGGGGCCACGCGAGCGGCTGCCAAAGAGCTTTCCAAGGAGGCACGGCTTTCCCTCCTGGCTCTTCGGGCGTGGGAGCTGTTGCCAGAGCCGCGGCCCTACCGGAAAATGCTTCGCAGGCTGGGGCGGCGGCGCCACGTGGGCGCCGGTAGTGCCGAGGCTGACGGCCGCCGGAAAGCCCGCAGCCCCACGGGCTGTGGGGCCACGCGAGCAGCTGCCAAAGAGCTTTCCAACGAGGCACGGCTTTCCCTCCTGGCTCTTCGGGCGTGGGAGCTGTCGCCAGAGCCGCGGCCCTACCGGAAAATGCTTCGCAGGCTGGGGCGGCAGCGCCACGTGGGCGCAGGTGGCACCGAGGCTGACGGCTGCCGGAAAGCCCGCAGCCCCACGGGCTGTGGGGCCACGCCAGCGGCTGGTAAAGAGCTTTCCAACGAGGCACGGCTTTCCCTCCTGGATCTTCGGGCGTGGGAGCTGTCGCCAGAGCCGCGGCCCTACCGGAAAAAGCTTCGCAGGCTGGCGCGGCGGCGCCACGGGGGCGCAGGTGGCGCCGAGGCTGACGGCCGCCGGAAAGCCCGCAGCCCCACGGGCTGTGGGGCCACGCGAGCGGCTGCCAAAGAGCTTTCCAACGAGGCACGGCTTTCCCTCCTGGCTCTTCGGGCGTGGGAGCTGTCGCCAGAGCCGCGGCCCTACCGGAAAATGCTTCGCAGGCTGGCGCGGCGGTGCCACGTGGGCACCGGTGTCGCCGAGGCTGACGGCCGCCAGAAAGCCCGCAGCCCCACGGGCTGTGGGGCCACGCGAGCGGCTGCCAAAGAGCTTTCCAAGGAGGCACGGCTTTCCCTCCTGGCTCTTCGGGCGTGGGAGCTGTCGCCAGAGCCGCGGCCCTACCGGAAAATGCTTCGCAGGCTGGCGCAGCGGCGCCACGTGGGCGCAGGTGGCACCGAGGCTGACGGCTGCCGGAAAGCCCGCAGCCCCACGGGCTGTGGGGCCACGCGAGCGTCTGCCAAAGAGCTTTCCAACGAGGCACGGCTTTCCCTCCTGGCTCTTCGGGTGTGGGAGCTGTCGCCAGAGCCGCGGCCCTACCGGAAAATGCTTCGCAGGCTGGAGTGGCGGCGCCACGTGGGCACTGGTGTCGCCGAGGCTGACGGCCGCCGAAAAGCCCGCAGCCCCACGGGCTGTGGGGCCACGCGAGCGGCTACCAAAGAGCTTTCCAAGGAGGCGCGGCTTTCCCTCCTGGCTCTTCGGGCGTGGGAGCTGTCGCCAGAGCCGCGGCCCTACCGGAAAATGCTTCGCAGGCTGGCGCGGCGGCGTCACGTGGGCGCTGGTGTCGCCGAGGCTGACGGCCGCCGGAAAGCCCGCAGCCCCACGGGCTGTGGGGCCACGTGAGCGGCTGCCAAAGAGCTTTCCAACGAGGCACGGCTTTCCCTCCTGGCTCTTCAGGCGTGGGAGCTGTCGCCAGAGCGGCGGCCCTACCGGAAAATGCTTCACAGGCTGGCGCGGCGGCGCCACGTGGGCGCTGGTGTCGCCGAGGCTGACGGCTGCCGGAAAGCCCGCAGCCCCACGGGCTGTGGGGCCACGCGAGCGCCTGCCAAAGAGCTTTCCAAGGAGGCACGGCTTTCCCTCCTGGCTCTTCGGGCGTGGGAGCTATTACCAGACCCGCGGCCCTACCAGAAAATGCTTCGCAGGCTGGCGCAGCGGCGCCACGTGGGCACCGGTGTCGCCGAGGCTGACGGCCGCCGGAAAGCCCGCAGCCCCACGGGCTGTGGGGCCACGCGAGCGCCTGCCAAAGAGCTTTCCAACGAGGCACGGCTTTCCCTCCTGGCTCTTCGGGCGTGGGAGCTGTCGCCAGAGCCGCGGCCCTACCGGAAAATGCTTCGCAGGCTGACGCGGGGGCGCCATGTGGGTGCAGGTGGCGCCGAGGCTGACGGCCGCCGGAAAGCCCGCAGCCCCACGGGCTGTGGGGCCAAGCGAGCGGCTGCCAAAGAGCTTTCCAAGGAGGCACGGCTTTCCCTCCTGGCTCTTCGGGCGTGGGAGCTGTCGCCAGAGCCGCGGCCCTACCGGAAAATGCTTCGCAGGATGGCGCGGCGGCGCCACGTGGGCGCCGGTGTCGCCGAGGCTGACGGCCGCCGGAAAGCCCGCAGCCCAACGCACTGTGGGGCCACGCGAGCGGCTGCCAAAGAGCTTTCCAACGAGGCACGGCTTTCCCTCCTGGCTCTTCGGGCGTGGGAGCTGTCGCCAGAGCACCGGCCCTACCAGAAAATGCTTCGCAGGCTGGCGCGGCGGCGCCACGTGGGCGCAGGTGTCACCGAGGCTGACGGCTGCCGGAAAGCCCGCAGCCCCACGGGCTGTGGGGCCACGCGAGCGGCTGCCAAAGAGCTTTCCAACGAGGCACGGCTTTCCCTCCTGGCTCTTTGGGTGTGGGAGCTGTCGCCAGAGCCGCGGCCCTACCGGAAAATGCTTCGCAGGCTGGAGTGGCGGCGCCACGTGGGCACTGGTGTCGCCGAGGCTGACGGCCGCCGAAAAGCCCGCAGCCCCACGGGCTGTGGGGCCACGCGAGCGGCTGCCAAAGAGCTTTCCAACGAGGCACGGCTTTCCCTCCTGGCTCTTCGGGCGTGGGAGCTGTCGCCAGAGCCGCGGCCCTACCGGAAAATGCTTTGCAGGCTGGCGCGGCGGCGTCACGTGGGCGCTGGTGTCGCTGAGGCTGACGGCCGCCGAAAAGCCCGCAGCCCCACGGGCTGTGGGGCCATGCGAGTGGCTGCGAAAGAGCTTTCCAAGGAGGCACGGCTTTCCCTCCTGGCTCTTCGGGCGTGGGAGCTGTCGCCAGAGCCGCGGCCCTACTGGATAATGCTTCGCAGGCTGGCGCGTCGGCACCACGTGGGCACAGGTGGCACCGAGGCTGACGGCCGCCGGAAAGCCCGCAGCCCCACGGGCTGTGGGGCCACGCGAGCGGCTGCCAAAGAGCTTTCCAACGAGGCACGGCTTTCCCTCCTGGCTCTTCGGGCGTGGGAGCTGTCGCCAGAGCCGCGGCCCTACCGGAAAATGCTTCGCAGGCTGGGGCGGCGGCGACACGTGGGCGCAGGTAGTGCCGAGGCTGACGGCCGCCGGAAAGCCCGCAGCCCCACGGTCTGTGGGGCCACGCGAGCGGCTGCCAAAGAGCTTTCCAAAGAGGCACGGCTTTCCCTCCTGGCTCTTCGGGCGTGGGAGCTGTCGCCAGAGTCGCGGCCCTACCGGAAAATGCTTCGCAGGCTGGGGCGGCAGCGCCACGTGGGCGCAGGTGGCACCGAGGCTGACGGCCGCCGGAAAGCCCGCAGCCCCACGGGCTGTGGGGCCACGCGAGCGGCTGCTAAAGAGCTTTCCAAGGAGGCACGGCTTTCCCTCCTGGATCTTCGGGCGTGGGAGCTGTCGCCAGAGCCGCGGCCCTACCGGAAAATGCTTCGCAGGCTGGCGCGGTGGCGCCACGGGGGCGCAGGTGGCGCCGAGGCTGACGGCCGCCGGAAAGCCCGCAGCCCCACGGGCTGTGGGGCCATGCGAGTGGCTGCCAAAGAGCTTTCCAAGGAGGCACGGCTTTCCCTCCTGGCTCTTCGGGCGTGGGAGCTGTCGCCAGACCCGCGGCCCTACCAGAAAATGCTTCGCAGGCTGGCGCAGCGGCGCCACGTGGGCACCGGTGTCGCCGAGGCTGACGGCCGCCGGAAAGCCCGCAGCCCCACGGGCTGTGGGGCCACGCGAGCGGCTGCCAAAGAGCTTTCCAACGAGGCACGGCTTTCCCTCCTGGCTCTTCGGGCGTGGGAGCTGTCGCCAGAGCCGCGTCCCTACCGGAAAATGCTTCACAGGCTGGCGCGGGGGCGCCATGTGGGTGCAGGTGGCGCCGAGGCTGACGGCCGCCGGAAAGCCTGCAGCCCCACGGGCTGTGGGGCCAAGCGAGCGGCTGCCAAAGAGCTTTCCAACGAGGCACGGCTTTCCCTCCTGGCTCTTCGGGCGTGGGAGCTGTCGCCAGAGCCGCGGCCCTACCGGAAAATGCTTCGCAAGATGGCGCGGCGGCGCCACGTGGGCGCCGGTGTCGCCGAGGCTGACGGCCGCCGGAAAGCCCGCAGCCCAACGCACTGTGGGGCCACGCGAGCGGCTGCCAAAGAGCTTTCCAACGAGGCACGGCTTTCCCTCCTGGCTCTTCGGGCGTGGGAGCTGTCGCCAGAGCACCGGCCCTACCGGAAAATGCTTCGCAGGCTGGCGCGGCGGCGCCACGTGGGCGCAGGTGTCGCCGAGGCTGACGGCCGCCGGAAAGCCCGCAGCCCCACGGGCTGTGGGGCCATGCGAGTGGCTGCGAAAGAGCTTTCCAAGGAGGCACGGCTTTCCCTCCTGGCTCTTCGGGCGTGGGAGCTGTCGCCAGAGCCGCGGCCCTACCGGAAAATGCTTCGCAGGCTGGCGCGGCGGCGTCACGTGGGCGCTGGTGTCGCCGAGGCTGACGGCCGCCGGAAAGCCCGCAGCCCCACGGGCTGTGGGGCCACGTGAGCGGCTGCCAAAGAGCTTTCCAACGAGGCACGGCTTTCCCTCCTGGCTCTTCGGGCGTGGGAGCTGTCGCCAGAGCGGCGGCCCTACCGGAAAATGCTTCGCAGGCTGGCGCGGCGGCGCCACGTGGGCGCTGGTGTCGCCGAGGCTGACGGCTGCCGGAAAGCCCGCAGCCCCACGGGCTGTGGGGCCACGCGAGCGCCTGCCAAAGAGCTTTCCAAGGAGGCACGGCTTTCCCTCCTGGCTCTTCGGGCGTGGGAGCTATTACCAGACCCGCGGCCCTACCAGAAAATGCTTCGCAGGCTGGCGCAGCGGCGCCACGTGGGCACCGGTGTCGCCGAGGCTGACGGCCGCCGGAAAGCCCGCAGCCCCACGGGCTGTGGGGCCACGCGAGCGGCTGCCAAAGAGCTTTCCAACGAGGCACGGCTTTGCCTCCTGGCTCTTCGGGCGTGGGAGCTGTCGCCAGAGCCGCGGCCCTACCGGAAAATGCTTCGCATGCTGACGCGGGGGCGCCATGTGGGTGCAGGTGGCGCCGAGGCTGACGGCCGCCGGAAAGCCTGCAGCCCCACGGGCTGTGGGGCCAAGCGAGCGGCTGCCAAAGAGCTTTCCAAGGAGGCACGGCTTTCCCTCCTGGCTCTTCGGGCGTGGGAGCTGTCACCAGAGCCGCGGCCCTACCGGAAAATGCTTCGCAGGCTGGGGCGGCGGCGACACGTGGGCGCAGGTAGTGCCGAGGCTGACGGCCGCCGGAAAGCCCGCAGCCCCACGGTCTGTGGGGCCACGCGAGCGGCTGCCAAAGAGCTTTCCAAAGAGGCACGGCTTTCCCTCCTGGCTCTTCGGGCGTGGGAGCTGTCGCCAGAGTCGCGGCCCTACCGGAAAATGCTTCGCAGGCTGGGGCGGCAGCGCCACGTGGGCGCAGGTGGCACCGAGGCTGACGGCCGCCGGAAAGCCCGCAGCCCCACGGGCTGTGGGGCCACGCGAGCGGCTGCTAAAGAGCTTTCCAACGAGGCACGGCTTTCCCTCCTGGCTCTTCGGGCGTGGGAGCTGTCGCCAGAGCCGCGGCCCTACCGGAAAATGCTTCGCAGGCTGGGGCGGCGGCGACACAGGGGCGCAGGTAGTGCCGAGGCTGACGGCCGCCGGAAAGCCCGCAGCCCCACGGTCTGTGGGGCCATGCGAGCGGCTGCCAAAGAGCTTTCCAAAGAGGCACGGCTTTCCCTCCTAGCTCTTCGGGCGTGAGAGCTGTCGCCAGAGTCGCGGCCCTACCGGAAAATGCTTCGCAAGCTGGGGCGGCAGCGCCACGTGGGCGCAGGTGGCACCGAGGCTGACGGCCGCCGGAAAGCCCGCAGCCCCACGGGCTGTGGGGCCACGCGAGCGGCTGCTAAAGAGCTTTCCAAGGAGGCATGGCTTTCCCTCCTGGATCTTCGGGCGTGGGAGCTGTCGCCAGAGCCGCGCCCCTACCGGAAAATGCTTCACAGGTTGGCGCGGTGGCGCCACGGAGGCGCCGGTGTCGCCGATGCTGACGGCTGCCGGAATGCCCGCAGCCCCACGGGCTGTGGGGCCACGCGAGCGGCTGCCAAAGAGCTTTCCAACGAGGCACGGCTTTCCCTCCTGGCTCTTCGGGCATGGGAGCTGTCGCCAGAGCCGCGGCCCTACCGGAAAATGCTTCGCAGGCTGGCGCGGCGGCGCCACGTGGGCGCCGGTGTCGCCGAGACTGACGGCCGCCGGAAAGCCCGCAGCCCCACGGGCTGTGGGGCCACGTGAGCGGCTGCCAAAGAGCTTTCCAAGGAGGCACGGCTTTCCCTCCTGGCTCTTCGGGCGTGGGAGCTGTCACCAGAGACGCGGCCCTACCGGAAAATGCTTCGCAGGCTGGCGCGGCGGCGCCACGTGGGCGCCGGTGTCGCCGAGACTGACGGCCGCCGGAAAGCCCGCAGTCCCACGGGCTGTGGGGCCACGCGAGCGGCTGCCAAAGAGCTTTCCAACGAGGCACGGCTTTCCCTCCTGGATCTTCGGGCGTGGGAGCTGTCGCCAGAGCCGCGGCCCTACCGGAAAATGCTTTGCAGGCTGGCGCGGCGGCGCCACGTGGGCGCCGGTGGCATCGAGGCTGACGGCCGCCGGAAAGCCCGCAGCCCCACGGGCTGTGGGGCCACGCGAGCGGCTGCCAAAGAGCTTTCCAACGAGGCACGGCTTTCCCTCCTGGCTCTTCGGGCGTGGGAGCTGTCGCCAGAGCCGCGGCCCTACCCGAAAATGCTTCGCAGGCTGGCGCGGCGGCGACACGTGGGCGCCGGTGTTGCCGAGGCTGACGGCCGCCGGAAAGCCCGCAGCCCCACGGGCTGTGGGGCCACGCGAGCGGCTGCCAAAGAGCTTTCCAAGGAGGCATGGCTTTCCCTCCTGGCTCTTCGGGCATGGGAGCTGTCGCCAGAGACGTGGCCCTACCGGAAAATGCTTCGCAGGCTGGCGCGGCGGCGCCACGTGGGCGCAGGTGGCACCGAGGCTGACGGCTGCCAGAAAGCCCGCAGCCCCACGGGCTGTGGGGCCACGCGAGCGGCTGCCAAAGAGCTTTCCAACGAGGCACGGCTTTCCCTCCTGGATCTTTGGGCGTGGGAGCTGTCGCCAGAGCCGCGGCCCTACCGGAAAATGCTTCGCAGGCTGGCGCAGCGGCGCCACGTGGGCACTGGTGTCGCCGAGGCTGACGGCCGCCGGAAAGCCCGCAGCCCCACGGGCTGTGGGGCCACGCGAGCGGCTGCCAAAGAGCTTTCCAACGAGGCACGGCTTTCCCTCCTGGCTCTTTGGGCGTGGGAGCTGTCGCCAGAGCCGCGGCCCTACCGGAAAATGCTTCGCAGGCTGGCGCGGCGGCGCCACGTGGGCACTGGTGTCACCGAGGCTGACGGCCGCCGGAAAGCCCGCAGCCCCACGGGCTGTGGGGCCACGCGAGCGGCTGCCAAAGAGCTTTCCAACGAGGCACGGCTTTCCCTCCTGGCTCTTCGGGCGTGGGAGCTGTCGCCAGAGCCGCGGCCCTACTGGAAAATGCTTCGCAGGCTGGCGCGGCGGCGCCACGTTGGCGCAGGTGGCACCGAGTCTGACAGCTGCCGGAATGCCCGCAGCCCCACGGGCTGTGGGGCCACGTGAGCGCCTGCCAAAGAGCTTTCCAACGAGGCACGGCTTTCCCTCCTGGCTCTTCGGGTGTGGTAGCTGTTGCCACAGCCGCGGCCCTACCGGAAAATGCTTCGCAGGCTGGCGCGGCAGCGCCACCTGGGCGCCGGTGTTGCCGAGGCTGACGGCCGCCGGAAAGCCGGCAGCCCCAGGGGCTGTGGGGCCACTCGAACGGCTGCCAAAGAGCTTTCCAACGAGGCATGGCTTTCCCTCCTGGCTCTTCGGGCATGGGAGCTGTCGCCAGAGCCACGGCCCTACCGGAAAATGCTTCGCAAGCTGGCGCGGCGGCGCCACGTGGGCGCCGAGGCTGACGGCTGCCGGAAAGCCCGCAGCCCCACGGGCTGTGGGGCCACGCGAGCGGCTGCCAAAGAGCTTTCCAACGAGGCACGGCTTTCCCTCCTGGCTCTTCGGGCGTGGGAGCTGTCGCCAGAGCCGCGGCCCTACCGGAAAATGCTTCACAGGCTGGTGCGGCGGCGCCACATGGGCGCCGGTGGCGCCGAGGCTGACGGCCGCCGGAAAGCCCGCAGCCCCACGGGCTGTGGGGCCACGCCAGCGGCTGCCAAAGAGCTTTCCAACGAGGCACGGCGTTCCCTCCTGGCTCTTCGGGCGTGGGAGCTGTCGCCAGAGCCGCGGCCCTACCCGAAAATGGTTTCGAGGCTGGCGCGGCGGCACCATGTGGGGCTGCGGGCTTTCCTGCTGCTTTCACAATCTCACCACCACTCTTTCCCACTTGGTGCTCCGCCAGCCTCTAGAATTTCTTTTTTAATGTCAAGACAGTGCATGACTTTACGTTATACAGAGCGCTACACATCAATACATGCTCAAATAAAGAACAGCCAATGGAATAATTGGCAGTACAGTGGCATCGTATGTTACAAAGTGTCAGATGTCATTGAAGACAATGACAGAGCGCTACAACGTGAAGCGTAACACAGTACGGGGCAGTGCCAGGCACTATGCCGTCACAGAATCACCAATAGAGAAATTCACAACGGAGTGCAGTCTTACGACAGAATCTCTCAAACCACCGTTAAGCCAGTGACAGGCGGTACAATGCCACACGTTACAGTATACAGGGCAGTACAACCCGATTTGCAGACAAATAAATTAGAGCAAATTAGAAGATTCCCAATACAGTACAGTACAATGCCAGACAGTCTCAGATGTCGATCAAGACAATGCCAGGGCAACGCAGTGCAAGACATAACATTATACAGGTCAGTACAAGGCAATACGCAGTCAAATGAAGAACAGTAAACTACAATACCCAAACCACACTGCAGTACAATGGCAAACAATCACACATGTCGGTCGAGACAATGACAACGTGAGACGGAACACCATGCAGGGCAGCACAAGGCAGTACACAGTCAAATAAAGAACAGCTGACCAGAAAACCCGCGCTACGCTGCCGTACGATCTCAAGACATCTCGGATGGCAGTCAAGGCAATTACAGGGCAATACAAAGCACTACGTCGCAGTACACAAGGCAGTACAAGGCAATACTCAGTCAAATAAATAACAGACAGTCAAAAAATTCACAGTGCAGTGCACTACTATGACTCCATGGGTCAGATGGCAACCAGAAGAAGGACAGGGCAATACAAGGCGAGAGGTAACCCAATACGGGGCCGGACAAGGCAATATGCAGTTGTGGCGGGTGGAGCGATTCACTTCAGTCCTGAGAGAAGTAGAGAAACATTTAGAAACATCAACACAGTGATTCGACAAAGGCAGCAGTGAATGGAACATCCCTTTACCAGGTTCCGTGGCCACGTCCCCCGGATAATTTATTGCACAGACCCTCCCGTTGAGCCGCAACCCCCTTGCTTTCTAAACTCCTTCTTGAAGGGCAGTCTAAGTGCGGCTGGATCCAATTCCTAGCCCTGGACTTGGGCAACGGTTCACCTCTAAAGGATTGTGTCTGCGCCATCAACCCTTTATATCACTGTGCTAAGGCTACGAGGTTTAGCGTGGTATTAGTCACTTACCGAGACTCTGTTGCGGCAAGGGATCTCTCAGCCTTGAGGAGCAGAACCTGAAGCAAGCATCCCCGCTCAAGGGCACATCCTGGTGCTATGACAGATTACGACAGGCAATACTATGACAGGGCAATACAATGCAAGACGTAACTTTACACAGGGCAGTACAAGGCAAATACACAGTCAAATAGGGAACGACCGATCCCAGAATTGATGCACGGTCAAATAGAGTACAACAGCCTAAGAAGCTCTCAATACAGTGCCTGTCAACGCCAGAATACATCAGATGGCTCGCGGCACGGTGAGAGGGCAATACGACGCAAGACTTAGGAAAATACAGGGCAGTACAAAGCAATACGTGGTCAAATATAGAACAGCCAATCAAAAACACCCTCAGTTCGGTGTGGTACAACCCCAGAGAGTGTAAAAGGACAGTTAAGACTATTTCATGGCAACACAACGCACAACGTAACACAATACAGGTTGCTACAATGCAATACAGAATAATAAACAACCGACCAAAACACCACAATACGGTGCAGTACGATCCCACACGGTCTCGGGTGGCAGTCAAAACAACTATAGGGCGACGCGATCCAAGATGCAACATTACACGACAGAGCAGAACGGAAGACGCAGTCAACTAAATACCAACCGATTAGAAGAACCGCAGTACAGTGCGGGAGAAAACAAAATTAAGTGGAGATGCCAGTCAAGACAATGACAGAGCAATACAAGGCAAGAAATAACGCAATACAGGGCAGTACAGTGAAATACACGGTCAAATAAATAACTGATTAAGTATCCCGCAATACCATGCGATGCAATGCCAAAACGTGTGAGACTGCAGTCGAGGCAGTGACAGAGCTATACAATGGAAGACATAACGCAGGGCTGTACAACACCGAAACGTATCAGATGGCACTCAGAACAACAACATGGCGATACAACGCAAGCCGCAACACAATACAAGGTGGTAACAAGGCAATACATGGGTCAAACACAGAACAACGAATAAAACCTGCACAATACGGATCGCTGCAATCCCAGAATGTCTAAAGTGACAGTGAACGGAATGACAGGGCAGTACAATGCAAGATACAACACTAGACAGGGCAATACACATTCAAATAACACAAAACCGATTTAAAAACCCACAATACACACCAGTACAATGCCGGAACAGATCAGATGGCAGTCCGGGCAAACAGAGGGCAATACAATGCCAAACGTGACGCCATACGGGGCCGGACAAGGCAATATGCTGTTGTGGCAGGCCGAGCGGCTAACTTCGCTTCTAAGAGAGAAGCGGTGAAACATTCAGAACCATCAACACAGTGATTCTCCAAAGGCAGCAGTGCACGTGACAGCGCTTTACCAGATTCCATATGGCCACGCACCCCGGATTATTTACTGCCTAGGGGCCAGGGTCAGACAAGCTGTCTGGGAGACCCTCCCATTGAGTCACGAGGCTCAGAAAGGACCCCCTTGCTTTCTAAACTCCTTCTCTGAGAGGAGTCTAGGTGCGGCTGGATCCAATTCCTAGCTCGGAAAGGACCCCCTTGCTTTCTAAACTCCTTCTCAGAGAGGAGTCTAGGTGCGGCTGGATCCAATTCCTAGCCCCGAACTTAGGCAATGGTTCACCTCTAAAGGATTGTATCTGCGCCATCGACCCTTTATATCACTGAGCTAAGGCTACAAGGTTTTGCATGCTATTAGTGACTTACCGAGAATCTGTTGCGGCAAGGTATATCTCAGTCTCGAGGAGCAGAACCTTAATCGAGCGTCCCTGCTCAAAGGGAGATCCTGGCACGGAGGCCCCTGCCATGCAGAAGTAGTCAAAAGGCTCTTGGGCTGTCCACTATTTATGGGGTAAGCCAATTGACTTATAGTCACATCAGCACAGGAACACAATATCTAGGTCCCCACTGTGTTGCCAACCATCCCCCAACTTCAAGTACCACTCAGAACAACTCCATGGATGATTGGGGTGCCAAAACGAAGGGGCACCCACACCACCCCAGCAGTCAAATAAGGAACAGCCAATGGAACTTTCACAATAAATAAGTACAATCCCAGACAGTCTAAAGTAACAGCCAAGACAATGACAGACCACTACAGTGCAAGACCTAACATCATACAGAGCAGTAAAAGGCAACGCGCAGCCAAGTCAAGAACAGTTAAAATACCCATAATCCAGTGCAGCACTATGACACTGTCCCAAAACACAGTCAAAACAACGACAGAGTAATGCAACACGAGCCGTAACACAATACAGGGCAGCACAAGGCAATACACAGTCACACAAAGAACAGCCAATTAAAAAACCCACAACAGAACGCCCTACAATCTCAGGAAGCCTCAGAGGGCAGTCACAGCAAATACAGGGCAATACAGTGCAAGATAACACAATACAGGCCACTGCCAGCCAATACTCAGTCAAATAAATAACAGACAGTCAAAAAATTCACAGTGCAGTGCACTACTATGACACCATGGGTCAGGCGGCAATCATGACAACGACAGGGCAATACAAGGCAAGACGTAACCCAATACGGGGCCGGACAAGGCAATATGCTGTTGTGGCGGGTGGAGCGATTCACTTCACTCCTAAGAGAAAAGTAGAGAAACATTCAGAAACATCAACACAGTGATTCTCCAAAGGCAGCAGTGCACGTGACGGCGCTTTATCAGGTTCCATGGCCACGTACCCTGGATTATTTCCTGCCTAGGGGCCAGGGTCAGACGAGCTGTCAGGGAGACCCTCCCCTTGAGTCACGAGGCTCGGAAAGGACCCCCTTGCTTTCTAAACTCCTTCTCGGAGAGGAGTCTAGGTGCGGCTGGATCCAATTCCTAGCTCGGAAAGGACCCCCTTGCTTTCTAAACTCCTTCTCCGAGAGGAGTCTAGGTGCGGCTGGATCCAATTCCTAGCCCTGGACTTGGGCAACGGTTCACCTCTAAAGGATTATGTCTGTGCCGTCAACCCTTTACGTGGCTCATAAAAAACAGCTGATGAAGGAAGTGGCAATATGGTGGCCTACAACAGCAGAATAGATCAGATGACAATCAAGACAACAACCGAGTGATACAATAGAAGACGTAACACCACACGGGGCCGGACAAGGCAATACACAGCCACATCAGAACGCATGAGAGACATCACACTACAGTCCAGACCTAGGACAGATTCTCTAACGTGACCGTCAAGACGACAGGGCAATACAACGCAAGATGTAACACAGGCCATATGCAGTTGTGGCGGGTGCAGTGATAAAATTCACTAAGAGAGAGGCAGAGAAACATTAACAAACATAACAGCAGTGATTCACCAAAGGTAGCAGCGCACGTGATGGCACTTTACCAGATTGCACGGCCACGCACCCTGGGTCATTTACTGCCTAGGGGCCAGGGTCAGACGAGCTGTCAGGGAGACCCTCCCCTTGAGTCACGAGGCTCGGAAAGGACCCCCTTGCTTTCTAAACTCCTTCTCGGAGAGGAGTCTAGGTGCGGCTGGATCCCATCCTCGCCCCGGACTTGGGCAACGGTTCACCTCTAAAGGATCATATCTGCGTGATCAAACCCTTTGCATCGCTCAGCTAAGATGGCAAAGTCTGGCATGCTGTTAGTCACTGACCCAGAATCTGTTGCGGCAAGGCTTCTCTCAGCCTCGAGGAGCAGAACCTTAAGTGAGTGTCCCCAGGAAATGCTGGTGAACAGGCCGCTGCCTTGCGAGAAAGCTCCAAGGGCTCTTGGTCTGTCCGCTAGTTATATATATAACTGACTCACAGTGTCTTGACTCTGGTGCCAGCCATCCCACAAAGTTCAAGTGCCACTCGTAGCGACTCCTCCTGGTCGTTATAGCTCGAGCAGCAGCCCGGGGGAAAAAGGGGGGTGACATCGCAACAGCGGTCAAATACAGAACAACCGGTTAAAAATTGCACAATACAGTGCCAGAGACTCTAAAATAACTGGCAAGACAACGACAGGGCAACACCATGCAAGATCTAACCTTACACAGGGCAGTACAAGGCAACGTACAATCAAATGCAGAGCAGACAATGAAAGAATTGACGGTACAGTGCCATACAACGGTAGAATATATCAGATGTCAGTCACCACAATGACAGAGCAATACAAGGCAAGACGTAACGCGATACGGGGCCCTACCAGGCAACACAGTCAAGGAAACAACAACCCATGAAAGAATTCACAATACAGCATGGTCCTAGGACAGAACATGTAAAATGACCATCGAGACAATGACAGGGCAATACAATGCAAGACGCAACACCATACCAGGTGGTAACAAGGCAACATGCAGCCAAACGAAGAACAACCGATTAAGAAACCCAGTATACGTTCAACTGTAATACCAGAAAAGATCAGAAGGCAGTCAAGACAATGACAGCGCACTATAACGCGAGAAGTAACACAATACAGGGCAGTACAAGGCATTACACAGTCAAATAAAGAAGAACCCACTAAAAACCACACAATACAGTGCGGTGCGATGCCAGAGTAGATCAGAAGGCAGTCGAGACTACGACGGGGCAATATAATGCGAGATGTTACACAATACAGGGCGGTACAAGGCATTAGAAAGCCAGATGAAGAACAACCCCAAATGAAGAACAGCCAATTAAAAAAACCTGCAATACAGTGTGGTACGAGGCCCGAACAGATCAGAAGGCAGTCAAGGCTACAACGGGGCAATATAACACTAGACGTAACGCAATAGAGGGTGGTACAAGGCATTACACAGTCAAAGAACAACCGATTAAAAAAAACACGCAACACGGTGTGGTACGATGCCAGAATAGATCACAGAGCAGTCAAGAGCATGACGGGGCAACACGACACGAAACCGATACTGAGTGAGGCGGAGCAATACTATTTCAAATATACAAGAACACAGTACGGAACCAAATTCTTATGCATACGACGCAAGACCATCTCAAATGGCAGTCAAGGAAGTTCCTGAGCAACGTAATCCCGATTTGCACAAAATGGTGCCATCAGGCACCATCGCATCGGTCAACACTAAGTTGTACTGCAATATCCCCCGCATCACACGCGCCGTACCCTCCTGCTCACCTGCTCTGCATGGATTCCAGATTCGGACTTCGTGGCACTCTCTGGTTCTGGCACCTAAAACACCTAAGACACACAATATTACTGTTGAGCTTACGGGAAACCACCACCCCCATGCGCTACCTCTCTGCTACCCAGCTCACCTCCAACGCTCGTCCGGCTCCGGATGCCTGCGGCGCCTGCAAAACCAAAGACAAACACTCCACTGAGCTCCCCAACGTGTCCACAACCGCCTCACTTGCTGGGACTACTCAGTGGGCGTGCAGCATCACCCCTCTGACCCTGCGTGTCACACCAACCGAAAAAACGCACGCCGAGATACCGCCCAAAACCCTACCAAATTCCCCATCTCCCGCTCCCTCACCTTGCCCGCCCGTCCTCCCCCGAGGCGTGCAACCTGAAGGCTCACAAACCACCCATAAAACCCAACCGACACGGGTTGCTTTAAAACTTGAAAGTTGCTCCCTCTGAGGCAGATGTGATACTTCAGCCCACCCGCCGCTGCTGACCTTGACTGACTCATCCCCATCCCCACATCCCATGTCATTCATTGCTTCAAAACTTCAAATTGGAAAGAGCCAATACATACAGTACTCAGAGCCACATCTTCTCTCTAACACCACGTGCTGACCCACCTTCTTACATCGCTCTCCTCCTCTACGCTGCCCCGCCAAGCTTGTCCCGCTGCATCTGCAAGAACGACATCAGAGAAGTCACCCTGAGGCAGAGCAATAGAGTCATAACAACAAAAGGTCTTGCACCTTTTCACAAATACCATCTAAGGTCCAAATACAACCGTACACAAAGAAAATTGCAGAAAAAAAATCCGCACCAAAACCAGCCATACCCTCTTGGAGATGAACTCTTCTTCACTGCTGCTGTATTGCCTTCCCAACACGCCTCTGCTCTTCCCAAACAAAACAGAAGAGGTGTCTACACAGCCTCCCGATGGCTACCCTGAGATGACTCTAACACCTTTGCCCCGATCTACAGGGATTCATGTACTACATACAGACTCTCCACAGGATTCCACCCACCCTGGACACTACGCGCCTGGGCAGGGCAGCCCCGAGCCAAACACTCACGGTTACAGACAGACACTACACGGAATGCTATGAACGACGCGCCTCAAAGACGAGAGAAAACTCTCAGCAAGAAAGATGACACGGGGACCAAAGTCACCATCGTGCAAGAAAATCTGTGGGATCGTGATGATGTCAATGTGAAGACGGTCTACGGAACCCCCTGAAGCAAACCGTAGAACGTGATGGTACGTAATAAGAACGGACTGTTGAGCCCGATAAGATGGACGTGCAGGAAGCCTGGCTTCAAGACCTAAGAAGGTAACGATGCAGGGAAGAACTCCCAGACGTGGAAGTGGGCCGTCCAGAAACTTCCGAGAGGCAAGACTGATGCACGCTTTAAGATGCTAACGCAAGAAGAGCATCAGATGAATGATGCTACGCCCACAGGCCCAAGCATTCAAGACCCTAAGGATGACGCCCAGGGCCCCACATCGTGCTCCTGGAGCTCAAAGATGACCTCGAGACCCAAGAAGGGGCGAAGATACACAACACAGACCACATGAATGACATGACAACATGCACAGGCTGGAACTG
This sequence comes from Rissa tridactyla, assembly GCF_028500815.1. NCBI lineage: Eukaryota > Metazoa > Chordata > Aves > Charadriiformes > Laridae > Rissa > Rissa tridactyla. The sequence goes on along the minus strand of NW_026529338.1, from coordinate 459,180 downwards.
CCCTGCCCGGGACGCGCTAGCATCACACTGAGCAGTAAGCAACATCCTTTACCTTCCTAAATATGACTGTGCCCCGGGACAGCCCTCGCCACTACGCTAACGTCAAAGACCCCATTTTGCAATTGTCCAACTCGGCCCCTCTCCGGCACCTGACTGTCAACTTAGCTTTTGGAGGGCCAGGCATCTGGATCCTTCTTCGATGCCGTCTGCAAAAACCAGCCATCCGATACATTTCCGCAGTCACCAGGTTCCTCCTCTTCCTCTGCAAAAGGAAAATAAAAAATAACCCCAGAGGCCACCACAGCACCAGCAATAAGCATCCTGAGAGGAGACGCCAACCTCTTCCACGACACCCTCAGCCTCCCGAATGCCGTGGCGTTCTGCTTGCCCGCTCCGCGCCGATTCCGGAGTCCAAGGCTGCGGTGATAGTTATTCACAGCACCTAAGAGACCAAGAAACACAACATTACCACTGCGCTTCTGCCAAACCGCCACACCATCGACTCCTATCTTCTGTCTTCATTCACATGAGAAAAAAAAGCACCCAATTGTATTCATAGAGGCGCCAGTCACATCTTCCCTCTAATACCACATGCCAAGCCACCTCCGTACAGCGCTCCTCTCGGCTCCCCTGCGTCACCCTGCACATCTCGTCTCTCAGCATCTAAAAAGAGAGAAAAAAAAAAAATCAAGCATTACCCTGATGGCAGAGCGATAGCTTAATTCCAAAGGTCTTGTTTCTACTTCGGAACACTGTTCAATTAGATCCAACTACAGCCTGTCGCCAAAAAAAAGAAAAAAAACACAGAAAAAGCCCACAAACATTACACCCCACACAAAGCAGCCTGAACGTCTTTGAGATACTGCGTCCTTCACTGGCTGTGAACAGCCTCTCCAACTTGGCTCTGCTTATGCCAACACCCACTAATGAAACACCCCCGCACCCAACCTACTGAGAGCAAATTAATTCCAGATGACTACCCAACCTTTGCCTCGGTCTCCACAGATCCACATATTAACCGTAGACTCTCGTCACTATTCTGCCTGCCCTGGACTCTACACACCCGGGCAGGGGGGCTCCAAGCCAGACACACACACACAAGCACAGACCAACACTACACAGAACGTTAAAAACAACGCGTCTCAAGGATGAGAGAAAACTCTCAGCAAGAAGGATGACACCCGGACGGAAGTCACCATCGGGCAAGAAGACCTGGAGACCGTGGTGGTGATGCGAAGAAGCTCTATGGAAGCCCCTGAAACAGAGTGTAGGACATCATCGTCTGTGATAAGAAGGGACTGTCAAGACTGATAAGATGTATGCGCAGGAAGCCTGGCTTCAAGACCTAAGAACGTAATGACATAGGGAAGAAGTCCCAGTTGTAGAAGCGGGCCATCCGGAAACTTCCAAGACGCAAGACCGATGCAAGCTTTAAGCTTCTAACGCAAGAAGACCAGCAGCCGAATGGTGCTATGCCCATGGGTGCAGGTGTTCGAGACCCTAGGGATGGCGCCTGAGGCGCCATGCCGTGCTCCTGGAGCTTAAAGATGACCTCGAGACCCGAGAAAGGTCTAAGACACAGAACACGGACCACACGAGAGACACGACAACACACACAGGCTGGAACCGCCCTGCCCGGGAATGCCGAACAGTAAGCCGCATCCCTTACGTGCCTAAAGGAGACTGCGCTCCAGGACAAACCTCTCCCCTATGCCAACTTCAAAGACACCTTTTTGCAATTCTCAACCTCGTCCCCTCTCGGGCGTCAGTCTCTCAACTTAGCTTTTGGAGGGCCAGGGGTCCAAATCCATCCTGGAGGCAGTCCACAGAAAACAGCCATCCAATACGTTCCTGTGGTCACCAGCTTCCTCCTCTTCCTCTGCAAAAGGAAAAGAAAAAAAAAAGTTATCCCAAAAGCAGCCACAGCACGAGCAATAATCATCCTCAGAGGAGATACCAACCTCTTCCACAACACCCTCAGCCTCATGAACACCAAGGCATTCTGCTCACGCGCTCAGCGCCAGTTCCAGAGTCTGACACTGCGGCAACAGTTATTCACAGCACCTAAGATACCAAGAAACACAACATTACCATTGTGCTACTGCCAAACCACCAGTCCCGTGCTCCTCCTCAATACTATCCAGCTTGCCTCAAATGCAAGAGCCTAGAACACACCAGGCTCCGATGATACCTGAACCCATCTGCAAAACCTGTCTGAGAAGGACTCAGGAACCCAGCTCCATTTTCTAGCCCTCCCCCTTTGCCAAAACCTTAGAAACCCCTTCTCTTCTCCCTGAGCTGCCAGGGAAGGAGCCCCACTTCTTCCCCACAGCTCCCACCCTTTATTTGCCAGCCCAAACACCCGGCGTTGGACACTTCTCGGGAGCCACTCTTCCCAGCCTCTCCCCGAGTCCCACCACCACCTCCTATCTTCTGTCTTCCCATGGACTGTGGGCTCTGCTGCAGACCCACAGAGTCCGCAAAGCCCTGACCCGACCTACACCAGGGGCCTGCCGCAAGCCACGAATGCTCCAGGGACACGCCGGAACACTACACACCGTGGGGGAAGGCAATGAGCTGCCCCACACCCTGAAAGACGTTATACCTTAGGTCCCTGCTGCTTTCTTGAGACAAGATGCACACCCAGTCTTGCAAAGTAATCTCATCTGCCCAATTGATACAAGTGTTATCGGCATCTTACCTGGGATACAGCAAAACCAGTAAAAAAAAACACCAAGAAAGTTCCATCTTCAATACAAACAGGGATTCCAGAAAAATGGCCGGGCCTGGAAGAGAGAAAACCATACCCTTAAACCATCTCACCGCCCCAAAATGCTCATTACAACGTGACTCACCTGAAAAACCACAAGGATGAAAAGCAGCATACAAGGCCGCTCTCTACTATATGTGTGTCGTGGTTTAGCCTCAGACGGCAACAAAGAACCACGTGCCGCTCGCTCGTGCCTTCCTAACACAGGAAGAATCGTAAGAAAAGGCAAGACTCTTGGGTTGAGATAAAGGCAGTTTAACAAAACAGCAAAGGGAACAGGCAAACAATAACAACAACAACACGGATAGGGGAATATACAAACGCGATTACGGAACCGCCGCTCCCCCGCCGCTCGCCGCTCGCACCCAGGCCGCCCCAGCCCGCTTTTAAGCAGCAACTTCCTGCCCCCTCCCCCGGCAGCTCAGGGTGGGCGTGGCTCACATGGCATGGAATACCAGGAGAAGTTAACCCTATCCCCACCGGAACCAGGACAATGTGCTGCCAAACCTCACCTGGTCCTCAAGGTAGTACCACCTCCAGCTTCTTACTTGTGATTCTCTAAATGGGATGACATCTCCACCCAAGGAGCTGAGCCGCCTCCAAAGCTGCAATCGACTGAAGGACAGGCAGAGCTCTGACCATGGAGACTCCTGGCAGCAGAATGAGCTTCCCCAGCAGAGGCTGTGGGTTATATAGTCTGGGCCCTGCCCACCGTCCTTCCCACCATCTCCTAGGAAAGGGGCCTGGCTGACCTCCAGAAGGCATAGAACCTGCAAGAGGAGCGGCTGCTCCTTCCCTCACAGGCCTGAGAAGTACAGCATGCAAAACACCAAAACGGAGAAAGCGACCCTTAGAGGAAATGACAATACGTGCTCTTTTATTACAACTACATCAGTTGTGTCAGCAACGGGGCCCAGTAGGTAAGTAAACTTAAACTTTTGCAGGGTGTAGACAAAGAGAAAGATGTCATCCTGACCTAAATAGGCAAGAAGATCATTAATCACAACAACAATATTTTTATCAAGACTCAATGTGCTTTAGTTTCCTCGTAAAAGAAACCCCATGAGTCATACAGCATTTCTAGCAAGACAACGCATATAACCCGACTTCTGCCAGAACTGTGTTCCGGATCAGACCGACAGACAGTGCACAAGCAGGTGCTTGTACGCTGCCTGTAATGCAGTGGCTGAGAAAGAACCGAGGCTTGGGGCCGCCGCTCTCCTCGGCCGAGTCCGCTCCGGTGCCCTGTCTGTCGTTGCTGTTGTGCCTTAGGCCATGCAGTAAAACAAGTGACAAGTGCTCCCTTTTAACTTCTCTCCTGAGAGAGAGAAGAACAAGAGAGAGGGACTTAGGGACTGAAAGATAAACTGAACTGTAATGAAATCTTAACAGCAAAATAATACTGAGAAAAGACAACAGTAACAAGAAAACAATTAAATATATACAGGACATACACAACCCAATACGGAGCTCCCAGGATGACCACCGCATTACTGGCTGGCACAGGGAAAGTCTGGGACCAGACTCGGTGACAGACTGGAACCAGATTCCAGACCTGGTCGCATAAGTGCACGGATTGGGGTCAAAGGACAATGAACAGACAGAGGAGTCCTCAAAGGCCAGATGACAGGTACCAACCCCTTCGATCCCTCCGCTTTTATACTGAGCGCGATGAGGATGGGATGCGATACCCCATCGGTCAGATTTGGGTCACCGGTCCTGTCTTCTCTTCACCGTGGGTGCTACCCCTCTACGCTTTTCTGCTTCCGACCCTCCGACAGGGCATATATAAAAGTTAGCTGCACTGTGCTGTTACAGCAATAAATATAAGCAAGAGCTTCTCTGCACAGCATCCCTTCGCATTAAGTGCAAATACAAGGTCTTGGCGCTCTGAAGGTGGACACTACCTGAAAAATACATCATTATTTTCAGAGAGTTCAGTTCATTGGAAGAGACTTACCTGCAAAGTAAAGTGACTGAGAACAACACTGGTTCTGTCGTACATCAGACCAGCACTTCCACACATGGCTACGTAACCTCACATTCACATGAAAAAAAAGAAGTAGCCAAACGTATTCATGGAGCCGCCGGTCACATCTTCCCTTTAATACCTCGGGCTGACCCACCTTTGTCCTGCATTCCCGTCAGCTCCCCTGCATATCCCTGGCCACCTCATCTCTCTGCACCTGAAAAAAAAGCAACACACCAACATCAAACATTACCCTAATGCGGAGCAGTAGCTTAATTCCAAAGGTCTTCTTTCTACTTAGGAGCCCTGTTCACATAAGTCCAACTACAGCCTGTCATCCAAAAAAGAGAAGCCTGCAAACATTATACCCCACACAAAGCAGCCTGAACATCTTTCAGATACTGTCCCCTTCACTAGCCGCGAACACCCTCTCCAATTTGGCTCCGCTTATGCCAGCGCCCACTAATGAAACGCCCGTCCACGCAGCCTCTCGAGAGCTAATCATTTTGAGACAACTGAGCAACCTTTGCCTGGTTGTAGACAGACTGTCATATTCACTACAGACTGCCGTTGTGATTCTGCCTACCCTGGACACTACACACCTGGGCAGGGTAGCCCCAAGCCAAACAAACACAGACTGATGCTACACAGAACACTACGAATGACACGCCTCAAGGATGAGAGAAAACTCTCAGCAAGAAGGATGACACTGGGACCAAAGTCACCGTTGGGCAAGACGGCCTGCGGCACTGTGATGGTGACAATGTGAAGAGGCTCCACAGAACCCCCTGAAACAAAGTGAAGAACTTCACCGTTCCTGAGAAGGGACTGTTGAGCCTGACAAGATGGATGCGCAGGAAGCCTAGCTTCAAGACCTAAGAACGTAACGACACAGGGAAGAAGCCCCAGTCGCTGAAGTGGGCCATCCGGAAAGTTCCAAGACGCAAGACCGATGCACGCTTTAAGATGCTAATGCAAGAGGAGAGGCAGACAGTTGGTGCTACGCCCACAGGTGCAGGCGTTCGATACCGTAAGGATGGCGCCCGATGCACATTCCGTGCTCCTGAAGCTTAAAGATGATCTCGAGACCCAAAAAAAGGTCTAGGATGCAAGACACAGACAACACAAACGACACAACCACACACACAGGCTGGAACTGCCCTGCCCAGGATGCGCTAACATCACACTGGTCAGTTAGCTACTTCATTTACCCGCCCAAAGGACACTGTGCCCCAGAACAGCCCTCCCCACTGCACTAACATCAAAGACCACATTACACAATTGTCAGCCTCCACCCCTCTCCGGTGCTGGTCTCTCAACTTAGCTTTTGGAGGGCTAGCATCTGATTCCATCCTTGACATAGTCCACAAAACACAACCATCCGACACGTTCCTGCGGTCACCGGCTTACTCCTCTTCCTCTGCAAAAGGAAGAGAAAAAGTAATCACAAAAGCAGCCACAACACCAGCAATAAGCATCCCGAGAGGAGATGCCGACCTCCTCCACAAAACCCCTCAGCCTCCTGAACGCTGACACAGCCTGATTGCCTGCTCTGCACCGATTCTAGAGTCAGATGCTGCAGCAACAGTTATTCACAGCACCTAAGATACCAAGAAACGCAACATCTGCACTACGCTTCTGCCAAACCACCAGTCCCGTGCTCCTCCTCGATGCTATCTGTCTTGCCTCAAATGCGAGAGCCTAGAGCAGACTAGATACCATCAACAACCAAACCCAATTACAAAACTGTTTGAGAAAGACACATGAACCCGCCTCCCTTTCCAAGCCATCCCCTAATGCCAAAACTTTAGAGACTCCCTCCCTTCTCCTGAACCGTCAGGGAAGGAGGCCCACTGCTTCCCCACAACTCCTGCCCCCTATTTTCCAACTGCTCCTCGGGACCTACTCTTCTGAGCCCTGCCCTGTGTTTGGCAGGCACCTCCTGTCTTCTGCCTTCACAGAGACTCCGGGCTCTGCTACAGACCTGGAAAGCCAGGAAAACTGTTACAGAAACTACCAGTAGCCTCCTGCAATTTGCAAAAGGTTCAGGGCCACCGTGATACCCTGCGTGCTCTGGGGGGGAATGATGAGCCATCCCTACTGTTACATCCCTGCTGCTTTCTCAAAACAAATAAACTCAATATATAGATACATATAAGACACTCACCCTAAATCCTGCTCCCATATCTTGTAACACACCCGATTAAGACTAATAAAAACACCAACTAACATAGTGTACTTCAAAATTGGAAAAAAATACAAAATTTTATCTTCAATGAAGTCAGAAGTTATAGTAAAACACACATCACCTGCCATAAGCAAAAAAACCCAACACATACTATTAAACCATTTAAACAAACTAAATGCTCCCTACAAAACTAAAAATATGAAAAAAAAAAAAGAGAAACAACATATAACTACACTTTGTATGGCAACCACCCTTACATTGAAAAGTCTTACCTCTGATGTCTTACCTATACTAGTTTAAACGCTAAAACAAGCCTTCCCGAACAGCTGAACCAGCTCCAAAACAACACTTAAGAAGCTCCAGAGCTCTAACCCTGGAAAAGACCAGCAGCAGAATGAGCTCCTGACCTGAAGCTGTGGCTCATATACCCCAGGCCCCGCCTGTGGCCCTCAGGCCCCGCCCACCACCTTTCCCACAATCCCCTGGGTAAAGGGTGGGGCGAAACCCCAGAGGCATAAAAGCAGCTGAAGGTGCAGCAGGTGGTGTTATTTGCTTTAATTTTACCATCTATGAAGTAGTGAAGAGTAAGAATAACCCTTGCTAGAAAAAGCATTATCTGTTCCTCCTTTGCAGCTACATCTATCGCATCAACAATGTGTCCAGGTAAGCAATTTAATTATTTTTTTATGGAATGTAGATAGAAAAAAATAAACATCAGACTTATCTCTATAGCAAAGTAGTTTATTCAATGCAATAACAACATTATTGTTAAAACTTATGTACTTGAGTGTCCTTCAAAAAAAAAATACAAACCCAAACACAATATATTACTATGGGGTCATTCCTTATTTCTAGCGAGACCGTGTGTACTACCGAACTCCTGCCAGAACCCCTTTTTGGATGGGAGCAAATAACAAAATGGAATCTATAAGAAAACCTTCTCAAAAACATTTTCCTCTGTGAAATAAGTTATTTACTGTAAATTGCTGGCAATTTAAAGTCATATTGATGATCTTTTTGACTTTTTACTCAACAGCGCTACTTGAGTCCCAAAATACAGAAAGCAATAAAAAAGCATGGAAATACAAGTCATGTATTTCCTGAACCTGCATAAAGCACCCTAATTAACATCTAAGTAGCTAGAACAAAAACAAATAGTAAAAGGCAGCAAAAATCATTATAGCGGACATATTGATAGAAGTAGAGGAAGGCGAGGAGATCTGAGACTACGGTAGACATCTCTAGGAAACCCAATACAAAGTAGAAAGATATTATAACACAGAAACCAAACACAAGGCTCAAGAGCGCATAGATGACTTTGGAAAAAGTTCTCGCAGAAAGAGGCGTTATCGCATAGATTAGAGAGGTCGTGAAGGAGCCAGAGAAACTAAGTATATCTTAGTATGCGATGAGATCAACAGGGAATCGAGCAAAGTATGACTGTCCTCAGGGAACTGACTTTAGGTGCACCAAAAGGAAGAAAGAACAGAAAGACTGATGGGGTTAACAGTTGCGAACTCGGGAAAGGTTCTGAAGGGAAAAAAGGGGTGCAAAGTGTGCTCCAGAGCTAAAATGAGATTCTGGTGCGTAAGGGATTGTCATGGTTTTGACTGGATTGGCCAATCAGAACAACAGATGGCACTTCCCCCCTCTCTCCTCAGAGAAGAGAGGAAGAGATAAGGAGATTTACAAGTTTAGAAAAAGAACTAACCTACTTCAATGAAAATAATAATAAATAAGAGAATAGTAAATAATAATAGAACAATAAAAATTAAAGAAAAAAGTATACAATATATATAAAACCGTATCCAGCTCCCAGGATGACAATCGCATCACCAGCAGACACAGGGAAAGTCCCAGACTGGAGTCAGCGATGGACAGGAGATGAATTCCGCAACTAGAGTCAGGAGTGCTTGAATCGGGATCAAAGGCAGACGAACAGACAGGGTCCTCCTCAGATGTTGGCCATTGAAGAAAGAGCGAGCCAGAGCAGCATTGCCCCTTTGATCCCTCAGCTTTTATACTGAGCGTGATACAGATGGAATGGAATACCCTATTGGTCAGTTTTGGGTCACCTGTCCCCTCTGCTCCTCCCTGCAGGTGTGACCCCTCTATGCTTCTCGGCTTCCAACCCTCTAATGGGGCAAGCAGCGAAGTTAGCTGACCATGGTTGTTATAGCAATAAGTATAAGCAAGAGCCTCTGTGCGCACCATTCCTTGGTATAATCAGGTCTTATCACTCTGAGACTGACCAGTGTCTGAACAACATGCTGTTAATTTCAGACTTTAGTCAGTTAGAAGAGGCCCAGCTAAAAAGTAAAATGACAAATCAGAAAATTGGTTCTGTTTTACCTCAAACCAGGACAGGGATGTCTTGCGAGAGCTCGGCGATGGTAGAGGACAAGTCCCCGCCCGAGAGACCGAATAAGCCTCACAGATAACGAGACAGAACTCTGAAGGGAATTTTGACAAAGTACAGATGACGTCAGGGGACAGAATAAAGACATCCTAAACATCAAAGAAGAAGTTAAGGGTGCTCTGAAGAGCACAAAAAGCCAAAATCAAAAGGGAGCTGAAGTGCTGTGGAGTATAAGAAAAGACTCAGAAGACAAGGCTTTAAGAAGCGGAGGCATTCTGAGGGGGTAGGGTAGGAAAAAAGGCTCGGACACGCAGCAAGGGTTTAGGAGCCTCAGGAGCGGGTATGGACAAACTACAGATGAATGAGTGAGAGCAGAACTCAATGGAGACGCCCTCGATGGTAGAGAGAAAGATGAAGGGGTGCCACGTAGCAAAGAAACACGGGAGGCTCTGATGGAACAAAAGAGAGCGAAAGGGAGATAAAATGCTATGAGGAACTGTGGAGTTCGAGAAAGGTCTCAGGAGGCTTGGTGAGGGTGAAAAAAAGGGGCATTGAGGGGTGCTGATAGACAAAAGAAGGCTGGGGGGAGGACTAGGAAGAACTCGGATGATCACCTGAGGGGAGTACGGATGTTCCCGGGTGGCTGGAGACGAAATACGGGAATCCTAGGTAACATAGAGAAACACATGAGTGTGCTACATCTCAAAGATGGACCCACCTAAAATGCTATGAGATGCATGCCGGTTGCCGGGAAACTCCCGAGGGGCATCGTGACTGGGAGAAGAAGAGTCCCTATGGAGCCAGAGAGACATAAAAATGACAAGGAACGTGATGATTAAATCTGGAGGGGATCTAGACTGAGTAAATGTTGCCTTGGAGGCCAGGGAACTAATAGCTGCATGGCTATAAGGAGGAGAGGACAGAAGAACAGGGTTGGGTGTTGAAGAACAGCCCAGAAGACCCTCCTGCCTTCCAGTGACATTCAGACTGGAACGCCTTGCTTCCTGAACTCCTTCTCAGGGAGGAGTCTAGGTGCGGCTGGATCCAGTCTTAGCCTCCGACTGTAAAGAACGGTTCTGCAATAAGTTTGTCACAGACTTGGTTTAATATGGCTCGAGCCGAGGGACCCCCTCGATACTTTTCCTGTGCTTTGTGAAGTCTCACAATCTATGACATAAGCTATTCGTGCCCGTGTTCACGTGACAAGCGCGTGTCTCTTCTCCGATTGAATTGTTCAGCCCTTACATGTCCTCTTTGAGGACTGGAGTTTTGATGCAAGGGCTTTTACCCTCTTACTTGGTTTTCTAATCTCTTTGTCCCATCTCGCACCTGTATCTCATCCTTCTGCTGACTCAGGATAGAAAGGTCCCTTTTCTTAGTTTCCAAGAATTAGAGTTCCCTTTCCTTTGATCATAACGGTCGCTTAAATTTGTAATGTTAAGCATACGCTCTTCATTAATATTACTTATACAATTTCATTGTGTTAGTTAAGTTCCAGTATATCAAATTCAAACACAACCACTATCCACCCTTCTTGGACTAAGGAGGAGTTCAGCCAAAGTCTGCTATGCTGCCAGGTTACATATTGCAGCCCAAGGCTCCGCAGGTCTAAGCAAGACTTCGGTGTGTGACACTGTGTCACGTATACGGACTTGGGAAGCCTTCCGAGGGAAAGAGAGGGGTGTGCGAAGTCCATGACAAAACTGAATATGTGCTAAGGGTAACCTCGGAGGCATCTATAGCTGTTGTGGGTTCAGGGTCCTGAATGGGCCATAGGGACGGAAGAAGGTACAGGGACACGAGGAGGAAAGTGGAGGGGGGTGGTGGAACGGAGTGCAGATGTCCTAAGGAGGCTGGGGACCAAATGGAAGCATCCTAGATGGCGCAGAGGGTGATAACGTGGCTCTGAGGCACAAACACAGCTGAGGACAGGTTTCTGAGAGAAGGAGCTCAGACATAAAATTTTATAAGTCACAGGAATTAAGAAAATAAGAAAAAACTAGAGAATAGAAATGGTGAACTCAAAACAGAAAGAAAATCAAAAAACAGAGGGCATTAAGGAAAGACAAGAAACAATTAAAAATAAAGACAGCAAAGGAGATAAGTGTAAAGAGAAAATCTTAAAAGTGTCCGTGATTAAAGGAGCAAGGAAACAAATTACAGAATAACAATGGCAAACTAAATCAGAGACGTAGAAAAAAAATTAAAAAGCAACAGCGTTAAGGAAAGACAGTAAATAATTTTAAAGTGACAGCAAAGAGAACAAAGGTATACATAGCAAGAACACTGAAAAAGCGGTAGCTGGTAGAGTAAATAAAGAGAAATATTCCAAAATAGGGACGGCGAACAAAGACAGATGTAGAAAGACAATTTTAAATGCAACAGCAGAAAGGAAAGACAAGCAATGATTCAATGAAAAGATAAGCCATAAAGACAACAAACACAAGACAAAAAAACCAAAATTTAAGAAGTGATCGGGATTGGGGAAACAAAACAAAATAATTAGGAAACACGGACGGCAAACTGCAACGGAGATGTAGAAAGAAAATTTTAAAAAGCCTCTGCATTAAAGAAATAAGAAAACAGTTAAAAATATACCCAGCGCACCAGATAAAAATGGACAAAAAGAACCTTTTAAAAGCAAGACTGATTACAGAAAGAAAGGAAAAAAATTAAAAACATAGCAAGAGCAAAATAAATAAAAAAGTGTAAACGCAAAGGAGTACAAGACCGATACAGAACAAGCAAAAATTGATACTGGCAGCTTCATAAAAGTAGACACAATTTTTAAAGCGAGGGGGTAAGAGAAAGACAGGAAAAATTAAAAGGTGAAAATGGCAAACTAGATAAAAGTTGATAGAAAGAAAATTTAAAAGACAAACAGATTAAGAAAACAGGGAGCAAAAAAAAAATAGGGTCAAACTGAATAAATAAAGACAAAGAAACAAAACTGGAAAAGTAACAAAGTAGAGGACAAGCAAGAAGAATTAAAAAACATAGATGGGGATCTGGGTAAATGGAAACACAGAAAGAAGATTTGGAAAGCAATGGGGTACTGGCCATACAGGTAGGTAGCAATTTAAATAGCAGGAGGTGGAGTCAGACTGACAGCCACAGAGAAAGGACACTGGAAGAGGGATGCGGGGTGGAGCAGAGGGAGTCACTGGAAATAGAGACAGGTTGCTGGGTAGAGGGAGACCTACAAATGCAATTTTCACAAGGAACAGCGAAGAAGGCAGTGTGGGAAGAATGAAATAATAGCGGATGAGGAGCTGGAAATGCAGAGGCACAGAAAGGAAACGGAGAAGGGGAGAAAGAACATGCTGGCATTAAGCAAAAGAGCAAAAAGCTTTGGGGAGCCAGAAGCCGGGACAAGCAAGGCGGCAGGCAGAGATCAGAAGAGGCATGGCAGGGAAAGGCCTGGACATGCACAAGAGGGCACACAACTCACCGCAGCTCCTGGCACGCGTGGGAGACCTTTGCTGCTCACAGGCTTCTCTCTCTGCCCCTTCGTCCTCTGTGGTGCTGGTGGCCTGACCCTTGCCTGCCTAGGAGTGGGCAGGGGGTGCCTTGATGCTCTTGTCCCGTGAGGCTCATGAGGGCAGCCGACGAAGGCAGCGAGCCCCCAGCACTCTGTGCTGGTGGTACCTTTGGTCAGGGATGGCTGGGAGGGATCCTTCCTTGCTGCGGGGACCGTCCCTTCCTGGCTGGAGGCACCTGCCTGTCAGAACCCCCTTCGTTTGACTCCTCAGCCAGCACTGGCAGGCAGCTGCGCCCAGGCAGCCCCCTTGGAAGCTAGAGGCCCTTGGCAAAGCAGACCCATCCCCAGGGCAGCCTTTCTTTTTGAGCCCTTGGCCCAGCCCATGCTCACCTCATGGGTCCCACCTAGGCTGCCTCAGCCCCAGCTGGAGCTTGCTGGGAAGAGGGGCCATTGCCAAAGCCCCACAGCACATCACCCCCTCCCCTGAGCCTCTCCCTGACCACCAGCTCTGCATCTTCTTCCTAGATGCTCTCCCTCCACTTTTAGGGGGAACGCCATGTGACACACACTACCCACCCCACAACAAGGTCTTGTTTTGACATAGAAATACCTTCCAGAGTAACACTACAACCTGCTGTTAAAAAAAAAAAAAAAAAACACCACACAACAACAACACAAAAAAACCACAAAACCACAAACTTTACACCCCACACAAAATAACACTCGAACTGAGAAGATGAATGCACAGGACGCCTGGCATCAAGACCTAAGATCTTAAGGATGCAGAGAAGAAGTCCCAGTCACTGAAAATGGATGGCTAGAGAAGAGAGCGCATTTAGAAACACGCACACAGTGATTCAACAAAGGTAGCAGTGCACGTGACAGCGCTTCACCAGATTCCACGGCCACGTACCCCGGATTATTTATTGCCTAGGGGCCAGGGTCAGACGAGCTGTCGGGGAGACCCTCCCCTTGAGTCACGAGGCTCAGAAAGGACCCCCTTGCTTTCTAAACTCCTTCTCCGAGAGGAGTCTAGGTGCGGCTGGATCCAATTCCTAGCCCCGGACTTGGGCAACCATTTCCCTCTAAAGGATTATATCTGTGCAATCAACCCTTTATATCGCTCAGCTAAGATTGCAAAGTTCTGCATGCTATTAGTCACTTACCCAGATTCTGCTGCAGCAAGGCATCTCTCAGCCTCGAGGAGCGGAACCTTACGAGAGCGTCCCCGCTCAAGCGGAGGTGGTGGCAAACAGGCCGCTGCCGGGCAGGAAGGCTCCAAGGGCTCTTGTCCTGTCCACTATTTATAGAGGCAGCTAATTGACTTGTAGTCATATCAGCCTGGGAAAAAAATGTCTCAGTCCCCACTCCAGACGGTGTGTTGATTCTGTTGCCTGCGGGGAGGGGAGAAAAGGGGGCTGGGGGGTGAGGGGGTGGGAAACAGGGCAGGAGGAGGGGACCGCACCACCACACCGATCAAACAAAGAACAGCCAGTTCAATAATTCACAATACAGTGCAGTACAACCCCAGACAGTCTAAAACAACAGTAGACCAATAAAATGCAAGATGTAACACAACACACGGCAGCACAAGGCAACACGCAGCCAAATTAAGAACAACCGATCAACACACCCATGATACAGTGCCGTCCTACGACAGAATGTTTACAGTGACCGTCAAAACAACGATGGGGCAATGCAATGCAATGCATAACACACTGCAGGACCGTACGATGGAACACACAACCAAAGAACTAATCAGAAACTCACAATACAGTGCAGTACAATCCCAGACAATCTAAAATAACAAGCGAGACAACATCGTCAGGGCAATACAATGCAAGACAAAGTTATCCAGGGCAGTACAGCGCCATACACAATCAAATAAAAGCCAATGAAAGAATTCACAGTACAGTGCCATACAATGGCAGACTATCTATCAGATGTCAGTCGAGACAACGACAGAGCAATACAACGCAACATGTAACAGGATACGGGGCGCTACAAGACACTACACAGTCAAAGAAGCAACAACCTATTAAAGATGTCACAATACAGTGCAGTCCTATGACAGAACGTATAAAATGACCGTCTAGACAATGACAGGGCAATACAACCCAAGAGAAAACACAGGGCACTACAAGGCAAAACACACTCAGATAAACAACAACCCCTTAAAAAAAACCCCACAATACAGTGCAGCACCCTGCCAGAATATATCACGTGTCACTGAGGACAATTACATGGCAACACAATGCCAAACGTAACACAACACGGGGCAGTACCATGCAAAACAGAATTAAAGAAAGAACAACCTGTCAAAACCCCAACATACAGGGCAGTACTATCCCACGGAGCATCAGGTGGCGGTCGAGACAGTTACAGGACAACAGAATCCGAGACGTAACGTTAGACAGCGCAGTACAGTGCAATAGTCAGTCAAATAAACAACCGAGGAAGGGACCCACAATACTGTGCGTTACAACACCACTAGATGTGAGACAGCAGGCAAGATAACGACAGAGCAATACAATGCACAACGTAAGACAATAGAGGACAGTATAATGCTAAGACGCATCAGATGGCAGTGAAAACAATGATGCAGCAATACAACTCGAGACCCAACACAAAGGCGGTAGCACGGCAATACACGGTCAAAAAAAGAACACCCGGTAAAACTGCCACAATACAGATCGCTACTATCCCAGAGCGTCTACAATGACGATGAAGAGAACAACAGCGCAATACAACGCAAGATAGAACACCATACAGGGCACTACAAGGCAATACGCAGCCAAATAAAGAACAAATGTTTAGAAAAAACAGAAGACCAAGCGGTACACGCCGGAACGGATAAGATGGCAGTCAGGGTGATTACAGGGCAATACAATGCAAGACAAAACACAACACGGGGCAGGACGAGGCAATAGGTAGTCAAATAATGAACCGCCGATCGAAAACCCACGGACGAGTGCGCTGCAATCCCGGTCGCAGATGGCACTCGATAAAATGACTGAGCAACAGAATCCAAGACATAACATTATAGGGGGCAGTAGAATGCAATATGCAGTCAAACAGAGAACAACCCATTACAAAACTGACGAGACAGTGCACTACAATGAGAGAATATATCAATCAAGACGGTTCCAGAGCAATACACTGCAAGACCTAACAGTATACCGGGCGGTACAATCCGATACACGGTGAAATAAAAAGAAAACGACTCTAGAACTGCACGGTCTTGAGAATTTTTTAACACAATGGCTGAAATGACAATCAAAACAATGACAGGGTAACACAACACAAGACATAGCACTATACGGAATCACGGAATCTTCAGAGTTGGAAGGGACCTCTAGAGATCATCTAGTCCAACTCCCCTGCTAGAGCAGGATTGCCTAAAGCACATCCCTCAGGGCTGCATCCAGGCAGGTCTTGAAAATCTCCAGAGAAGGGGACTCCACAACCTCCCTGGGCAGCCTGTTCCAGTGCTCTGTCACTCTCACCGTAAAGAAGTTTTTCCGTGTATTTGAACGGAACTTCCTATGTTCTAGCTTGTGCCCATTGCCCCTTGTCCTGTCGCTGGGAACCATTGAAAAGAGCCTGGCTCCGTCCTCCTTAAACCCACCCTTTAGATACTTGTAAACATTAATCAGGTCCCCCCTCAACCTTCTCTTCTCCAGGCTAAAGAGTCCCAGCTCTTTCAGCCTTTCCTCATAAGGGAGGTGCTCCAGTCCCATAATCATCTTGGTTGCCCTACGCTGGACTCGCTCCAGTAGTTCCCTGTCCCTCTTGAACTGGGGAGCCCAAAACTGGACACAGTACTCCAGTTGTGGCCTCACCAGTGCAGAGTAGAGGGGGAGAATGACCTCCCTCGACCTACTGGCCACCATACGGGTCAGTACAACCCAATACCCAGTCAAATAAACAGCAAACAATTATAGGACTGCACGGGATTGAGAATTGTTCAACGAATACACAGTTAAATAAACAACAGCCAGTTGTAGGACTGCAGTGGACTGTGAAATTTTTAAACACAAAGTCTAAAATCACAAACACGACAATGACAGGACAATACAATGCGAGACGTAACAGTGTACATGGCAGTACAATGCAATACACCGTCAAATAAAAAACAGCTGATGAAGGAAGTGACAATACGGTGGCATACAATGGCAGAATAGATCAGATGACCGTCGAGACAACAACAGAGCGGTACAACGCAAGACGTAACACCATATGGAGCACTACAAGGCAATACGCAACGAAACAACAACCCATGAAAGACATCACAATACAGTCCAGTCCTAGGACAGAATCTCTCAAGTGACCGTCAAGACGACAGGGCAATACAATGCAAGACATAACACAATATGGGGCCAGACAAGGCAATACACGGTTGTGGCAGGCGGAGCAATTAACTTTACTCTTAAGAGAAAAGTAGAGAAACATTTAGGAACATCAACACAGTGATTCAACAAAGGCAGCAGCGCATGTGACGGCGCTTCACCAGATTATTTACAGCATAGAAGCCAGGGTCACACTAGCTGTTAGGGAAACCCTCCCGTTGAGTCACAAGGCTCGGAAAGGACCCCCTTGCTTTCTAAACTCCTTCTCGGGGAGGAGTCTAGGCGCGGCTGGATCTAATCCTTGCCCCGGACTTGGGCAACCATTTACCTCTAAAGGATTTTAGCTGCGGCATCAATCCATTATATCACTGAGCTAAATCGCGAAGTTTGGCATGCTATTAGTCACTTACCCAGAATCTGTTATGGCAAGTCGTCTCTCAGCCTTGAAGACCAGAACCTTAAGTGAGTGTCCCCGCTCAAGGGGAGATGCTGGCGAACAGGCCGCTGCGTTGCAAGAGAGCTCAAAGGGCTCTTGGTCTGTCCACTAGTTATATAGGAAGCTAACTGACTTATAGTGCTTTGACTCTGTTGCCAGCCATCCCACAAAGTTCAAGTGACACTTGTAGCAACTCTCGCTGGTCGTTATAGCTTGAGCAGCAGCCTGGAGGAAAAAGGGGGGGTCACATCGCAACAGTGGTCAAATAACAAACAACTGGTTAGATATTGCACAATACAGTGCCAGACAGTCTAAAATAACCGGCAAGACAACGACAGGGCAATACAATGCAAGACCTAACATTACACAGGGCGGTACAAGGCAACATACAATCAAATAAAGAACAGCCAATGAAGGAATTGACAGTAGAGCGCCATACAATGGTAGAATATATCAGAGGTCAGTCAACACAATGACAGAGCGATACAAGGCAAGACGTAACTCGATATGGGGCGCTACCAGGCAATACACAGTCAAAGAAACAACAACCCATTAAAGAAGTCACAATACAGTGCAGTCCTAGGGCAGAACGTGTAACATGACCGTCAAGACAGTGACAGAGCAATACAATGCAAGACACAACACAATACGAGGCAGTAACAAGGCAATACACAGCCAGATAAAGAACAACCGATTAAAAAACCCAGAATATGTTGAAGTGTAATACTAGAATAGATCAGAAGGCAGTCAAGACTAAAATGGGGCAATATAACGTGAGATGTAACACAATAGAGGGCGGTACAAGGCATTACACAGTCAAAAAACAACCACTTAAAAAAAACACAATACAGTGTGGTACGATGCCAGAATACGTCACATAGCAGTCAAGAGCATGATGGGGCAACACGATGCGAAACCGATAACTGAGCCAGGCAGAGCAATACTACTTCAAATACACAAGAACATAATACGGAACCGAATTCTTAAGTGTACGACGCAAGACCATCTCAAATGGCAGTCGAGGAAATTACTGAGCAACGTAATGCAAAA
Source organism: Rissa tridactyla (assembly GCF_028500815.1). NCBI lineage: Eukaryota > Metazoa > Chordata > Aves > Charadriiformes > Laridae > Rissa > Rissa tridactyla. Next base: position 440,578 of record NW_026529338.1, on the reverse strand, counting down.
ACAACACGCTGCCCGGCAATGCAATATGTGGTCAGATACAGAACAATCCGTTCCAGAAACAACATATCGAACAGTACAACTCCACAGTCTCAGATGGCAGTCAAGACATATACAGAGCAATACCATGCAAGACGTAACACAATACAGGGCAATACGATAAAATACATAGGGTAACTTAAAAATGAATCAAAAAACCCGTAATACAGTGCTTACAATGGCAGACGATCTCAGATGGCGGTCGAGACAATTACAGGGCAATACAACGCAAGACGAAACACGATATGGGGCGGTACCCTGCAAAACCATCCCCGATGGCGATCACGGAAAATTAGAGCAATATAAGGCAAAAACAACGCCCTGCCCGACAACACAATATACGGTCACATACAAAACAATCCGTTAAAGAAACAACGTATGGAACAATACCGTGCGAGATGGTTTCAGATGGCGATTAAGGAAAATAGAGTGATGCAATGCAAAACCTAAATAGCACCAAAAAATGCAATACAATTTCAAATACACAACCTTCAAATACAAAACAAAATACCTAAGGATACAATGCTAGAGTGTCTCACGTGACAGTCAAAACAGTGACAGACCAAAACGATTCGAGACGTACCGTGATACAGGGCAGAACAACGCAAGGCGAGGTCAAAGGAAGAACAACCAAATAAAAAAATCTACCATACTGTGCGGTACGGTGACAATATATCATATTGCAGTCAAGACGATGACCAAGCGAGACGCTGCAAAACCAAAACATGGCCAGGCGAGGCAACAGATTTCAAATATGCAACAATGCAATTCAAAACAAAATATGGAAGGGTACCGTGCCTGATCGTCTCAGATAGCAGTCAAGACAATGACGAAGCGATACGACGCAAAACCGAGATATGGGTAGGCAAAGTGATACAATTTATAGTACAGAACGATGCAACGCCAAACAAAATACAGAACTATATGACGCAACACAGTCCGACCTGGCAGTCAGAACAACTACGGGGCGCTATGATGCAAAACCGATACGGAGCTGGGCAATGCAATACTATTTCAAATACAAAATACAATACAAAACAAAAAATACCTAAGCAGACAATGCGAGACAGTCTCAGACAGCAGCCAAGACAGTTACAGAGCAATGCAAAAACAACACAGAGCCCAGCAATGCAGTACAGTCAGATGCAGAACAATCCATCAAAGTAACAACGTAGCGAACGGTACAACGTGACAGACTCAGATTGCAGTCAAGACAATGAATGAGCAATACAGTGTAAGACGTAATGGAATACAGGCGTTACCATGCCAAACCGTCTGAGACAGCAGACGGGAAAACTACAGAGCGATACAATTCCAGACAAAACACAATACAAGGCAGTACAATGCAAGATAGTGTCACATACTGTCAGGACAATTACCGCTCCGCTTGCGTGCCTGAAGGGGACCGCTCCTGGACAGCCTGGAGCGCTGCGCTCACTTTTAAATGCCTCACTGCTATTTCCAACCCTGTCCCCTCCCCTCCCCCAGGAAGCTCCACTGCCAGTACCTCAACTTCCCTTTCTGAGGGGCAGGACTCTGGAGACCTGCTCGACAAGAAAAAAAAAAAAGATTACCATATGTCAAATCGATGCATCCTGGAGTCACTGGGTTTCTTCTTCATCATCTGCAAAAACAAACAAGGGAACCCCAATTTCCACAAAATGGTGCCATCAGGCACCATCGCATCCGTCAACACTAAGTTGTACTGCAATATCCCCCACATCAGATGCACCGTACCCTTCTGCTCACCTGCTCCACACAGATTCCAGATTCGGACGATGCGGCGCTCCCTGGTTCTGGCACCTAAGACAGCTAGACACACAATATTACTGTTGAGCTTACAGGAAACCACCACCCCCATGCGTTACCTCTCTACTACCCAGCTTACCTCAAACGCTCGTCCGGCTCCAGAGGCGTGCAGCACCTGCAAAACCAAAGACAAACACTCCAGTGAGCTGCAATATAGTACTGAGCTATTAGACACCAACGTGTCCACAACCGCCTCACTTGCTGGGACTGCTCAGTGGGCGTGCAGCATCACCCCTCTGACCCTGCGTGTCACGCCAACTGAAGAAACTCATGCTGAGATACCGCCCAAAGCCCTACTAAATTCCCATCTCCCGCTCCCTCACCTTGCCCGCCCATCCTCCCCTGAGGCATGCAACCTGAAGGCTTGCAAACCACCTGTAAAACCCAACTGACATGGGTTCCTTAAAACTTGAAAGTTACTCCATCTGAGGAAGATGTGATACTTCAGCCCACCCGCCGCTGCTGACCTTGACTGACTCATCCCCGTCCCCACATCCCGTGTCATTCATTGCTTCAAAACTTCAAATTGAAAAGAACCAATACATACAGTACTCAAAGCCACATCTTCTCTCTAATACCATGTGCTGATTCACCTTCTTACATTGCTCCCCTCTCCTATGCTGCCCTGCCAAGCTTGTCCCGCTGCATCTGCAAGAACATCAAAGAAATCACCTTGAGGCAGAGCAATAGGGTCATAATAACAAAGTCTTGCACCTTTTACAAATACCACCTAAGATCCAAATACAACCTTACATGAAGAAAATTACAAAAAAAAAAATCCAAACAAAAAGCAGCCATACCCTCTTCGACATGAACTCCTCTTCATTACTGCTGTATTGCATTTCCAACATGCCTCTGATCTTCCCAAACAACAAAAATGCAAGAGCTGTCCACACAACGTCCTGATGGCTACCCTGAGATAACTCTAACACCTTTGACCCGATCTACATAGATTCATATAATACATATAGACTCTCCACACGATTCCACCCACCCTGGACACTACGCGCCCGGGCAGGGCAGCCCCGAGCCAAACACTCACAGCTGCAGACAGATGCTACACAGAACACTGCAAATGATGCCACTCAAAGATGAGAGAAAACTCTCATCAAGAAAGATGACAACGGGACCAAAGTCAGCATCGTGCAAGAAAATCTGGGGGATCGTGACAATGTCAACGTGAAGATGCTCTACGGAACCCCCTGAAACAAAGTGTAGAACGTGATAGTACATAATAAGAAGGGACTGTCAACCCCAATAAGATAGACGTGCAGGAAGCCCGGCTTCAAGACCTAAGAACGTAACGATGCAGGGAAGAAGTCCCAGTCGTGGAAGTGGGCCGTGCGGAAACTTCCAAGATGCAAGACTGATGCACGCTTTAAGTTTCTAACGCAAGAAGAGCGGCAGCCAAATGGAGCTACGCCCACAGGTCCGAGCGTTCAAGACCCTAAGGATGAAACCCGATGCCCCACGTCAGGCTCCTGGACCTTAAAGATGATCTCGAGACCCAAAAAAGGGCTAAGATGCAAAACACGGACCATATGAACGACACGACAACAGACACAGGCTGGAACTGCCCCGCCCAGGATGCGCTAACATCATGCCGAACAGTAAACAACATCCTTGACCTGCCCAAAGGAGACCGTGCCCCGGGACAGCCCTCCTCACTACGCTAACATCAAAGCTCCCATTTGGCAATTGTCCACCTCCGCCCCTCTCCAGTGCCTGACTCTCAACTTAGCTTTCGGAGGGCCGGACATCTGAATCCTTCCCTGGTGCTGTCCAGCAAAACCAGCCATCCAATACATTCCCGCTGTCACCAGGTCCCTCCTCTTCCTCTGCAAAAGGAAAAGAAAAAAAAAATCCCAAAAGTAGCCACAGCACCAGCCATAAGCATCCTCAGAGGAGATACCAACCTCTCCCACAACACCCTCAGCCTCACCAACACCTTGGCGTTCCGCTCGCCTGCTCCGTGACGATTCCAGAGTCCGAGGCTGCCGTGATAGTTATTCACGGCACTTAAGATACTAAGAAACACAACATTACCATTGCGCTTCTGCCAAACCACCAGTCCCATGCTTCTCCTCGATACTATCCAGCTCGCCTCAAATGCAAGAGCCTAGAACAGACCAGGCTCCGTCGACACCCAAACCCAACGGCAAAACCTGTCCGAGAGACTTGTGAACGCACACCCCTTTCCTAACCATCCCTCAGTACCAAAACTTTAGAAAGCCCCTCTCTTCTCCCTGAGCCATGAGGGAAGGAGCCCCACTTCTTCCCCACAGCTCCCACCCTGTATTTGCCGGCCCGACTCCCCGGCATTGGCTGTTCCTTGGAAGCTGCTCTTCCGAGCCCCGCCTTCGCCAGGCACCTCCTATCTCCCATCTTCCCACAGACTCTGGGCCCTGCTAAAGACACACAGAGTCAGCGAAGCCCTGACCCGACCTACACCAGGGGCCTGCCGCAAGCCGCAAAGGCTCCAGGGACACAGCGAAACCCTGAACACCATGGGGGAAGGCGATGAGGCGTCCCACACCCTGAAAGACATTATACCTTATGTCCCTGCTGCTTTCTTGAGAAATGCAAAAACTCCACCTAAGACTGCAGACAAGATGCACACCCAAGCCCTGTGAAGTAATCTCGTCATCTGCCTGATTAAGAAAAGTGCTATCATTATTTACCTGGAATTCAGCAAAACCGGTGGAAAAAAACCCCAAAGTTCCATCTTCAATACAGACAGGGATTCCAGGAAAACACACCGCACCTGGAATAAAGAAAACCATACCGTTAAGCCATCTCACCACCTCTGAACACTCATTACGACATGACTGACCTGAAAAACCACAAGGAAGAGAAGCAGCATACAAGACCGCTCTCTACTATACGTGCTGCCAGACCTCACCTGGTCCTTAAGGTCTTACCACCTCCAGCTTCTTACCTGCGATTCTCTAAATGGGATAACATCTCCGCCCAAGTAGCTGAGGCGCCTCCAAAGTTGCGAGCGACTGAAGGACCAGTGGAGCTCTAACCCTGGAGATGCCCGGCAGCAGAATGAGCTGCCCCAGCAGAGGCTGTGGTTTATATACCCCGGGCCCTGCCCACCGCCCTTCCCACCATCCCCTGGGAAAGGGACCAGGCTAACCACCACAAGGCATAGAGCCTGCCAGAGGAGCAGCTGCTCCTTTCCTCACAGGCCTGAGAAGTACAGCATGCAAAACACCAAAACAGAGAAAGCGACCCTTAGAGGAAATGACAATACATGCTCTTTTATTACAACTTGTCGTGGTTTAGCCTCAGACGGCAACAAAGAACCACGTGCCGCTCGCTCGGGCCTTCCTGATACAGGAAGAATCGGAAGAAAAGGCAAGACTCTTGGGTTGAGACAAAGGCAGTTTAACAGAACAGCAAAGGGAACAGGCAAACAACAACAATAACACGGATAGAGGAATATACGAACACGATTACGGAACCGCCGCTCCCCGCCGCTCACCGACCGGACCCGGGACGCCCCAGCCCGCTCCCAGCGGCGACTTCCTGCCCCCTCCCCCGGCAGCTCAGGGTGGGCGTGGCTCACATGGCATGGAATACCAGGAAAAATTAACCCTATCCCCGCCGGAACCAGGACATTACCCACCCCTTATTCCATACCATCTATGCCATGCCCAGCAGGTTCCAATGAATTGCCACCACTTTCCCCTGTCATATATATATACACACATATATATTCATGCAGATATAATGCCCTTAGTTTATGGGCCATCCCTCCAAAGTGTCCGTTGAGTTCTTTTAATCCACGGCTTTGGGCTCCATCTGTTAGAACAGTCTCTCAGGGCAGGTGAGATGCTGGGTGGTGCTGGTCTGTTGCATGCTGTATTTTTCGGGGCTTGTGACTGGTGCACCCGGCGTGGCTCATGCACACAGTCCGTGGGCTGAAGATGTAGATCTTGAGGAAACTGCTGGGCGCCAGCTGCTGAGGTCAGTTCTTATCCCATCATCCCTGTGCCTTACTTGTAGTACAACTGATAGCAATTAAAGCAATGAGGACATACAGTGACAGTGTTACTTAGCAATTAACAGCACACAATCTGATTCATTGGCTATTCTCGCCCAAGATCAGATCCCCATGAGGTACACATCAGACTTCCCCATCCTTCCGCATCACCCACCAAGTGCACCCAGGTCCTTGGGCAAAAGCAATCCCACGGGTGGGTTTGCCTTTGCCTGAGGCAGGACTAACCCAGACTGTCTTCCCTGGCATATTCTTCATGTGCACTACGGGGACTTTATCCCCTTCTACGGTACGTGGAAGTTTTGATTGGGCAGGGCCAGCCCGATTGTTAGATCCCCTGGTGTTAACTAGCCAGGTAGCTTTTGCTAAATGTGTATCCCAGTGTTTTAAAGTCCCACCACCCATTGCTCTCAGTGTAGTTTTTAACAGCCCATTGTATCGTTCTATCTTCCCAGAGGCTGGTGCGTGATAGGGGATGTGATATACCCACTCGATACCATGCTCTTTGGCCCAGGTGTCTATGAGGCTGTTTCGGAAATGAGTCCCGTTGTCTAACTCAATTCTCTCTGGGGTACCATGTCACCACAGGACTTGCTTTTCAAGGCCCAGGATAGTGTTCCGGGCAGTGGCATGGGGCACAGGGTATGTTTCCAGCCATCCAGTGGTTGCTTCCACCATTGTGAGCACATAGCGCTTGCCTTGACGGGTTTGTGGCAGTGTGATATAATCAATCTGCCAGGCCTCCCCATATTTATATTTCCGCCATCGCCCTCCATACCAAAGAGGCTTCAAACGCTTGGCTTGTTTGATCGCAGCGCATGTCTCACATTCATGGATGACCTGTGCAATAGTGTCCATGGTCAAGTCCACCCCTCGGTCACGAGCCCATCTGTATGTTGCATCTCTCCCTTGATGGCCTGAGGAGTCATGGGCCCACCGAGCTATGAATAGTTCACCCTTATGTTGCCAGTCCAGATCCACCTGAGCCACTTCAATCCTAGCGGCCCGATCCACCTGCTGGTTGTTCTGATGTTCCTCCGTGGCCCGATTCTTCGGTACGTGGGCGTCCACATGGCGTACTTTCACAACCAGATTCTCTATCCGGGCAGCAATATCTTGCCATAGGTCAGCAGCCCAGATGGGTTTGCCTCTGCGCTGCCAATTTCCCTGCTTCCACTGCTGTAACCACCCCCACAGAGCATTTGCCACCATCCACGAGTCAGTGTAGAGATAAAGTACTGGCCATTTTTCTTGCTCAGCAATGTCCAAAGCCAGCTGAATGGCTTTCACCTCTGCAAACTGGCTCGATTCACCCTGTCCCTCACTGGCTTCTGCAACCCGTCGTGTAGGACTCCACACAGCAGCCTTCCACTTTCGATGCTTTCCCACAATACGGCAGGACCCATCAGTGAACAGGGCATATTTCTTCTCATTTTCTGGCAGTTTATTATATGGTGGGGCCTCTTCTGCACGCGTCACCTCCTCCTCCGGTGACATTCCGAAATCCTTGCCTTCTGGCCAGTCCATGATCACTTCCAGAATTCCTGGGCGACTGGGGTTTCCCATTCGAGTTCGCTGCGTGATCAGTGCAATCCACTTACTCCATGTAGCATCAGTTGCATGATGTGTGGTGGGGACCCTTTCTTTGAACATCCAACCCAGCACCGGCAGTCGAGGTGCTAAGAGGAGCTGTGCTTCTGTACCAACTACTTCCGAAGCAGCTCGAACCCCTTCATATGCTGCCAATATCTCTTTTTCTGTTGGAGTGTAGTGGGCTTCGGATCCTCTGTATCCCCGACTCCAAAACCCTAGGGGTCGACCTCGAGTCTCCCCTGGTGCTTTCTGCCAGAGGCTCCAGGTAGGGCCGTTCTCCCCGGCTGCGGTGTAGAGCACATTTTTAACATCTTGTCCTGCCCGGACTGGCCCCAGGGCCACTGCATGGACTATTTCCTGTTTGATTTGTTCAAAAGCTTGTCGTTGCTCAGGACCCCATTTAAAGTCATTCTTCTTCCGGGTTACTTGATATAGAGGGCTTACAATTTGACTGTAATCTGGGATATGCATTCTCCAAAAACCCACAATGCCTAAGAAAGCTTGTGTTTCCTTTTAACTAGTTGGTGGAGACATAGCTGCTATTTTGTTGATCACATCCATTGGAATCTGACGGCGTCCATCTTGCCATTTTATTCCTAAAAACTGGATCTCCTGCGCAGGTCCCTTGACCTTACTTCGTTTTATGGCAAAATCAGCTTTCAGAAGGATTTGGACTATTTTACTCCCTTTCTCAAAAACTTCTTCTGCTGTGTTTCCCCATACAATGATGTCATCAATGTACTGCAGATGTTCTGGAGCTTCCCCCTGTTCCAGTGCAGTCTGGATCAGTCCATGGCAAATGGTGGGGCTGTGTTTCCACCCCTGGGGCAGTCGATTCCAGGTGTATTGGACGCCCCTCCAAGTGAAAGCAAACTGTGGCCTGCACTCTGCTGCCAAAGGGATTGAGAAGAATGCATTCGCTATATCAATCGTGGCATACCACTTGGCTGCCTTGGACTCCAGTTCGTACTGGAGTTCTAGCATGTCCGGCACGGCAGCACTCAGCGGTGGCGTGACTTCATTCAGACCACGATAGTCTACAGTTAGCCTCCACTCTCCATTAGATTTTCGCACCGGCCATATGGGACTGTTAAAGGGGGAGCGAGTCTTGCTGATCACTCCTTGAACCTCTAGTTGACGAATCAGCTCATGGATGGGAATCAGAGTGTCTCGGTTAGTGCGATATTGCCGCCGATGCACTGTTGTGGTAGCAATCGGCACCTGTTGTTCTTCGACCCTCAACAACCCCACAACAGAAGAATCCTCCGAGAGACCAGGCAAGGTAGACAACTGTTTAACTTCCTCTGTCTCCAAGGCAGCTATGCCAAAGGCCCAGCGGTACCCTTTTGGGTCCTTAAAATACCCTCTCCTGAGGTAATCTATACCAAGGATGCATGGAGCCTCCGGGCCAGTCACAATGGGATGTTTTTGCCACTCATTCCCAGTTAGGCTCACTTCTGCCTCCAGTACAGTCAACTCTTGGGATCCCCCTGTCACCCCAGAAATACAAATGGGTTCTGCCCCTCTATAGCTTGATGGTATTAAAGTATACTGTGCACCCGTGTCCACTAGAGCCTTATACTCCTGTGGGTCTGATGTGCCAGGCCATCGAATCCACACCGTCCAATAAACCCGGTTGTCCCTTTCCTCCACCTGGCCGGAGGCAGGGCCCCCCTAATACTGGTCATAGTATCCATTACTCACTTCTTGCATAAATGACTTGGAAGTTCCTTCAAGAGGATCAGAAGCAAGATCAGGCCTTCTGCTTTGTCTGGGGAACGGCCCACTGGAAACTGGGGCGGCACTTTTCCTGGAGGGATCCCCTTTTGTGGTTGTCCTTCCTTGCAACTCCTGTACCCGTGTCCGCAGGATCGAAGTAGGTTGTCCATCCCACTTCCTCATGTCCTCTCCGTGGTCACGCAGGTAGAACCACAGGGTGCCTCGTGGTGTGTACCCTCTGTACTCTCTCTCTTGAGTGGGGAAATGCCTGCTTCTAATAGCTGAGACGCTGGCCCGTGCAGGTGGGGAGTAGGACATATTCTCTTCAAGTTGCTGGACCTTCCGTGACAGTTTCTCCACAGCTGAGACAAGGGGGGAAGAGAGACTTTCTTCATATCGCCGGAGCCGGCCAGCTACCTCATCCACCATTGGTCCCTCTTCACCTTTCCATTCCGTTACTGCCAGTGAGTTGGCATATGATGATGGTGCGCTCCGTACAAACTTCTGCCACATGGGCCTTGTGCATTGCACCTCATCAGGGTCTGTGGGTAAGTCTGCATTGTCAAAGTCATAATAAATCATCTCCCACACGGCTAATTCTCTCAGGTACTGGATACCTCTTTCCATGGTAGTCCACTTACTTGGCTGACATACAACATCCTCACTGAAGGGGTACCTCTCCCTCACGCCTAACAGGAGTCGTTTCCAGAGGCTGAGGGCTTGGGTCTTTTTCCCAATTGCCTTGCCAATGCCGCCTTCCCTAGACAGGGATCCCAGCTGCCTGGCCTCCCTACCCTCTAATTCCAGGCTACTGGCCCAGTTATCCCAGCACCGGAGCAGCCAGGTGACAATGTGCTCGCCTGAAAGTCGGCTAAAATCTTTTCGCATATCCCGCAGCTCACTCAAGGATAGGGATCGAGTAATTACCTCTGGTTCTGCCTCTTCCTCCTGCTCTCGTGATGACCCTGGTTCATCATCATCTCTTACTAAGCGAACTGATTTCTTTGTGTACTTCTTCTTCTGTATGGGGGCAACTGATACCGGCACGGGTTGGTTCCCTGGTTCAGTGGCAGTGGCTGCTATGGGGGTTGGAGTAGCCGCAGTGTCCGCCGCAGGGGTTGCAGTAGCCGCAGTGTCCGCCGCAGTGGCTGCAGTAGCCGCAGTGTCCGCCGCAGTGGCTGCAGTAGCCGCAGTGTCCGCCGCAGTGGCTGCAGTAGCCGCAGTGGCTGCTGGTCTGGTTTCCATCTCTTCCCCCTGAGGGTGCTGCATAATTCTCAGCAGTGCCTGGTAGATACTGGCCAGGGCCCAGCACAATGCAGTGAGTTGTGCCTCTCTAGAATAGCCACAGCATTTTCCCTTCAAATATTCTACCACTTTATCAGGGTCCTGTAATTGTTCAGGGGTGAAGTCCCAGACCATTGGAGGTGAGTAGTTCTCTAGGTACCTGCCCATGCTCTCCCACATGCCATGCCACCCCTGACTATCCAGCCTCGGAGCAGATCTCCGGGTGGTAGTCTTAAATAGTCGCTTAACCCTAAACAAGACCTGGAACGTATTCAGGAGACATAACACTAGGAACACGCTGGTTTGAGTATCCCAAGGATATTCAAAATTCTCAAAAGTTGTCATACCTGACCCGAAGGAGAAAAGGGAGGCAAAAGAGCTGGGGAAAGTGCCCCCCCGGTTTCCCCCACAGACTGGGTGTAATTATTAATAAATTCTGAGAGACGGTGTCCAATGTACGGACAGGACAGCAACACCACATAAACACCCCAAAATAGCTGTCTGAACAGTGATGTTATCATATCATAAACAGATATCGCACAGGACAGCAGAATGATAATCCTCATCCCTCTTCCAGACACGGTAAACAGCATTGCAGGGAGTACATAAGCCATATAGGAATTTATATAACACAGCCATGAGAACAAACCAAGTAACCTGATGACCAGTGACTATTTACCTAATAAAATAAATGCATACAAAAAAAAACAAACAAAACCATTTTTCCACGTTCTAGTTGGATTCTGTCGTTATCTCAACCCCCCGTGCCCCACGTTGGGCGCCAAAAAGGACTGTCGTGGTTTAGCCTCAGACGGCAACAAAGAACCACGTGCCGCTCGCTCGGGCCTTCCCGATACAGGAAGAATCGGAAGAAAAGGCAAGACTCTTGGGTTGAGACAAAGGCAGTTTAACAGAACAGCAAAGGGAACAGGCAAACAACAACAATAACACGGATAGAGGAATATACGAACACGATTACGGAACCGCCGCTCCCTGCCGCTCACCGACCAGACCCGGGACACCCCAGCCCGCTCCCAGCGGCGACTTCCTGCCCCCTTCCCCGGCAGCTCAGGGTGGGCATGGCTCACATGGCATGGAATACCAGGAAAAATTAACCCTATCCCCGCCGGAACCAGGACACAACTACATCAATTGTGTCAGCAACGGGGCCCGGTAGGTACGTAAACTTAATTAAACTTTTGCAGGGCGTAGACAGAAAGAGAAAGACATCATCCTAACTTCCATAGGCAAGTAGATCATTAAGCCAAATAACCACGTTTTTATCAAGACTCAATGTCCTTCAGTTTCCTTGTAAAGAAAATCCCACACGTCACTTCTATCGAGACCCCGCGTATTACCCGACTTCTGCCAGAACTACGTTCTGGATAGGACCGACGGACAGAGCGTAAGCAGAGGCTTGTGTGCCGCCTGTAATACAACATGATGAGAAAGAGCCGATGCTCTAGCCTGCCGCTTTCCTCGGCCGAGTCCGCTCCGGTGCCCTAACCATCGTTGCTGTTGCAGCTTAGGCTGGGCATTAAAACAAGAGACAGATGCTTTCTTTTAACTTCTCTCCTGAGGAAGGAAAGAATGGGAGGGAGACTTAGGGGCTGAAAGAGAAACTGAACTCTTTCATAATGAAATATAAACAGAAAAGTTATACCGAGGAGAAACAACAATAACAGGAAAACAATAAAATAGATAAAATATATACCCAACCCAGTATTGAGCGCCCAGGATGACCATCGCTTCTCTGGCAGGCACGGGCAAAGTCCAAGACTGGACTTGGCGACAGATTGGAACTGGATTCTGGATCTGGTAGCACAAATGCATGGATGGGGATCGAAGGATGTCAAACAGACAGAAGAGTCCTCGGACGCCAGCCGTTGAAGGAAAGGTACTGACCCCTTCGATGCCTCCGCTTTTATACTGAGCGTGATGAGGATGGGATGCGATAGCCCATCAGTCAGATTCGGGTCACCGGTCCCGTCTACTCTTCACCATGGGTGCAACCCATCTACCCTTTTCTGATCCAACCCTCCGACAGGGCATATATAAAGGTTAGCTGAGCTGTGTTGTTATAGCAATAGGTATAAGCAAGAGCCTCTCTGCATAGCATCCCTTCACATTAAGTGTAAACATAAGGTCATAGCACTCTGGAAATGGATACTGCCTGAAAAATATGTCATTATTTTCAGAGAGTTCAGTTAGTTGGAAGAGACTTACCTGAAAAGTAGAATTACTGAAAGGAAAACTGGTTCTGTTGTGCCTCAGTCCAGCACATTCGCACATGGCTACGTAACCTCACTTTCACATGAAAAAAAAAGAAGAATTGCCCAATTGTATTCATGGAGCCACCGGTCAGATCTTCCCTTTAATACCTCATGCCGAGCCACCTTCGTACGGAGCTCCTCTCGGTTCCCCTGCGTTGCTCTGCCCGTCTCGTCTTTCTGCATCTAAAAAAAAAAAAAAAAACCCACACAATATCAAACATTACCCTGATGCAGAGCAGCAGCTTAATTCCAAAGGTCTTGTTTCTACTTAGAAACACGGTTCAACTAGGTCCAACTACAGCCTGCCATCAAAAAAAAAAGCCAGCCCACAAACATTACACCCCACACAAAGCAGCCTAAACATCTTTGAGATATTATCTCCTTCACTAATCATAAACAGCCTCTCCAAACTTTGCTCTGCTTATGCCAACATGCACTAATGAAACACCCATCCCCATAACCTACTGAGAGCTAATCAATTACAGATGACTACACAGCCTTTGCCTCAGTCTCAACAGATCCGCATATTAACTATAGACTCTCATCACTATTCTGCCCGCCCTGGACTCTACACACCCGGGCAGGGGGGGCTCCGAGCCAGACACACACACACAAGCACAGACCAACACTACACAGAACGCTAAAAACAACGCACCTCAAGGGTGAGAGAAAACTCTCAGCAAGAAGGATGACGTCCTGGACGGACGTCACCGTCGGGCAAGGAGACCTGGAGACCGTGGCGGTGATGTGAAGAGGCTCTGTGGAAGCCCCTGAAACAAAGTGTAGAACGTCACCATCTGTGATAAGAAGGGACTGTCAAGACTGATAAGATGTATGTGCAGGAAGCCTGGCTTCAAGACCTAAGAATGTTAATGACATAGGGAAGAAGTCCCAGTTGCCGAAGTGGGCCATCCAGAAGCTTCTGAGACACAAGACCAATCTATGGTTTAAGCTTCTAAAGCAAGAAAAGCGGCAGCCGATTGGTGCTATGCCCACAGGTGCAGGCGTTCGAGACCCTAGGGAGGGTGCCCGAGGCGCCACGTCATGCTCCTGGAGCTTAAAGGTGACCTCGAGACCCGAGAAAGGTCTACAACGCAGAACACGGACCACACGAACGACACGACAACAGACACAGGCTGGAACCGCACTGCCCGGGATGTGCTAGCATCACGCTGAGCAGTAAGCCACATCCTTGACCTGCCCAAAGGAGACTGTGCCCAGGGACAGCCCTCACCACTATGCTAACTTCAAAGACCCCTTTTTGCAGCTGTCAACCTTGTCCCCTTGGCCCCTCTCCGGCATCGGTCTCTCTACTTATCTTTTGGAGGGTCGGGGGTTGGAATCCATCCTTGACGCAATCCACAAAAAAACAGCCATCTGATATCTGCCTGCAGTCACCAAGTTCCTCCTCCTCCTCTGCAAAAGGAAAAAAAAAAAATCTCACAAGCAGCCACAGCACCAGCAATAAGCACCTTGAGAGGAGATGCCAACCTCTTCCGCAACACCCGCATCCTCCCAAACGCTGTGGCGTTCCGCTCGTCTGCTCCACACCGATTCTGGAGGCCAAAGCTGCAGCGACAATTATTCACGGCACCTAAGATGCCAAGAAACACAACGTTACCATTGCATTTCTGTGAAATCACCAGTTCTGTGCTCCTCCTCGCTATTATCTGGCTCACCTCAAATGCAAGAGGCTAGAACAGACCAGACCCCATCAATACCCAAACCCAACTGCAAAACCTGTCCGAGAAAGACTCATGAACCCACACCCCTTTCCTAGCCATCCCCCAGCACCAAAACTTTAGAAACCCCTTCTCTTCTCCCAAGCCGTCAGGGAAGGAGCCCCACTTCTTGACAGATCCACATATTAACTACAGACTCTCATCACTATTCTGCCTGCCCTGGACTCTACACACCCAGGCAGCAAGGCTCCGAGCCAGACACACAGTCACAGACCGACGCTACACAGAACGCTAAAAACAACACACCACAAAGATGAGAGAAAACTCTCAGCAAGAAGGATGACATCCGGACTGAGGTCACCGTCAGGCAAGAAGACCTGGGGGACCTGGGGGACCGTCGGGATAGAAATGTCCCTTTCTTCATTTCCAAGAATTAGAGTTCCCTTTCCTTTGGTCATAACGGTCACTGTTATTCATAATGTTAAGCATATAATCTTCATTAACGTCACTTATGGAATTTCATTGTGTTAGTTAAGTTACAATGTATCAAAGTAAAACACAACTACCATCCATCCTTCTTGAACTAAGGAGGAGTTCAGACAAAGTTTGCTATGCTGCTAGGTTACATCTCGCAGGTAAGGCTTCGCCAGTCTAGGTACTTACGCTAAGCAAAACTTCAGTGTTGGACACCAGCTCACAGGTATGGAGTTGGGAAGCCTTCTGAGGGAAAGAGAGGGGTGTGCGAGGTCCAAGACAAAGCTGAAGATGTGCTAAGGGCAACCTTGAAGGCATCTATAGCTGTCGTGACACCACGAGAGGGGTCCTGAATGGGCCAGAGAGACCGAAGAAGGTACAGGGACATGAGGAGGAAGTCCGGGGGGTACTGGAACAGAGTACAGACGTCCTCAGGAGGCCGGGGACCAAATGGAAGCATCCTAGATGGCGCAGAGGATGATAAGAGGGCTCTGAGGCACAAACCAACCCGAGGACAGGTTTCTGAGGTAAAGAGCTCAAACATAAAATTATGTAAGTAACAGGGATTAAGAAAATAAGGAAAAAATTAAAAAATAGAAACAGCGAACTTAAAACACGTAGAAAGAAAATCTAAAAACAAAAGGCACTAAGGAAGGATGAGAAATAATTAAAAATAAAGACAGCAAAGGAGATAAATGTAGACAGAAAATCTTAAGAGCATCCATGATTAAAGAAGCAAGGAAACAAATTACAAAATAACAATGGCAAACTAAATCAGAGACGTAGAAGGAAAAATTAAAAAGCAACAGCACTAAGGAAAGACAATAAATAATTTTAAAATGACAGCAAAGGGAACAAAAGTAGACATAGTAAGAACAGTTAAAAAGTGCTAGCCGATAGGGTAAATAAAGAGAAATATTACAAATTAGGGATGGCGAAAAAAAACAGATGTAGAAAGAAAATTTTAAATACAACGGTAGTAAGTAAAGACAAGAAATAATTAAAAGAAAAGATAAGCAATAAAGACAATAAACAGGATAAAAGTAAGAAATTTAAGAAGTGATGGGGACTGGCGAAACAAAAGGAAATAATTAGGAAATATGGACATCAAAATACAATGGAGATGTGGAAAGAAAATTTTAAAAAGCCTCTGCATTAATGAATTAGGAAAAAAAATTAAAAATACACACAGCGAATGAGATAAAAGTGGACAGAAAGAACCTTTTAAAAGCGAGAGTGGTTATGGAAAGAAAGGAAAAAAAAACAAACATAGGGACAGCGAACTCAATAAAAATGTTTACAGGCAATGAAGTACAAGACCAATGCAGAAGAAACAAAAATCGGTATTGGCAGCTTCATAAAAGTAGGCAGAGAATTTTTAAAGGGAGGTGGTAAGAGAAAGACAAGAAAAATAAAAAGGTGAGGATGGCAAACTGGATAAAAGTTGATAGAAAGAAAATTTAAAAAACAAACAGATTAAGAAAAGAGGGAGAAAAAAATAGGGTCAGCAAACTGAATAAATAAAGACAATGAAACAAAATTTTAAAAGTAACATAGCAGAGGACAAGCAAGAAGAATTAAAAAACATAGATGGGGATCTGGGTAAATGGAGACACAGAAAGAAAATTTGGAAAGCAACGGGTACTGGCCATACAGGTAGGTAGGAAGTTAAATAGCAGGAGATGGAGTCAGACCGACAGCTACAGGCAGAGGACAATGGAAGAGGGATGCAGGGTGGAGCAGAGGGAGTCACTGGAAATAGAGACGGGTCGCTGGGTAGAGGGAGACCTACAAATGCAATTTTCACAAGCAATAGCAAAGAAGGCAGTGTGGGAGGAGTGAAATAATAGCGGATGGGGAGCTGGGAAGGCAGAGGCACAGAAAGGAAACAGAGAAGGGGACGGAGTACAGGGTGGCATTGGCAGAAGAGCAAAAACTTTTGAGGAGCCAGAGCCTGGGTCAGGCAAGGACACAGGCAGAGATTGGGAGAAGCGTGGCAGGGAAGGGCCTGGACACACATGAGAGGGCAGGTGACTCACCGCAGCTCCTGGCACGTGTGGGAGACCTTCACTGCCCAGAGGCTTCTCTCTCTGCCCCTTCCTCCTTTGTGGTGCGGGCGGCCTGACCCTTGCCTGCCTAGGAGCAGGTGGTGGGCGCCTCAATGCTCTTCTCCCACAAGGCATCCCAGAGGCACAGTGGCTCACACGCGCAGCCGACGGAGGCAGTGAACTCCCGGTGCTCTGTGCTGGTGGTGCCCTCGGTCAGGGATGGCTGGGAGGGATCCTTCCTCGCTGCGGGGACCGTCCTTTCCTGGCTGGAGGTACCTGCCTGTGGAACCCCCTTTATTTCATTCCTCAGCCAGCTCCAGCAGGCAGCCATGCCCAGGCACCCCCCTCCCCAGCTAGAAACCCTCAGCACAGCAGGCCCATCCCCACCTGCAGCCTTTTTAAGCCCTTGGCCCAGCCCATGCTCACCTCATGGGTCCCACCTGGGCTGCCTCAGCCCCAGCTGGAGCCCACTGGAAACAGGGGCCATTGCCAAAGCCCCACAGCACATCACCCCCTCCCCTCAGCCTCTCCCAGACAGCCAGCTCTGCACCCTGGGGGCAGCAAATGCATCCAGGGGGACAGAGGGGGCAGGAAGTGTTTCTTCCTTCATGCGCCCAAGAAATCCCGGCAGTGAGTTGGCTACGAGGCTCAGTGCCCAAAGGCGACAGGACAGCAGGAGAAAAGGGAAGGAAAAAGCAGGAGGAAAAACAGAGAGACATAGGGAAGGGGTGTGGGGCAGGAAGGCAGGGAAGGGGATGCCGCCAAGAAGAGCAGAGAGAGGAGAGGGGAGAGACTGTGCAAAAATGCCCAGGGACAGAGAGATGGAAGGATAAATAAGAGAGACTGGGAGCAGGAGAGAGAGGCGGAAGGGACCAGCAGGACAAGAAAACAGAGACAAGACAAAGGAGCGGGGGGAAAGTAACATCATGAAGAAATAAAAAATAGAAACAGGGACCCCAACAGAAGTACACGTTGAAAGAAAACTTCGAAAAACAACAGGGTACAAGATACATTAGCAAAAAATAACAGGGAGCTGTAGAAAAAAATGAAAAAAGTGACAGGGTGCAGGACAGAGAGGGAAGAATGGGGAATTATAGACAGGGAAATGGTTAGAAGGAGATGTAGACACAAAATTTCGAAAGGCACAGGATACAGGAACCATACGCAAGACTTAAAAGATAGGTACGCAGGACTGCACAGAAAGAGATGGAGGAAGACAATTATGAAAAGCGACAGGGTACAAGAACACAGGAAAGAAATTAAAATTTATTTTGGGGAGACAGAGGGAAAGGTAGCAAGAATAATTTAAAACTAACTGGGATCAAGAAACATAAGCAAGAATTAGAAAGAAAGAGATGGAAAGTAAGAAATTAAGTTTCAAAAGAGATCGGGTACAAGAAACATAGTCAAGCATGAAAAAACAAGGACAGGGAGCATAGTAGAAGTAATCTGTGGTAGATTGACCTTGGCTGGCCCCTGGGTACCCACCCAGCCACTCTGTCGCTGCCCTTCCTCAACGAGACAAGGGGAGAAATTAAAATCAAAAAGCTTATAGGTTGAGACAAGGACAAAGAGATCACTCATAGTCACAAGAGCAACAGACTCAATTTGGGGAAATTCATTTAATTGATTGTCAATCAAATAATGAGAAATAAAAATGAATTTAAAAAACACCTTCCCACTACCCCTCTTTTTTTCTGGGATCATCTTCACTCACGACTTGTCTACATCGTACCCCCAGACAACGCAGGGTAACAGGGAGTCAGGGCTGTGGTCGGTTCATCTCGCATTGTCTCTGCCGCTCCCTCCTCCTCGCCCTCTTTTTCTGCTCCAACAGCGGGGCCTCCACAGGTTGCAGGGGACTCTCTGCTCCGCTCCCGGCCAGCGTTGCCGACCACAGTGGTGTTTGACCAGCAGCAGGTCCCTCTCTGAGCTGGCTGTGCCCAACGTGGGGAGAGCTTCTTGTGTCTTCTCACAGAACCCACCCCTGCAGCCCCTGCCCCTGCAAAGACTTGTCACGTAAACCCAATACAACAGCCATCTGCTCCAGGGCAGAGAAGCGGGGGCGGCAGGGAACAGGCAAAGGGAGCCACAGGGGAAAGAAGACAGCGATGGGCTACAGACCAGACAGGAGAAAGCGAGAGGGAGCCAGACAGAGAGAGAACCATGAAGACAAAAATTGGCTATGGGACAGATCTTTTAATACGGTAACATCATTTATATAATATAGCAGAGAGAGGTTTTTATTTTGAACTCCTTTTTATATACATAAACTCATATTTTTCAATATGTATAAAAATGAGAAATTATTCTTTATTTCAATGCCTCATACCCATATATACAGGTTTTATTATTTTTTTAAACACACATTCCCCCCATGGATTTTCAGGCATTTTTGGGCTGTGAACTGCTTCTTTTAGGGGGAACCCAGTGTGACACTACACACCCCCCTGAAAAGGTCTTCTTTTGACTTAGAAAGACCATCTGGAGTACAATTACAGCCTGACATTAAAAAAAAAATACACAAACATTACACCCCACACAAAGCAGCCTTAATGTCTTCGAGATGCAGTCTGCTTCACTACTGCTGAACAGCCCCTCCCACATAGCTCTGCTCATCCCAAAACCACCCCATTAATTAAAGAGCTGCCCACACCACTTGCTGATGGCTACTTGATGGGAGTTGACTCTACCACCTTTGCCTCAACAGTCTCGTTAGATCAACGTATTAACCACAAACTCTTTTGCTGTTCCACCTACCCCTGACTCTACGTGACCGGGCAGAGCAGCTCCGAGCCAAACACACACAAGCACAGACTAACACTACACAGAACACTACAAACAATGCCCCTCACCAATGAGAGAAAACTCTCAGCAAGAAGGATGACACCCAGACATAAGTGATCGTCAGGCAAGAAGACCTGCGGGACCACGACAGCAACATGAGAAGGCTCTAGGGAAACCCTAGGAAATGAGTACAACGTAACGGCCCGGGAAAACGAGTGACTCTCAAACGGAGAAGATGTACGTGCAGGAAGCCTGGCTTCCAGACCTAAGAACTTAAGGATGCAGGGAAGAAGTCCCAATCACTGAAAATGGATGGCTAGAGAACAGAGCTGCTCCTGCAGCCAGGAA
Organism: Rissa tridactyla; assembly: GCF_028500815.1. NCBI lineage: Eukaryota > Metazoa > Chordata > Aves > Charadriiformes > Laridae > Rissa > Rissa tridactyla. The sequence continues at coordinate 420,516 of NW_026529338.1, read as the reverse complement.
CAATGCTGCAAACGAGGACCGTCCAGAAACTTCTGAGATGCAGGACCCAGCCACACTTTAAGCTTATGATGCAAGAAAAGCAGCACCCGACTGGGGCAATGCCAATAAGTACAGGCATTCAAGGCTCTAGGGATGGTGCCTGAAGTACAGGCCGTGCTCCTCAAGTCTAAAGAGGACATTGAGACCCAAGGAAGGTTTAAGACACAAAACACACCACACAAACAACACAAGAGACACAGGCTGGAACCGCCCTGCCCGGCTCATGCTAGCATCGTGCTGAAGACTAACCCGCTCCCTTTACCTGCCCAAAGGGGACTGCTCCAGCCCTCTGCCCTTCTCTAAGATGCCTTCCTGCAACTCCCAAACTTCTCCCCTCCTGCCAAGCCCTCCCCAGCTCTGGCTGCTCAACTTAGCTTTCAGAGGGCTGGAGGTCTTAAATCCCTTGTCGGCAAAAAAAACCCAGCACCTCAACCATCTGGGATATTCCTGTAGTCACCGGGTTCCTCTTCATCATCTGCAATTAAAGAAAACCAAACAGTGCCAGCAAGAAGTTTCAGAGAGGTCAGCACCAACCTCTTCCACAACTTCCACTTCCTCAAAAGCACAATGGGATTCCGCTCGCCTGCTCCTTCCAGAATCAGATGCTGTTGCCATCATTGCTTGAGATACCAAGAAACAAAACGACTGTTGCACGTGTGAGAAGTCACCAGCCCCAAGCTCCTCCTCGCTACTGCCTCAGCTCACCTCTAATGCTCGTCCGCTTCCAAAGATGGCTCACAGGGCGCCTGCAAAACCAGAAGGTAAATACTTAACCAAGTTGCCATATAATACTTCACTATTAGTCACCAATATGGCCCACAACCACCTCACCTTCTCAGCCCGCTCATCAGCATGCGGCTTAACCCCTCTGAGCCTGTGTCCTGCACCTGAAAAAAAAAAAAAAAGCCAACCAAAAGGCATAGGCTGAGATACTGCCCAAAACCTCAGCTTGCCCACAGCCATTCCTGTCTCCTGCTCCTTTACCCTGGCCTCCCACCCACCTGCCCTCTATGGTTTCGGGATGCCACTTTGAGGCTTACAGACCACCTGGAAAACAGACCCAAAGGACACTTAAAACTTCACCCACCATACAACATCTGAGAAAGAATTGCTGCTTCAGCCCACTAGTCATTGCTCGCCTTGCCCGAGTCACATCCGGTGCCAATATCCTGCTTTACTCATCACTTCACACCTTCAAAATTAAAAAAAAAACAAAAACAAAAACACCCCACCACCAAGCCGTCATATAGTTGCATAGCCACCGGTCACATCTTCCCTCCAGCACCATGCACTGACCCACCTTCTTACGGGGCCCCACTTGCCGCGTCCGTCACTCTTTGGTACCCATCTTGTCCCTCCACAGCTAAAAAAATTAGTAAACAAGTCGCCCAGAGGCTGATGAGTAGCTGGACAATTCCAGGGGTTTTGCTTCCATTTAGGAATACCATCTAGGCTCCAACTACAGCCTGCCATTAAAAAAAATGGGACCCAACCTTAATCCCCACACATATGAGCCTTCACACCTTCAAGCTGCTTCACGACCACCAAACAGGGCCTCCCAGAGGGCTCCAATCATCTCCACAAAACACTATGGAAATGACCATCCCTGCTGATGGCTGCTTGATCCCAGATGACCGTAACACCTTTGCCTCAACAGTCTTGGCAGATCAACATATTACCCATAGACTCTTATTGCTGTTCCCCCTACCCCTGACTCTACACCCCCAGGCAGGGCAGCTCCACACCAAACACACCCACGTGCAGCCCAACACCACACAGCACTAGAGACAACGTGATTCCAAGATGAGAGAAAACTCTCCACAAGAACAACTTTCAGACAAGAGATGCTGTTGGGCAAGAAGACCGACAGGGCCGCAGCGCTGACGTGAGCAGGTTCTATGGCCAAGCCATAAAAGAGTCAAATGTAATGGCCCATTCCAAGAAGTTCCTGTCAAAACAGAGATGACATATGTGCAGGAAGCCTGGCTTCAAAACCTGAGAACGTAAGGATGCAGGGAAGAAATCCCCGTGCGTAAAAGTAGGTGGCTAGAGCTGCTAGAGCTCAGAGAACAGAGCTGCTCATGCAACTGTGAACGACACTGCAGAAGAGAACCGTCCAGAAGCGTCTGAGAGGCAAGTCCGATTGGCGCTTTAAAATTGTTATGCAAGAAAAGTGCCCATTGGGCACTCCGCAAATTAGCACAGGCATTCGAGATCCTATGGGGCTGCCCGAGGCACATGCCATGCCCCTTGAGTGCAGAGAGCAACAAGGACATGAAAACCTAAGGAAAGTCCAAGACACAGAAGACAGAGCACACAAACTACACAAGGCCGAAGACACAGGCCAGAACTGCCCTGCCCAGCACACACTAGCTTTGTGCTGAAGAGGAACCCGCTCCCATTACCTACTCAGAGGAGACTGCTCCCACATAGCCCTCTGCTCTACCCCGGCTTTAAATCTCTTCCCTGAAACCATCAACCTTGGCCCCCCTCCAGCGCCTGTCCCTCTACTTAGCTTTCAGACGGCCAGGGCTCTGAATTCATCCTTGACAAAAAAACCACCACAAACTGCTAACTGATGTGTTCCTGAAGTCACCAGGTTCCTATTCATCTGTAAAACACAAAGAAACCACAGCTCCAGCAGCAACTGCCATGAGGGTAGATGACAACCTCTTCCACAACACCCTCATCCTCAGAGGTGCCACAGCAATCCTCTCACCCGCTTCGTGCTGATTCCAGAGTCAGAGGCTGCAGCAACAATTATTTACGGCACCTAAGATACCAACAAACACAAAATTACCATTGCATTTCTGTGAAATCACCAGTCCCGTGCTCCTGCTCCATACTGTCCAGCTCACCTCAAATGCAAGAGACTAGAGCAGACCAGACCCTGTCGACACCCAAATCCAAAGGCAAAACCGATACGACAAAGGCTGATGAACCCGCCTCCCTCTCCTAGCGAACCCCCAGCACCAAAACTTGAGAAACTCCTTCCCTTCTCCGCAACTGTCAGGGGAGGACCCCTACTTCTTCCTGACAGTTCCTATCGTGTATTTGCGAACCTGAACCCCCTGCGTCAGCTGCTCCTCAGGACTCTTCTGAGCCGTGCCCTGCGTTCCGCAGGCACCTCCCACCTTCTCTCTTTCTACAGACTCTGGGCTCTGCATCAGACCCACAAAATAAGTAATGTCCTGATACAATCTACGGGGGGCCTGCTGCAAGCTGCAAAAACTCTAGGGACACCATGGCACTCTGCAGGAGATGGGGAAAGGTGATGAGCCATGCCATACCCTGAATGACGCTACGCCTTACATCCCTGCTGCTTTTTTGAGAAATGATAAAGTGCCATATGCAGATGCATACAAAATGCTCACCCAAACCCTTACAAGATATTTTCTCATCATCAACCCAATTAAGAGAAACAATAGCAGCAACTCACACAGCATACTGCAAAACCGATGAAAAAAACCCACAGTTGCCTCTTCAATACAGTCAGGAATTATAGGAAAATGCAGCACTCCTAAAATAAATAAAAGCATACTATTAAACCATCTGGGCACCCCTAAACACTCATCACAAAGTTACTGACCTGAAAAAAAGGAAACAAAAAAGCAGCACACCGGTCAACTTTCTACTATACAGGTGGCTGGAGGTTTACTGGTCCTGAAGGTCTTAGCTCAGCCTTCTTAGCTCTGCCTCCCTAAATGCCAAAACACGCCTGCCCAAACAGCTGAGCCTGCCCCAAAGCTGCAACAAACTGAAGAACCAGCAGAGCCCCGACCCCACAGGGGCCCAGCAGCAGAACTAGAGCCTCTGCGAGCCTGTGGCTCATGTACCCTGGGGCCCTGCCCACTGCCCTTCCCACAGTCCCCTGGGAAAGGGGCGGGGCCACCCCTCCCCGACACCTCCCCCGCCTTCGCCAAGAGGACATGAAGGCAGCCACAGGAGCAGCGGGCCCTTTTCTCCTGCTTTAAGTTCCCAGCAGGCGAGGCACCACTCCTGCTTATTTCCACTTGGGACTCATCTCTGGTGATTTTCTTACCGCTGTTGTTTGATTTCTGTCCAGTTGTTGCTGTGGAGAAGAGAGTTCTGCAGGGGTGGCTTTATTTTTGCAATCTGAGGGGGCCCCTGGAGGACTAAAGTGCCACAGAGACAAGCCCTGGAGGACGGAGGGGGCACTTCCCGGGTCCTGGAGGATGGCGGGGCCATGTAGGTGTACAGCCAGAAAACTGCTCGGCACAGACGGGGGCGCAGTAACGAGTAAGAGTCGAAACTGGAGCGCCGGTGGCCGCTCTAGAGGCCGGGCGGGCGGCACTGATCGTGCCCCAGGTGGCACAGAGCTCACCGGACTCCCGGCAACAGAAAGCACCGCACATGCGCAGAACGGCTGTAAGGCAGAAAGTGCCGCGCGTCCGCAGTACAGCTCTATGGCATTGGGGGGCGCCATGCGCAGTACGGCTTTACTGCAGAAGGCGCCGTGCATGCACCATACGCCTCTACGGCAGAAGGCGCCACGCATGCGCTATACGTCTGTACGGCACTGGGGGGCGGCATGACCCGTACAGCTGTACGGCACAAGGGGGCGCCATGAGCCGTACGGAAAAGACGCCGCGCATGCGCAGTACAGCTGTAGGGAAAAGACGCCGCGCATGCGCAGTACGGCTGTACGGCACTGGGGGGCGCCATGAGCCGTACGTCTGCGCGGCACAGAGGGCGCCATGAGCCGTACGGCTATACGGAAAAGAGGCCGCGCATGCGCAGTACGGCTGTACGGCACTGGGGGGCGCCATAAGCCGTACGGCTGTGCGGCACAGAGGGCGCCATGAGCCGTACGGAAAAGAGGCCGCGCATGCGCAGTACGGCTGTACGGCACTGGGGGACGCCATGAGCCGTACAATTGTACGGCACAGAGGGCGCCATGAGCCGTACGGCTGTACGGAAAAGAGGCCGCGCATGCGCAGTACGGCTGTACGGCACTGGGGGGCGCCATGAGCCGTACGTCTGCGCGGCACAGAGGGCGCCATGAGCCGTACGGCTGTACGGAAAAGAGGCCGCGCATGCGCAGTACGGCTGTACGGCACTGGGGGGCGCCATGAGCCGTACGGCTGTACGGCACAGAGGGCGCCATGAGCCGTACGGCTGTACGGAAAAGAGGCCGCGCATGCGCAGTACGGCTGTACGGCACTGGGGGGTGCCATGAGCCGTACGGCTGTGCGGAAAAGACGCCGCGCATGCGCAGTACGGCTGTACGGCACTGGGGGGCGCCATGAGCCGTACGGCTGCGCGGCACAGAGGGCGCCATGAGCCGTACGGCTGTACGGAAAAGACGCCGCGCATGCGCAGTACGGCTGTACGGCACTGGGGGGCGCCATGAGCCGTACGGCTGTGCGGAAAAGACGCCGCGCATGCGCAGTACGGCTGTACGGCACTGGGGGGCGCCATGAGCCGTACGGCTGTGCGGCACAGAGGGCGCCATGAGCCGTACGGCTGTACGGAAAAGACGCCGCGCATGCGCAGTACGGCTGTACGGCACTGGGGGGCGCCATGAGCCGTACGGCTGTGCGGCACAGAGGGCGCCATGAGCCGTACGGCTGTACGGAAAAGAGGCCGCGCATGCGCAGTACGGCTGTACGGCACTGGGGGGCGCCATGAGCCGTACGGCTGTACGGAAAAGACGCCGCGCATGCGCAGTACGGCTGTACGGCACTGGGGGACGCCATGAGCCGTACAATTGTACGGCACAGATGGCGCCATGAGCCGTACGGCTGTACGGAAAAGACGCCGCGCATGCGCAGTACGGCTGTACGGCACTGGGGGGCGCCATGAGCCGGACGGTTGTGCGGCACAGAGGGCGCCATGAGCCGTACGGCTGTACGGAAAAGAGGCCGCGCATGCGCAGTACGGCTGTACGGCACTGGGGGGCGCCATGAGCCGTACGGCTGTGCGGCACAGAGGGCGCCATGAGCCGTACGGCTGTACGGAAAAGACGCCGCGCATGCGCAGTACCGCTGTACGGCACTGGGGGGCGCCATGAGCCGGACGGCTGTACGGAAAATAGGCCGCGCATGCGCACTACGGCTGTACGGCACTGGGGGGCGCCATGAGCCGTACGGCTGTGCGGCACAGAGGGCGCCATGAGCCGTACGGCTGTACGGAAAATAGGCTGCGCATGCGCAGTACGGCTGTACGGCACTGGGGGGCGCCATGAGCCGTACGTCTGCGCGGCACAGAGGGCCCCATGAGCCGTACGGCTGTACGGAAAAGACGCCGCGCATGCGCAGTACGGCTGTACGGCACTGGGGGACGCCATGAGCCGTACAATTGTACGGCACAGATGGCGCCATGAGCCGTACGGCTGTACGGAAAAGACGCCGCGCATGCGCAGTACGGCTGTACGGCACTGGGGGGCGCCATGAGCCGGACGGTTGTGCGGCACAGAGGGCGCCATGAGCCGTACGGCTGTACGGAAAAGAGGCCGCGCATGCGCAGTACGGCTGTACGGCACTGGGGGGCGCCATGAGCCGTACGGCTGTACGGAAAAGACGCCGCGCATGCGCAGTACCGCTGTACGGCACTGGGGGGCGCCATGAGCCGGACGGCTGTACGGAAAATAGGCCGCGCATGCGCACTACGGCTGTACGGCACTGGGGGGCGCCATGAGCCGTACGGCTGTGCGGCACAGAGGGCGCCATGAGCCGTACGGCTGTACGGAAAATAGGCTGCGCATGCGCAGTACGGCTGTACGGCACTGGGGGGCGCCATGAGCCGTACGTCTGCGCGGCACAGAGGGCCCCATGAGCCGTACGGCTGTACGGAAGAGACGCCGCGCATGCGCAAAGCTCTTTGGCAGCCGCTCGCGTGGCCCCACAGCCCGTGGGGCTGCGGGCTTTCCGGCGGCCGTCAGCCTCGGCGACACCGGCGCCCACGTGGCGCCGCCGCGCCAGCCTGCGAAGCATTTTCCGGTAGGGCCGCGGCTCTGGCGACAGCTCCCACGCCCGAAGAGCCCCCCCAGCCCCTCTCAAGACCCCCTCCACACCCCCGAGCCTCGTCAGGACCCCCGTCTCTGTCCGGTCCCCCCCAGTCCCCTTCATCACCCCTCGGGGCCCCCTCCCCCTTCCAAGACCCGTCTCACCCGCGCCCCCCCCCATCACCCTTCGGGAACCCTCAGCATTCCCCGCCTTGCCCAAGGGCCTGCCCGCCGGGTCCCGCTTTCAGCCCGGGCCGCCCCACTCCGATTTCGAGCTGGCCGCCATTTTACCCCGCTCCCCTCCGCTTCCAGTGCACCCCGCCCACGCCACGCGCCCATTGGCCGTTGCTCCAACTGCCCGCCCCCCCTCCTTGGGCAGCCGCACTCCATTGGTTCCTGGCTGCCGTCAATCCCAGCCGCGCCCCACCCCGGCGAGGTGATCCAACCAATCGGGAACGCGATACCCACGCTGGATTGGCCCACCCGCCCGGGAGCGGTTGCCATGGTGAAGACTGCTGCCGCCTCGCGGCCACGCTCCGTTACTGCAGGCGGGCGGGGCCTCGCATGCGCAGCACAGCGGGTGTCACTGCGCTCCCCAGAAGCCGGTACCGCAGCTCGGGGCGGGCGGGGCCGAGGAGGGCCCTATTTTCCCCAGATTGGGTGTGTTTTTTCCCTTTTCCATATTATTCAAATTTGGGGGGTGTGGGGGGTGTGTGTGTGTATGAGAACGGGGGTCTTTGCCAAGAATTGGGGCCAAGGGGCGGGGGCGGGACTGTGGAGGCGTGGCCAGGGAGGGGGCGTGGCCAAGAAGCCGGGGCGTGGTCACAGATGGTCAGGGGGCGTGGTCAGGGGGAGGAGGCGTGGCCATAGAATCAGAATCGCTGAGGTTGGGAGGGACCTTTAAGATCATCGAGTCCAACCTTTGGCCTACCCTGACAAGAGCCACTTCTAAACCATGTCCCTCAGTGCCACATCTACCCTTTGTTTAAACACCTCCAGGGATGGTGAATCCACCACCTCCCTGGGCAGCCTGTTCCAATGTTTAATAACCCTTTCAGTGAAAAAATGTTTCCTAACATCCAATCTAAACCTCCCCTGACGTAACTTGAACCCGTTTCCCCTTCTCCTATCACTTGTCACCAGGGAGAAGAGGTCGGCCCCCATCTCTCTACAACCTCCTTGCAGGTAGTTGTAGAGGGTGATATGGTCTCCCCTCAGCCTCCTCTTCTCCAGGCTAAACAACCCCAGCTCCCTCAGTCGTTCCTCATAAGGTTTGTCCTCCAGACCCCTCACCAGCTTTGTAGCCCTTCTCTGGACACGCTCCAACACCTCAATGTCCCTCTTGTAGCGAGGGGCCCAAAACTGAACGCAGTACTCGAGGTGGGGCCTCACCAGTGCCGAGTACAGGGCGATGATCACTTCCCTAGTCCGGCTCACCACGCTATTCCTGATACAGGCCAGGATGCTGTTGGCCTTCTTGGCCACCTGGGCACACTGCTGGCTCATATTCAGCCGGCTGTCAACCAACACTCCCAAGTCCTTTTCTGTCGAGCTGCTTTCGAGCCACTCTGCCCCAATCCTGTAGCGCTGCATGGGGTTGTTGTGACCCAAGTGCAGGACCCGGCACTTGGCCTTGTTGAACCTCATACTATTGGTCTCAGCCCATCGGTCCAGCCTGTCCAGATCTCTCTGCAGAGCCAACCTACCCTCAAGCAGATCAACAAGCCCGCCTAGTTTAGTGTCATCTGCGAACTTACTGAGGGTGCATTCGATCCCTTCATCCAGATCATTGATAAAGATATTAAAGAGAACCGGCCCCAGCACCGAGCCCTGGGGGACACCACTTGTGACTGGACACCAACTGGATTGAACTCCATTTACCACCACTCTCTGGGCACGGCCATCCAGCCAGTTTTTTACCCAGCGCAGAGTACACCTGTCCAGGCCATGAGCAGCCAGTTTCTCCAGGAGGATGCTGTGGGAAACAGTGTCAAAAGCTTTGCAAAAATCCAAGTAGATAACATCCACAGCTTTTCCCTCATCCACTAAGTGGGTCACCTTATCATAGAAGGATATTAGGTTTGATAGGCATGACCTGCCCTTCACAAACCCATGCTGACTGGGCCTGATCACCCTGTTCTCCTGCATGTGCCGTGTAATGGCACTGAGGAGGATCTGTTCCATGACCTTCCCAGGCACCGCGGTCAGGCTGACTGGCCTGTAGTTCCCCGGATCCTCCTTCCGGCCCTTCTTGTGGATGGGTGTCACATTTGCCAACCTCCAGTCAGCTGGGACCTCCCCGGTTGTCCAGGACTGCTCATAAATGATGCAAAGTGGCCTGGTGAGCACCTCCACCAGCTCCTTCAGTACCCTTGGGTGGATCCCATCCGGCCCCATAGGTTTGTGCACCTCCAGGTGCTGAAGCAGGTCCCTCACCGTTTCCCTTTGGATTACGGGGGCTTCATTCTGCTCCCCATCACTGTCTTCTAGCTCAGGGGTCTGGGTGCTCAGGGAACAACTGGTCCTACTGCTGAAGACTGAGGCAAAGACTTCATTAAGTACCTCAGCCTTTTCCTCATCCTTGGTCACTATGTTGCCGGCCCCATCTACTAGAGGACAGAGATTATCCTTAGTCCTCTTCTTATTGCTAATATATTTATAGAAGCTTTTTTTGTTGTCCTTGACAACAGAAGCGAGGTTTAGCTCCAGCTGGGCTTTGGCCCTCCTGATTTTTTCCCTACATAGCTTAACTACCTCTTTGTAGTCGTCTTGAGTGGCCTGCCCTTCCTTCCAGAGGCCATAGATCCTCTTTTTTCCCCTAAGTTGCAACACTAGCTCCCTGTTTAGCCAGGCCGGCCTTTTTCCCCGACGGCGTGTCTTCCGGCACATGGGGACAGCCTGCTCCTGCGCCTTTAAGACTTCCTTCTTGAAAATCATCCAGGCTGCCTGGGCTCCTTTGCCCTGGAGGACTGCCTCCCAGGGGACTTTGTCAACCAGGCTCCTGAAAAGCCCAAAGTCCACCCTCCGGAAGTCCAAGGTAGCAGTTCTGCTGACCCCTCTCCTTGCTTCTCCCAGAATCGAAAACTCTTATCATTTCATGGTCACTGTTCCCAAGACAGCCTCCAACCGTCACATCCCCCACAAGACCTTCCCTGCTTACAAACCACAGATCCAGCAGGGCACCTTCCCTAGTTGGCTCTCTCACCAGCTGTGTCAGGAAGTTATCCCCAGTGCATTCCAGGAACCTTCTAGACTGTTCCCTCCCTGCTGTATTGTATTCCCAGCAGATGTCCGGCAAATTGAAGTCCCCCATGAGGACAAGAGCTCGCGATCTTGAGACTTCTCCCAGCCGTTTATAGAATATTTCGTCTGCCTCCTCATCCTGGCTGGGCCGTCTATAACAGACTCCTACTACGATATCTGCCTTGTTAGCCCTGCCCCCGATTCTTACCCATGAACACTCAACCCCATTATCACCATCATTTAGTCCAAAGCATCCATAGCACTCCCTGACATACAGGGGCACACCCCCGCCTCGCCTTGCTTGCCTATCCTTCCTGAAGAGCCTATAGGCATCCATGGCAGCACTACAGCTACGGGAGTCACCCCACCACGTTTCTGGGATGGCGACTACATCATAATTCTCCTGCTGCACAATGGCTTCCAGCTCCTCCTGTTTGTTGCCCATGCTACGTGCATTAGTGTATAAGCCCTTCAGCTGGGCTATAGGTCCCTTCTCCTTTTTACTGGCGGGAGCCGAAATTCTGCCACCCCCAGACTTATTCCTAAGGAGCCCGGTTACGCCCCCTGTCTTTTCCAAGCCTAGTGCCAGCATGCCACCTTCAGGCTTTTTGCTAGCAAGCTTGGATCTATCCCCATCCCCCCATAGGTGCCCGGGGGCGTGGCCAGGGAGGGCCAGGAAACCTCGAGCATTGCTCCGGCAGCGAAGGTGCCAGGAGGGAAACGTGTGGCGTGTTCTCACGGTCTCTGGGAACCCCCTGCATCACCCCACGCGCCTCGAGGTCCCAGGCTTTCCTGGAGCCATCGTCCTCAAACCCACCTTTTTTCACTGGGGTGAACTGTGGTGCACCAGACCCAGGGTAGGGATGGAGGGGACTTGGGGGCGGGGGGGCTCCCCAGTCTCACAGCCGGGATGGAGAGGGGGATTTTGGGGTGCTCCGTCTGTTATGGGGACAGAGGGAGCCTGGCGGGGGGGGGCCCAGCCCCATAGCAGGGAGGGAGGGGGGGGACTTGGGGTGCCCGATGTGGGGTGGGGATGCATGGGAACTGGGGTGCACCAGACCCATGGTAGGGACAGAGGGGACCTGGGGGGGCTCCCCAGTCTCACAGTCAGGATGGAGAGGGGGACTTGGGCACGCCCAGGCTGTGCTGGGGATGGAGGGAGCCTGGAGGGGCCCCAGACCCATAGCCGGGATGGAGAGGAGAAGATTTTTTATATATATATACATATATATGTATATGTATATATATCTAGCTCTCTCCTCAGCAGGAGCAGGCTGAGACCGGCCACGGTGTGACAGCGATGGCTGGCCTGACAGCCCTTGTGTCTTTGCCTTCCCCCTCAGGGAAGGGGGAACTTGATCAGCTGCGACCTGGGGGTGTGGTGGGGGGCCCAGGGGGACACGTGGGCGCTGATATACTGCGCCCTGGAATGCCTGGAGCTGGCGCTGATGGGGGGATTCCCAGGGCCAGGGAGGCCCCAGCCTCAAAAGGAGGGGATGGGTGTGTAAGGGGGCCCTTGGGACAACAGCCCACAGCCAGCCCTGGCCCCCGCCGAGCTGGGGCAGCGCCCCCCCCTCCACCTTTTTCAATAAAGGAGCGATTTTAAGAACACACCGCAGGAGCTGGGAGTCCTGTGTGTCACCCCCCCCGGAGGACACCCACAGCGGGGCGGGGGAAAACACTTTATTGGAAGGTTACAATCTCCAACCCCGGGGCTGTGGGCAGAAGTGGCCCAGCACCCTTGGGGAGGTGGCTGAAGGGAAGTAGGGGTCCCCATCGCCAAACTGGGGGCTGTAGGGACCCCCCCCACCCCTGTGGGGGGCCAGTGGGTGGGACCGGGCAGAGCAGCCCCCAGCCCTTGTCACTGCTGGGCCAGTTTGGCCGCCTCCGCCTTGATGAGGGCGATCAGGTCCTGGTTGATGAGGAACACGAAGCGGAGGCTGGCGATCTGGGGCAGGGGGAGGTGCAGAGAGTGAGCAGGGTGGGACCCCCAGCCCCCCTCCCAGGGACCCCCCCTCCCACGCCAGGACCCACCTCCACCACCGAGTTGTTGTTCAGCTTCCACTTGTTGCCGCCGAGCACGGGGCGCCCGTCAATGTAGATGGGGCGCCGGCCCTCGTTAGCGATGAAGAAATCCCCGTTATTCTTCAGCTTGATGACACCTGGAGAGGTGAAACAGGGTGAGGGGAGTGGTAAACGCAGCCCCCCCGCCTCTTCCAGAGCCCCCCCCCCCCGCCCCAAGACCTGACCCAGCCCCGATTCCCAGCCCTACCCTGCTTGCGGGAGATCTTCCAGGCCGGTCCCTCCAGCGCCAGGTCCACGTCGATCTGGTTGTCCTTCGTGGCTCTGCCCAGCGTGATCTGGGGAGGGCAGAGAAGCATCGGGGGGCTGCGGGGAGGCTGGGGGGGGGGCTCTGCTGGGGCGCGGGGGGGCTCCACAATATCTGTACTCACCTCCCGGGAGCGCATGAGGTACCGCACCATGCGGCCCCGCAGCACGGCCAGCGTCTGGCTGTCGAAGTCTGGGGAGCTCATGCCTGGAGGAAGGCAGGGTGAGAGGGGTTGGAGGGACGGACAGGGGTCTGGGGGGGGCGGACAGACAGCTGAGGGGACAGACAGGTGGCCCCCCCGGTCCCCAGCTCTCACCTGTGATGCTGTCGACCAGCACCTGCCACTTGTGCAGCTCCTGCTCCAGCTGCCGGATCTCCCGCTTCTGGCGCCGGTCAGCCACGGTCAGCTCTGGGAGAAGGGGAGAAGGGAGCTGGGGAGGGTGGGGGGCACCTGCCCCCTCCCAGGGGGGCCCTGGGTCTCTCCCCACCCATTCAGGCTGCCCAGATGGGAGCAGGCCGGACTCACCGTGCTCCAGCACCTCGTCCCGCACATCCCTACGGAGGAGAAAAGGCAGGATGAGACAGTGCCACCCCACGTCCCCCCAGCGCGGCCTCTGTCCCCACCCCAGTCCCCCAGAACCCTCACTTCAGCTTGCTGTCGTCAAGCATGTCCTCAGCATCCGAAAAGTTCAGCACTTGGTCCCCCTTGGGCAGCGGCTGCACTGGAAGGAGCAGGAGGGGAGGGAGTGAGGGAGCTGAGGGCTGCAGGGGACAGGGGACGCAAGGGACAGGGGACCCTCCAGAGCCTCACCGGTCTGGTCGTCCAGCAGGTAGTACTGCTTCATGAGCTGCCAGTGGAGCTGCAGGGCCTTGGCCGTGCGGGAAGGGTAGAAGACATCAGGGTGCTTGTGGAGCAGTTCCTGGAAGGTGTCGAGCGTGGGCTGGCTGGTCTGCAGGGGGACAGGAGGGACACGTGTCACCAAGGACCCCTGAGACACCAAACCGGAGCCCCCCCCACCCTGTTCCGCTCCCGGCCAGCTCTTACCGATCCCACCTTGGTCAGCAGCTGCTCCTCAGCTTTGCTGAAGAGCACTTTGCTCTGGATGGCGGCGATGGCCTCGGGGTGCAGCTGCCGCATGGCCTGGCAGGCCAGCCTTGGGGACACACACACACACAGTGTGAGGGCCCCTGTGTCCCCCCCCAGGGATGGCTCTGCCCCTGCACGCCTGCCCCGCACTCACTTGGAGATGATGGGGTCGTAGAGGAGCGCATACCACCGCTCCTGGATCTCCCGCAGGTTGAAACGGCAGCTGAACTTCACACCCAAGTGCACGGAGGTCAAGTCGTTGGTCTGGAAAAAGCCCCCGGCTGAGGGGACAGTCCCCGGGGACCAGCCCCAAACCACAGCGGCGGTGCCACACACCCCCCTCTGAGGCTCCCTAGGGGACAGGTAGCCCCTCGGGGTCGTTACCTGCAGCACGGCATTGATGAGCAGGAGGTCATCGGCGGGTTTCCAGCGGCCCAGGTCCTTCGTCACCTGCAGGGACTGTTTGCTCTTCTTCATCCGCTTGGCGAGGCCAGGGGTCGGGACCGGGCTGGGCACGATGGGGGTGGACACAGACTTGGAGACCTGGGTGGGCAGAGACAGAGGTCTGGGGTCTCACTGGGCTCCCCAGGCCCCCCGGCCGGCCCCTGGATGCCCCCACCAGCCCTTCACCTTCTTCTTCTCGCTGGAGGAGGGCTCGCTGCCTGAGCAGCGCCCAGGCTCGACCCCACCGGTGCCCTTGGCCCGGCTGGAGGATTTGGCGAGGCTGCTCTCTACCAGCTCATCGTCAAACTTCTTCCGCTTGATGAACCTGGAAGAAACAAGACAGCTCTGAGCCCCGGTGCCTGCAGGCTGCCCTCTCCCGCAGGCAGGGGACAGGCAGGGGGGCAGGCCCGTGTCCCCCTCCCGCCCTGGCGTACCGCGAGGAGCTGCGGCGCTTGGGGATGGCGCCCGAGGCCTGGGCCGAGCCCCGCTTCTGCCCCGCCAGAGACTCCTCGTCCTCGGAGCGGCTCGTCGCGCCCGACGCCATCAGTCCAGAGAGCAGCACGTCTGCGGGGGAGAGAAAGTGAGAACTCACCCTGTGGGGCAGCCGGGCCCCCCATTGCAGGTGGGGAGGCAGATTTCCAGGGGGCTCATGAGGGACTCCGACCCTGGGGGGCGGGGGACGGGACACAGAGCAGGAACGTAGAGACAGCCGGGACAAGCAGAACACGGGGCGGGGGGGAACGAAGGGAGCGTGGAGATGGGGGGGACGACACGGGGGAGGTGGGTGACAGCGAGGGACATGGGGACATGAAGGGCCCGGGGAGGGGATGGGGGACACGGCGGGGAGGGGGCGCAGGGCCCTGTCGGGGCCCGCGGACAAATCCCCCCAGCCCCAGGAGGACCCAGGCCCGCCCCGCTCCCCCGCCCGGCCCGAGAGGACCCAGGGCCGCCCCCATTCTCCTCCAGAGCGGCTCCGGTGCCGCCACCGCGGCCTCACCATCCCCGGGAGCGGAGGCTCCGGCCGCTCCGCCGCGGCGTCCGCCCGGCCGCCTCCATGGACGACGGCGCCGCTTCCGCGTACCCACCGGAAGACGATTTGACGTCATCATCAGGCGCACTGAAGCGCGGGAGGGTGCGGCCATTTTAAAGGCTCCGCGCAGCCTCGACGGCGCGGCGCCATCTTGGCTCAGGGCGCCGCCATCTTGACTGAGGGCAGGGCCGCGCCCCTTCTTTTCCTAGGCCGCTGTTTCCGGTGGGTCGGGGGTGGCCGGGCCCAGCCCACGGGGTAGGACGGGGATGAACCGCGTTATCCCGGCAGACAGGGCTCGTCCCGGCGCCGGCCCCGGCAGCGCGGATACCCGCCGCCCGCCGGAACGCCCACACCCATCATGGCGGCACCCCTGCCACACCCATCATGGCCGACATCCCCCAGGCAGCGAGGAAGGGACATGGCCTCTGTGGAGGGGCTGATCCTTTTATTGGGTCGCGCATGGCCGCGGGGCCCAGCCCTCCCTGTGGGGCTGCCGGCGCCTGCAGCCCCGTGTGTGCCCGGCGAAGGCAGGCGTGTGCAGGCACACGCGTGTTCCTCCCCACACGCGGTGCCAGAGGGCCCTTCCCCAGTGCCGGAGAGGAGTGTCCACCGCGTCCAGTGTCCCCTTTTTTCCTGCCGCCATCCCCGGCGGGGGGCTAGGCCAAGCTGGGGGTGACGTGGCCGTCGCCAGCCTCGCGGATGTTGGCGGCCCATTCCTTCCTCTGGATGGTGCCCGTCTTCTCCTCGCGGAACTGCTGCCGCTCCTCCCGCGGGATCTTCACGGCATGGTACTGCGGCACGGCCGGCGGCGCGTAGCGAGCCCGGCGGAAGAAGCCCAGCTATGGCGGGGGGGAGACACACTGGGGGAGTCAGGGCCCCATGGGGAAGCCCCGGCTCCAGGAACGGCGCTGGGAGCCCACGGCGTGTGCCCAACCCTCGGCACCCAAGTGTCACGGCAAACCCTTGCACGCCCATGCAAGTGTGGGCAGCAGGGCAAGGGGGGGGTTCTGCCCCTCTGCTCCGCTCTGTGAGACCCCCCAGTGCTGCCTCCAGCACTGGGGCACCAACAGCAGAAGGACACGGAGCTGTTGGAGCGGGGCTGGAGGAGGCCCCGGAGATGCTGGGAGGGCTGGAGCCCCTCTGCTGTGGGGACAGGCTGAGAGAGCTGGGGGGGTTCAGCCTGGAGACGAGAAGGCTCCGGGGAGACCTTCCAGCCCCTTCCAGTCCCTGAAGGGGCTCCAGGAAAGCTGGGGAGGGACTCTGGAGCAGGGAATCTAATGATAGGATGAGGGGGAAGGGTTTCAAACTGAAAGACGGTAGATTTAGATTGGATATTGGGAAGAAATTCTTGGCTGTGAGGGGGGTGAGCCCCTGGCCCAGGTTGCCCAGAGAAGCTGTGGCTGCCCCATCCCTGGAGGGGTTCAAGGCCAGGTTGGACGGGGCTTGGAGCAACCTGGGCTGGTGGGAGGTGTCCCTGCCCAGGGCAGGGGGTGGCACTGAATGGTCTTTAAGGTCCTTGCAACCCAAACCATTCCATGATTATATGCCGAAACGCTGCAAACCCTTGCACAATGTCCTTTAGTGTTATTAATGTTAGTTATTTAGTCTTATCCTATTAAATCTGTTTATATTTCAACCCTCGGGTTTCCTTGTTTGTCCCTGCTTCCCCTTCCCAGGTCGGGATGGGTCATCGGGTGAGAGAATAATTGTCTAAACGACAATAGATTTTTGGGGGTTCCTCAAACCAGAACGCACGTGCACGTACCAGCACTGCAAACCCTCGCACCCGCATACGCGAGCACTGCAATCCCCCCACCACGTCCCAATTTGGGCACCGCAACACCCTCGCGCCAGCACTGCAGACCCTCGTCCTTCCACCCTGATGCTGCCAACCCTCGTCCCCCCGCCTCGGCACGCCGTCGGCCCTCGCAGGGTGGCCACCAGCCCTGGCACCCGCCCTGCGTATCCACAGCGGCCGCCGCCAGGCCCAGGGTGGGAGAGCCCTGCGTTACCGCTCGCCCTCCAGCGCCTGCTGCTCCGCCGCCGAGGGCTGCAGGCCCAGGCGCGCCCGGTAATAGTTAGCAGCGTACCGGGACTTTCGGCTGCTCCGCTTGAAGAAGCCGCACTGGGGAGGAAGCGAGAGGGTGAGGCCAGGCAAGGCCAGGCTGGGTGGCACAGCATGGCACGGCACAGGAGAGCTGGGGTGGCATGGTGTGGCACAGCACGGCTGGGATGGCATGGCACAGAAGAGCCAGGGTGGCATGGCTTGGCATGGCATGACGTGGCACGGCACGGCTGGGGTGGCATGGCACAGAAGAGCCAGGGTGCCATGGCATGATGTGGCACAGCACGGCTGGGGTGGCATGGCATGGAAGAGACAGGGTGGCGTGGCATGGCATAGCTGGGGTGGCACTGCATGGCTGGAGTGGCACAACGTGGCATGGCACAACTGGGGTGGCTCAGGGTGACCTGGCATGGCTGGGGTGCCACACCATGGCACACCATGGCGCTGTGCAGCTGGGGTGGCACAGCATGGCACAGTGGGGATGGCACGACATGGCATGGCACAGCTGGCGTGGCACGGTGTGGCACAGCTGGGGTGGCACATTACAGCATGGCATGCTATGGCTGGGGTGGCACAGCATGGCACGACGTGGCCTGGCACAGCTGGGGTGGCATGGCACGGCACAGCATGGCACAGCTGGGATGGCACAGCATGGCACAACATTGCACTGCACAGCTGGGGTGGCATGGCATGGCATGGTATGACATAGCTGGGGTGACACAGCATGACACAACATGGCACGGCACGGCACGGCACGGCTGGGGTGGCACATTATGGCATGGCTGGGGTGGCACAGCATGGCACAACGTGGCATGGCACGGCATGGCACAGCTGGGGTGGCACAATATGGCACTGTGCAGCTGGGGCGGCATGGCACAGTGGGGTTGGCATGACATGACATGGCATGGCACAGCTAGCATGGCACGGCACAGCTGGTGTGGCACGGTGTGGCACAGTGTGGCATGGCTGGGGTGGCACAGCATGGCATGTCACAGCTGGGGTGGCACACCATGGCCCAGCATGGCATGTCACAGCATGGCATGGCTGGGGTGGCAGAGCATGGCACGACGTGGCATGGCACAGCTGGGGTAGCACGCCATGGCACAGCATGGCATGGCTGGGGTGGCACACCATGGCACAGCATGGCATGGCACAGCTGGGGTGGCACACCATGGCACAGCATGGCATGGCTGGGGTGGCACAGCATGGCACGGCTGGGGTGGCACAGCATGGCACGACGTGGCATGGCACAGCTGGGGTGGCACACCATGGCACGCCATGGCACGGCACAGCTGGGGTGGCACACCATGGCACGACGTGGCATGGCACAGCTGGGGTGGCACGCCATGGCACTGCGCAGTAGGGGTGGCATGGCATGGCATAGCTGGCGTGGCACGGTGTGGCATGGCACGGCCGGGGTACCCTGTGCCATGGGGAGGGGGACACACATCCTGCCGCGGACACCCCGTCCCCGTCCCTCACCTTCCAGAGGATGAAGACGAGCAGGGCCAGGACGAGGACGCCGGCCAGCACGGCCAGCAGGATGACCCACCACGGCACGCCACCGGCCACCGCCTCCCCGGGGTCCAGGTAGATGGAGACGGGGATCTGGGGAGGGGAGGGTGGTCAGGGGGCAGCGGGGTGGGGGGCCAGGGTGGGGGGGGACAGGAGAGGGGAACGGACCTGGGTGGAGGCGTCTTTCAGCACCAGGTTCTTGATGGAGGAGGTCACCGAGACGCTGGCGCGCACGATCAGCTCCACCGAGGTGACGGCCAGGTATTCCTGCGGCGGGGGCACGGGATGGGCAGAGCCCCCTCTCCCAGCCTGGGGGGTCCCCTCCCTCCTGTCCCCATCCCAGGTGTCCTGTCCCTGTCTCCGGGGTCCTGTTCCCCTCCCCAGACTGGGCGTCCTGGGGCACAGTGTCTCTGTCCCCGTTCTGGGGGTCCCATCCCTGGCCCCGTCCCCATCCCAGGTGTCCCATCCCCATCCCTGGCCCAGGGGTTCTGTCACCCTCCCCATCCTGGGGGTCCCATCCTCATCCCAGGGGTCCTGTCCCTGTCCCTGTCCCTGTCCCCATCCCAGGGGACCCATCCCTGTCCCCGTCCCCAGACTGGGGGTCCCCTCCCTGTCCCCATCCCAGGGGTCCTGCCCTGTCCTGGGGGTCCTGTCCCCCTCCCCGGCCCAGGGATCCCATCCCTATCCCTGTCCCTGTCCCCATCCTCGGTGTCCCGTCTCCATCCCCATCCTGGGAGTCCCGTCTCTATCCCTGCCCTGGGGTCCCGTCCCCCTCCCCAGCCTCGGCGTCCCATCCCTGTCCCTGTCCTGTCCTGGGGGTCCCATCTTTGTCCCTGTCCCCATCCCAGATGTCCCATCCCCATCCCCATCCCAGAGGTCCCGTCCCCGTCCCCCATCCTGGGGGTCCCGTCCCTGTCCCTGTCCTGCGGTCCCATCCCCCTCCCCAGCCTGGGGGTCTCGTCTCTGTCACCGTCATGGGGGTCCCATCCCTGTCCCCATGCCGGGGGTCCTGTCCCCTCCTACCTCCAGGAAGGTGCTGTTCCAGAGGCGCCCGCGGGCCCTCAGCACGGCGGCGCGCTCGAAGCTGTGCAGCGGGCAGCGGAAGGCCAGGCAGCGCGCGGTGCCCTGGGCACAGTCCTGCGGGACGGGGGGGGTCAGCACAGCCGCGCACCCCAGGGCTGGGGGCACCCCAGGAGCAGGGGGCACCCCAGGAGCGGGTGCTTCCCAGTAGTGGGTGCACCCCTGGAGTAGGGGGACCCCAGGAGCAGGGGCTCCCCAGGAGTGGGGGCTCCCCCTCAGCAGGGGCACGCCAGGAGCAGGGGCACCCCAGGAGTGGGTGCTCCCCAGGAACGGTGGCACCCCAGGAGCAGGAGCACCCCAAGAGTGGGTGTTCCTCAGGAGTGGGTGCTCCCCAGCAGCAAGGGCCCCCCAGGAGTGGGTGCTCCCCAGGAGCAGAGGCACCCCAGGAGCAGGGGCATGCCAAGAGTGGGCACTCCCCAAAAGTGGGTGCTCCTCATCAGCAGGGGGACCCCAGGAGTGGGTGCTCCCCAGGAGCAGAGGCATCTCAGGAGCAGGGGCACCCCAAAAGTGGATGCTCCCCATCAGCAGGGGCACCCTAGGAGTGGATGCACCCCAGGAGCAGGAGCACCCCAGGAGCAGGAGCACCCCAGGAGCAGGGGGTACCCCAGAAATGGATGCTCCCCAAGAGTGGGTGCTCCACAGCAGCAAGGGCCCCCCCAGGAGTGGGTGCCCGCCAGGAGCAGAGGCATCTCAGGAGCAGGGGCACCCCAAGAGTAGGTGCACCCCAGAACCGGGTGCACCCCAGCAGCCGCTGCACCCCAGCCCCACTCACCAGCGTGACGTTCCTCCTCCTCTCCGCGGGTGCCGGCACCCACCAGGACCCCGGGGTGGGCGCCTCGGCAGGGTCAGCCTCCCCCGGTGGCTCCTGCGGGGTGGGAGGAAGGATGGGCATGGACGGGGGTGGCACCGACCCCCCCCCCCCGCCCTGGGGCACCCCCACGTCCCCTCCCGCGGCGGTACCAGGGCCAGGCGCAGCGGGTTGGCGGGGGGGCTGCAGGCTGTGGGTTGCCCGGGGGGGCCCGCCAGCTCCAGGTGCAGGGGGTACAGCAGCCATTTCCCGTTGCTGATCTCGTGGGGCCAGAGGAGGGTGAGGAAGGCCGAGCCCAGAGTCTTCAGCGACTGCCCCCGGTTGGAGACCTGCCGGGGGTGGGGGGGGGGACAGGACACACATGACATGGGGGGCCCCCCTCCACTCCTTCACAGCCCTCCTGTCCCACAGCCACCCCCCACCACCCAGGAGCATGGGGTGGGACGGGGAGCAGCGGGGCTGAGACCCCCCCACGCAGCATCCCTGTGTCCCCCACCCTGTCCCCAACTCACCGTCACCTCGAAGTGCCAGCCCCCCCCAACCCCCTGCACAGCCCCCCTGTGCCACAGCCACCCCCGGCCACCCAGGAGCATGGGGAGCGAAGGGGAGCAGCGGGGCTGAGACCCCCCCACGCAGCATCCCTGTGTCCCCCCCACCCCGTCCCCGACTCACCGTCACCTCGAAGCGCACGGCGCTGCCCACCTGGCTCTCCCGCCTCACGGCGCTCTCCCCCCGCACCACCCCGCCGAAGAAGAGCCGGGGCGGCACGGCCACGCTGCGGGGACAACCCGGGGCGGGGGGGCGTGTCAGGGCAGCCCCGGGGCGGATGGGGGGGTCCCAGACACCCACCCCTCTCCCCACCGTCACTCACCCTGTCACAGAGAGGGGCAGCTCGATGACCACACGGGCACGAGCCACCACGGGCTCCAGCCCCGGCTGCTCGCTGATCCTGGGGAGAGGTGGGGGGGTCAGGGTGGGGGTGGGGGGCATCACCCCAAATCCTCCCCACCCAGAGCGGAGTTGGGGGGGGCTCCGCTGCGAAGGCCCCCAACCCCCCCCCCCCCCCCCCCGGGCTCACGTGGACAGGGCCAGCTCCACCGCCAGGTCCGTGGTCCGGATGGTGATGCCCAGGGTGCTGAGGATGAGGAAGAACCGCACCTGGGGGCAGAGGGGTGAGGGCTGGGGCTGGGGGACGGGGGTCGAGGGGGGGGGGAGCGGGGAGCTGTGCCCACCTGGGCTCCGCGTTTCATGGGGTTGCCCAGCTCGCACTCCACCTGCGAGCCGTTCTGGTTGGCGAGGCACACCACCGGCTTGTCCTGGGGGGCAGAGGGATGAGCCCCCGCTGCTGGCATCCCCCCAGCCCACTGCGCCCCAGGACTGACCCCCACTGCACCCCCTGCACCCCCAGAATCATCCCCCATCCCTCTGCCCTCAGCACCCCCCAGACCATCCCCATCCCTCTGTAGCCCCAGGACCAGCCCTGTCCCTCCAGTGTCCCCAGGACCATCCCCGTCCCTCTGCCCTCAGCACCCCCAGGACCATTCCCAGCCCTCTGCATCCCCAGCTCTGACCCCATCCCACACCCCCAGCACCCCCAGGACCAGTCCTGCCCCTCCAGTGTCCCCCAGAACCATCTCCATCCCTCTGCTCCCCCAGGACGATCCTCATCCCTCTGCATCCTGAGGACCATCCCCATCCTTTTGCCCTCAGCACCCCCAAGGACCAGTCCTGTCCCTCCAGCATCCCCAGGACCTTCTCCATCCCCCTGCAGCCCCAGAACCATCCCCAACCCTCTGCCCCCAGCACCCCCCGAGACCATCCCCATCCCTCTGTAGCCCCAGGACCAGCCCTGTCCCCCCAGCATCCCCAGGACCTTCTCATTCCCTCTGCTCCCCCAGGACCACCCCATCCCTCTGCACCCCCAGGATCATCCCCATCCCTCTGCACCCCCAGGATCATCCCCATCCCTCCGCTCCCCCAGGATCATCCCCATCCCTCTGCTCCCCCGGGATCATCCCCATCCCTCTGCACCCCCGGGATCATCCCCATCCCTCTGCTCCCCCAGGACCACCCCATCCCTCTGCACCCCCAGGATCATCCCCATCCCTCTGCTCCCCCAGGACCACCCCATCCCTCTGCACCCCCAGGATCATCCCCATCCCTCTGCTCCCCCAGGACCACCCCATCCCTCTGCACCCTGAGAATCATCCCCATCCCTCCACACCCCTGGGATCATCCCCATCCCACGCCCCCAGCACCAGCTCTGTCCCTCCACCATCCCCAGGACCTCCTACATCCCCCTGCACCCCCGGGGACCACCCCCTCCCTCTGGCCCCAGCACCCTCCGGACCACCCCTTGCCCCCCCCCAGCCCCCGCACCGAGGGTGCCCGGCCGTCGTAGGGGCGCAGGGCGGAGTAGGGCAGCTCCGGGGGGAAGGTGGCGGTGAGCATGGCCTCGTGGGCATCGTCCCCGTCCCGCTGCGGCTCCGCTGGGTCCGAGGGCAGGTTGGTGACATGGATCTCCAGGGCCACGTCCTTCTGGTCGCTCATGGCGAAGATGGCGGTGCCATCCTCACCCCTGGGGACAGAGTCACCGTCAGCCTCCCCCTCACACCTGGGGTGTCTCCAACAGCCTGTGGGGTGGGGACCCGTCCCTGTCCCCCTCACCTGGGCAGGGGTAGGAAATCAGCGTCCCCCAGGCGGGCGCAGAACTGGAAGTGGAGCCGCAGGTTGCTCTGGCAGATCTTGTCGTCCCCGCAGCCCTGCTTCAGGAAATGCACCTGGAGGTGGGGGGACAGACAGAGAGAGGGGGACGGGGACACTCCACGCGGGACAGCGCACCCCGGACCCCCGGGGAGGGAAGGCGGCCGCGTCCCCACCTCGGTGCGGTGGCTGCTGGGCTGCTGGGGGCTGAGCACGGGCAGCAGCGGTGGCAGGGTGGTCCCCCGGCCCCGCCGGCCCGCCCCGGCTCCCTGGATGCCGTAGGCGAGGGTGATGGCGATGGGGCGCAGCTTGTCACGGATGCTGTCCTGCGGGCAGGGTGGGAGAGGGTGAGGGGGGAGACGGGGGGGCCGCGGATGAGGATGGGGACAGGGATGGGATGGGGAGAAAATGAGAGTGGGGATAAAGATGTGGACGGCAATGGGGACAGGGACGGGGACGAGGATGAGGATGGGGAGAAAACGGGGATGGGGACAGGGACGGGGACAGGGACAAGGACAAGGAGAAAACGGGGATGGGGACAGGGATGGGGACAGGGACAAGGACAAGGATGGGGGTGGGGATGGGGATGAGGATGGGGACAGGGATGGGATGGGGAGAAAATGGGGATGGGATGGGATAGGGAGAAAATGAGGGTGGGGATAAAGACAGGGATGGCAATGGGGACAGGGAAGGGGATGAGGAGAAAATGGGGATGGGGATAGGGATGGGGACAGGGACAAGGCCAAGGATAGGGGTGGGGACAGGGATGGGATGGGATGGGATGGGATGGGAATAAGGATGGGGATGGGGATGAGGATGGCGAGAAAATGGGGATGGGGATAGACATGGGGACACGGATGAGGATGGGGATGAAAACAGGGATGGGGACAGGGACAGGGATCAGAATGGGGATGGGGATGAGGATGGGGATAGGGACAGGGATGGGGGTGAGGATGGGGATGAAAACAGGGATGGGGACAGGGACAGGGATCGGAATGGGGATGGGGATGGGGATGAAAACAGGGATGAGGAGGGGGAGAAAATAGGGATGGGGATGAAAATCAGGACAGGGATGGAAAGAGATGAGAACAGGGATGGGGATGAGGAGAGGGATGAGGAGAGGGATGGGGACCCACCTGGAGCTGGAAGGTGGCTTTGATGCAGGCGCGGGCGTGCTGCCGGGGCAGCTCCACCGTGTCGGAGAACTGGTGCTCGGGGTCCGAGGGCCGGCGGCCGAGGAAGGAGACACGGGGGGCCTGGCCCCGCCGCCGGCGATCCGTGTCGGCATCCAACACATACTCCAGCACTGGGGACAAGAGGGACGGGCGCGATGCCAGGGGTCCCTCCCCTCCCACCCCAGGGTGGGGTCCTGCTCCCCCCTCACCCCGCTGCCCGTCCCCACCACGCTCACCGAGGCGGGGGCTGTAGCTGGCGGGACTGGCCGTGTAGCTGAAGCAGGCTCGGACATCCACGCTGGGGGGGCACGGGGGGATCTGGGGTGAAACGGGTGGCATCCACCCCCGGCCGTGCCCCGGCTGTGTGCCTGGGGAGGGGAAGCCAGGGGGGGACAGCGGGTGACACCCACCAGACGCCCTCCTGGTGCTGGCAGTTGCTCTGCTCCAGGTCGATGTTGGAGGGGAGCAGGGAGACATTCCTGGAGACGTGGACGACCGGCCGGGCCCTGGCGGGGGAGAAACGGGGGGTGCCAGGCTGGGCCCCCCACCCCGAGGGCACCCCGAGCCTCGCACAGACCCAGCATTCGCCCCCCACACGGGACCCCTGGCCATATCCAGGGATTGGGGACCCCCTGGGTCAGGGGATGCTCCGGGAGGGTTTGAGGGGAGCCCAGGGTGGGGGGATGCTCAGGGTGGGCGGGGGGGAAGCTCAGGGGTGGGGCAT
This sequence comes from Rissa tridactyla, assembly GCF_028500815.1. NCBI lineage: Eukaryota > Metazoa > Chordata > Aves > Charadriiformes > Laridae > Rissa > Rissa tridactyla. Next base: position 395,307 of record NW_026529338.1, on the reverse strand, counting down.
GCTCGGGGTGGGGGGTGCCCAGGGTGGGGGGATGCTCAGGGTGGGCAGGGGGGAAGCTCAGGGGTGGGGGATGCTCCGGTGGGGGGATGCTGAGGGTGGGGGGATGCTCGGGGCAGGAATGCCCAGGGTGAGGGAGGCTCGGGGTGGGGGATACTCAGGGGTGAGGGATGCTGGGGGTAGGGGGATACTCGGGGGTGGGGGATGCTCATGGGGGGGGGGGGAATGCCCAGGGGTGATCAGATGCTCAGGGGTGGGGGATGCTCATGGCGGGGGATGCCCAGGGGTGGGGGGATGCCCAGGGTTGGGGGGATGCCCGGGGAGGGGGGGGGGGATGCTCAGGGTGGGAGATGTTGGGGGTGGGGGATGCCCAGGTATGGGGGGACATTGAGGGGGAGGGATGCCGGGGAGTGGGGGGGATGACACTCACCTGTACAGCACGACGGTGTCGGAGAGGGAGCCAACGAGCAGGTCAGGGTAGAGGTTCCCATCCACGTCCAGCCCCCCCGAGAGGGAGTACCCGAAAGCCATCACCCCCACGCCCTCCCCGTCCAGGACCTGGGGACAGGCCACCCGTGACACCCTGAACTGGAGGTGGAGGAGGGGGGGTGACGGGCAGTACACCCCCACCACCACCACGCACCCCCCCCTCACCTGCGCCGGCTTTGCCACGATGCCCAGGTTGCTGCCGTGGTAGATGTAGACTTTGCCAGCGCCGTCGAAGGGGGCTCCCACGGCCAGGTCTGGGGGGAGCAAGGGCAGGTGGGGGGGGGGGGAGTGAGTGGTCCGAGACCCCTCCCAGCACCCTTGATGGAATGCAGCCCCCCAGCTGCCACCATCTGCCTGCCCCAGATTTCCCCCCCACCCCCGAACCCCTCACCCTCGAAGCCGTCGTGGTTGAGGTCCCCGGCAGCGCTGAGGGCGATGCCGAACATGGAGCCGCGGGTGCCGTTGAGGCGGAGGGGGGTGGCGGAGTCCCAGCGCCCCGCCGGGTTGATGTAGACATAGGCGGCCCCCCCGATCTCCTCCTTACGCTCAAAAAAGTGGGGGGCGCCCACCACCAGGTCCATCCATCTGCGGGGACGGTGGCTCCATGACACACACCCCCCACGGCCCCCACAGCGGTGAGCCCTCCTGGTGCACCGGGCTGATGCCCTGGCACTGAGATCGGGGGGGACCGAGCCACCACGGTTTTTGGGGGACTCCCCCTCACTCAAACTCACCCGTCACTGTTGAGGTCGAGCACGGCGACGGCGTAGCCGAAGGCGGAGGTGAGCTGCTGGCCGGGCAGCACGGCCTCGGGCACCAGGCGGTTGGCACCGTCCCGGCGCAGGATGACCACGGCCCCGGTGTGGTTGGCGCGGGGGGCTCCGGTGACGAAGCTCAGCTCCTGCTGTCGCGTCAGCCCCGCGCCAGAGTCCACCGAGAAGCCTGCGGGGGGGGGCGGGGGGGGGGCGCGGGGGGGGAAAAGTAATGGGGGGACAGGTATCGATGCCCACCTGGCTCCCCCTGGCCCCCCACATCCACCATGTCCGTCCGTCCGTCTCTCTCTCTCTGCTCAGCCCTGGGCTACCGGGGCTCAAGGACCCTCGGGCTTTGGCGGGGGGGGGGGCTCTGCTTGTGCCTCAGTTTCCCTGCTTTGTGCTCCCTGGGGCACAGCAGCTCGGGAGGGGGGGAAGGGGGGGGGGGGGGGGGCAGGACTGCAGGGTCCCCTCCACAGCTCCGGGCCAGCGGAAGCCAAGGGGGAGCAGAGGCTGCCGGGGGGAGCGAGGACCAGCCCCTCCCTCCAGGAGGGGAGATTTTGGGGAGAGAAGGGAAGATTTTGGGGGCCAGAGCAGCAAGACCCAGAGCAGAGCCGGACGGGGGCCAGACCCCCCCAGCTGGAGAGAGTGGCAGAGCTCCCTCCCCACATGCAGCAGCTGCAGTGACCAGCCCCCCCACAGCCCCCCAAGCCCCCCACAGCCCCCAGCCAGGCTCCAGCAGGATGCAGCCGCTGCCCACCCCCCTCCACACCCCCCCAGCGGGAACCGTGCACACCCCCCCCCCATGCAGAAACACCTCCGGTGGAAAGAGTTGGGGGACAGCAGGGTGCTGGGGGCCACGCCAGGCTCTGTGCTCCCCCCCCGCCGCCCCGCCCCCAGCCTGGCGGTGCCCCCACCATAGCCCCGGGACACAGGACAGGAATGGGGACAGGGCAGTGCTGGCCACAGGGACCCCGGGATGGGGGGGGGGGGTGTGGGGGGTGTGTTGGGGAGGTGGGGGGGGGGAATCCCCACCCCGGTGGGGTGACAGCCACAGGCTCGTGCCCAGCCCAAAAGCGGGCGGCGGGGGTGGGAGCATGGCGTGGGGGGGTTGTGTGTGCAGCCACACGCGTGCACGGTGGGGGGGGTGTTGCATGAGGAGTGGGGGGGGGGCATATACATACCGGGGGGGGGGGGTGCGAAGGGAGGGGTGCTCGGTGCATGCATGCACAGGGAGGGGGGCGATGGGCGTATGGGGTTGGGGGGAGGCGCAGAGGGAGGTGTGCTGGGTGCACGCGTGTCCATGCACGCATGTGCTGGGGGGGCACCCAGCGGAGGCTGCGGGAGCTCTCCTTCCCTCTCCCCTCCACAGATAATGGGGTGGGGGGACAAACACGCCGCAGGACACGTCTCCGGGGAGGGTGGCACACGGAGGGGAAGACGGGACGGGACGACGACGACGCCGCCAGTGACCGGCGCTTACGAACCCAAGTAGCTATTGTGGGCCACGTCGCCGGCCGCGCCGGGCACCTTCTCGCCGGGCTGGGGGGTTTTGTAGACCAGCTGGTCGGGGTCTGAGCTATCAATGTTTGTCACAAAGAGCAGCCCTGCACCGCGGCCGGGCGGGAGAGAAAGAGAGAGGGGCGTCAGGGTGGTGGGCCCCCCCCCAGGCCCCCCTACCCAAGTAGCTGTTGGCGGGCAGGGGGATGAGCGAGGGGTCCTGGTCCTTCTCGCCCCCGGCTTCGTAGGGCCCGTCGTCGACGCGCAGCAGGTCGAGGGAGCTCTGGTTGAGCAGCTCCACGCGCAGGTTCCCTGCGAGGCGAGGAGGGGTGAGGGGGCGCGCTGGGGACCCCCCCACCCCCCACCCCGGGGGACCCTCCTGGGGACAAAGGGGCGCCGGGGCCGTCCCATGGCGCAGCGTCGGGCGGGGGGACCCGCGCCCGGCTGGGCATCCCGGCACACGCATGCGCCAGAGCACAGGCGTGCGCGCAGGCGGGAGCATGTGCGTCTAGCCACGCGTGTACACGCGCGCAGAGCGCACGGCCCATGGCCTGCGTGCGCACAGCCGGAGCACACGGACACGTGTGCTCACGTGTAACGCGCTCACACAGAGCACACAGACATCCGCATGCTCACACCCGTGTGCTCACACCCTCAGCACGCACATACACGTGTGCCAACACCCACAGAATGCACACACATGTGTGCTCACACCTGCAGCACGCTCACACACGTGTGCTCACACCTGTAACACACTCACACGTGTGATCAGACCCTCAGCACGCTCACACACGTGTGCTCACACCTGTAACACTCACACACGCGCGCTCACACCCTCAGCATGCTCACACACGTGTGCTCACACTGTAACACACACACGCGCTCACACCCTCAGCACGCTCACACACGTGTGCTCACACTGTAACACACACACACGCACGCTCACACCCCCAGCACGCTCACACACGTGTGCTCACACTGTAACACACACACGCGCTCACACCCTCAGCACGCTCACACACGTGTGCTCACACTGTAACACACACACACACACGCTCACACCCCCAGCACGCTCACACACGTGTGCTCACACCTGTAACACACTCACACGTGTGATCAGACCCTCAGCACACTCACACACATGTGCTCACACCTGTAACACACACACACACACACGCTCACACCCTCAGCACGCTCACACACGTGTGCTCACACTGTAACACACACACACGCACGCTCACACCCCCAGCACGCTCACACACGTGTGCTCACACTGTAACACACACACGCGCTCACACCCTCAGCACGCTCACACACGTGTGCTCACACTGTAACACACACACGTGCTCACACCCTCAGCACGCTCACACGTGTGCTCACACTGTAACACACACACGCGTGCTCACACCCCCAGCACGCTCACATACGTGTGCTCACACCTATAACAAGCTCACACACGGCACATACCCCCACCCGCCGCTTGCACACCCGTCGTGCACACCCTCGCACCCCTTCCCCGCCAGGAACACGCGCCCACACACACGGCCAGGTGAACCCATGCAGCCCCCACACCTCACCCTTCCAGTTGTAGGTGCCGGGGGCCCCGAAGAGGACGTAGTGGTGGTCGGGGCTGAAGGCGGCGGCCAGGCCCTGCTGGCAGGAGCCGAAGCGGTCGTGGCCCTGCGGCCGCCCCTGGCAGAACTTCCACTCGCCGCCGTCCAGCTCGTCCCGCACCCGCAGATCCTGGCTTAGCACGAAGCAGCGCCCGATCACATCCCGCGTCTCCAGCGGCTGCCGCACCCGGTGCCGCGCCTCATACCGGTGGGCGCAGGTCTGGGCGGGGAGGGGGGGGACGACACAGAGGGGAGGTCAGGAGGATGCCGGGGACCCCCACCCCCCCCCCCCCCAGTCCTCACTGGTGTCCCCCCACCCCGGTGCTCACCACAATCTTCCCGCCGGCACCTTGGCTCTTGACGCTCACCCCCAGCCACTGGTTCTCCTTGCTCTCCCGCTGCAGGTCCACTGGTGGGGATGGGCAGCGTCAGCCCCGCCGGGACCCCTGGGGGGTGGGGATCCCGGGGGGGGTGGTGGGGGATTCCCCACAGACCGAGCATCCCCCCCACCGTGGAGCGCAGCTCACCTCCCTCGTCGATGGGCACCCGCCAGCAGTCGGAGAGCTCGGGGGTCAGCGGGCAGGCGAAGAGCCCCCCGGTCCGGTTGGCGCCTTGGCCGGGCAGCGCCGGCGCCTGGGGTGCCCCCACCAGCAGCCTGCCATGGTGGGGAGCCCCCCCCCGTCAGGGTAGTGAGGTGGGGGGGGGGATCACCACCCAGCACACAGTCCCCCCCAGCCCCAGCCAGGCACATACATGCAACACTGGGTTTGCACACCCTGTGTCCGTCCCCCCCCAGCCCAGCACCCGTGACCGTCCCCTTCCCCCCCCACAGCTGTCCCCACACCCCCGCACCAATGTCACGCCGCTGGTGCCAGCCCAGCACGGTGCCAGCCCCCCCCCCGCCCCACACCCCCGCCTGAGCAGCTGCGGCCCCGGCGCAGCCATTCCCAGGCCTCAGCCGCAGCTCGGTGCACGTGTGGGCAGGGGATGGGACGCAGGGGGTGACACCCACCTCCCTGCCCCATCTCCCCTTGGGTGCAGCAGGGTTGGGGGCACCCAGACCCCCACCTCCCTTGGGGGGACAGGGCTCGGCCCCGCTATCAGGCGAGTCCTGTGCCACTGGTGGCTCCCTGGTGGCCCTGGGGCATCTGCAGCCACCCCCGGCTCCTCTCCCCCAGGGGATGGTGGCCTCGGGACACGAGGGAGCCCCGGGGGGCGACGGAGAGGCCAAGCCGGTAAAAATAAACTGGAATTCACTCAAAATAACCCTGCAGCAACATGCCCAAAAAAGGAGGGAGCCAGACGGAGGCACCGGGCACTGCCCGGGGGTGCCAGCGCCAGGGGACCTGTTCCTGAGCCCTGCCGGGGACCAGAGGGGGACAGCAGCGGGGGGACACCGGTGTGGCAGAGCCCAGCGCGGTGCCAGCGGCTCCGCAAACACCTGCCCGGGCACCGGGAGGTGGGGGGGGCGGAATATCCCACCCCACGCCAAGAATGTGGAGAGGCGGCTGCCGCGGCTTCGGCCGGCGCCACCGGCCTGGCGGGGGCATGGGGACAGGCGGCGGCGAGCCCGAGGGGACAGGGATGGGGACAGGGATGGGGCCAGGGCCTTGCGAGCGGGTGGGGAGGCGCGGGTGACAGCGTCCCTCGGGACCTGCCCGCTCTAGGGGTCCCTGGCGCTGAGACCCCTCGCTGCCCAGGGGCCACAGGGGCTGGGGTCCATCAGGGACACAGGGGCTGGGGACACGGGGGACAGAGGGGACACGGGGACAGCGGCCGCAGCGGGTGGCTGCCCTGGCATGCACTGGGTGGGCGTTTGCCAGCTCAGCGGCTGGCGGGCGCGGGGGAGGTGGCGGGCACAGCCGGGGGGGGGTCCATCTGCCCGAGCACCCCAAGGCTGTGCCTGTGGCATTGATCACCCCCCAATGTCCTCCCCACCCCCAACCGGCTCCTGCTGACTAACTCCGGGCAGCACGGGGCGGGGGGGGTCCCCCTGCCTGTCCACGTCCCCTCAGGTCTCCAGCCCCATTGGAGTCTCGGCACCCCAAAGGCGGGAGGGGGCAGGATCGGGCCCCTCCAGCATCCCCGGGAACAGGCGGGGGGAGCCGAGAGAGGCGGGGGGACCCCCGGGCTGCCGGTCCCAAACTCAGTGCGGGGGACACAGACCCGAGGAGGGGACACGGAGCCAGGGGGGGGACGCAGAGCCGCGGGGGGATGCGGAGCCATGGGAGGACCCCACCCGGGGGCACGATCCGCGGGGACAGCCCAGCCGCCCGGCAGAGGGTCCGCGGCCCCCGCGCCCCTCTTAGCCCCGCTCCCGGGGGTCCGGAGCCCCCCCGTCCCCGTGTCCCCCCCCGTCCCCCTCCCGCACTCACCAGCCGGCCGGCTCGGGGCTGAGCTGCCGGTGCAGAGCCACGGCGAAGCCGAAGAGGCTGCCCTTGTCGCCGTCCTTCAGCAGGGTGCTGGTGGCGTCCAGGTTGAAGGCGGCGGTGGCCACCAGCCGCAGGCAGAGCCAGGGCAAGCAGAGCCGAGCCCCCGCCATGCCGCCGCGCCCGCCGCTCCCCCCGCCACCGGCCCCGCCACCGGCCACGGCGAGGAGGAGCACGGGCCGCCCCCCCCCCCGCCCCGCCCGCCGCGGAGGAGGGAGGGGGGGGTGTCACACCGTGTGTCACAGCCTGGGTGGCTCGGGCTGGGGCTGGGCATCACGCCCCGACACGGAGCGTCCCGCACCCCGCAGGTCGCTGCGCGGGGCAGCGCACCCCGTATGGTGGGGGCTGCACCCTGTATCGCAGCGTATCGCACCCATCGCCCCGTATCGCAGGGCATCACGCCCCGTACCACACCCCGTAACTCAGTGCATTGCACCCTGTATCACAGTGCATCGCCCCGTATCGCAGTGCATCGCATCCATCACCCCGTATCGCAGTGTATCACACCCCGTATCGCAGCATATCGCACCCATTGTCCCATATCGCAGTGTATCGCACCCCGTATCGCAGTGTATCGCACCCATCACCCCATATCGCAGTGTATCACACCCCATATCACACCCCGTACCTCAGTGCATTGCACCCTGTATCACAGTGCATCGCCCCGTATCACAGTGTACCGCACCCCGTACCGCAGTGCATCGCATCCATCACCCCGTATCGCAGTATATCACACCCCATATCGCAGTGTATCGCACCCATCACCCCGTATCACAGCGTACTGCACCCCATATCGCAGCGTATCGCACTCATTGCCCTGTATCACAGTGTACTGCACTCCATATCGCAGTGCATCGCACCCATCGTCCCGTATCACAGCGTACTGCACCCCGTATTGCAGCGCATCACACCCATCACCCCGTATCACAGTGTATCGCACCCCGTATTGCAATGCATTACACCCCTTGCACTGTATCACAGTGTACTGCACCCCGTATCGCAGTGCATCGCACCCATCGTCCCGTATCTCAGTGTATCACACCCTGTATTGCAGTGCATCGCACCCATCACCCCGTATTGCAGGTGCTGCACCCCGTATCGCAGGGTATTGCACCCATCGCCCCATATCGCGGTGTATCGCACCCCGTATCACAGTGTAATGCACCCCGTATCGCAGTGCATCACACCTGACACCCTGTCACCTGCAGTGACACCCCGTCACCCACAGTGACGCCCTGATACCCTGACACCCCGTCACCCCAATACCCTGATACCCGCAGTGACACCCCGACACCCTGATACCCGCAGTGACACCCCGACACCCGCAGCGACACCCACCGGGCAGAGCTGCCATGGGGGGGTAGTTTGCCGTCCCAGCACCGAGGCTGTGCTGATGGGGACAGCCCTGGGGACACGGTGGTGGGAAGGGGACCGGCACCCTGCTCTGGCTGCTCCCGTGGGAACAGCCGAGCCCTGTCCCCAGACTCCTGCCAGGCCCCCCAACCGCCCCCGCCTGGGAGAGGCGTGACCCCCCCTGCACCCCAAAACAAGAGGCAGGACGGGACCCCCATGGTGCCTTTGCAGGCTCCCAAGGGACGGGGGACACAGCAGTGCCGGGTCCCACGGGAGCGGTTGTGGCCCCGCACCCCAAATGGCAGCTTGGGGAGGTGGGGAAAGGGGGGGGGGGGGCTGTCATATTTTCCAGCACACTGGCTATTTTTAACCGCTCCCGCTCTCCAAAGGCTGGCGGAGATATTTGGGAGCTGGCAGGGCCGCGCCGGCCGCGCAAACGGGCTCCAGCGCCGCGCCGGGCACAGCAACACTCCTGCACCCCGACCTCCTCCTCCTCCTCGCTGCCCTTTGGGGGGGGGGGGGAAACGAGGGAAGCCCAAGAGGGTCCATGTTCCCCCCCCAGCCTGGCCGCCGTCCAGCCCTCCCCACGCTCACCCGCTCTTTCCTTCTTTCGCAGCCCAAAAAAATCCCTTCCCAATGTCCTGGCTGACGTGGGAAAGGGCCGATCCCTGCCTGGGAGCAGAGGATGGGAACAGACCGGGTCCCTGGGGGGCTGTTCAGACCCCCCCCCCCCTTCGCCGCAACCCCCCCCTGCACCCCGAGGGAGCTACCCTGAGCATCACGCGAGCATCAGGCGGAGGAGAAACGGGAAGGAAGGGGGTTATGGCCAGGAAGCGAGATGATAAAAAACACGATTCGATCTCCCGGTGCCGTCCCTCAGCACCGAGGGGACCCCCAAAAAATCAGCTGGAGGCTCCCGAGCACCCATGAGCTGGGGGGGTGGGGGGTGGGGAGATGGGACCCCAGCTCACGTCCCCAACTGGCTTGGCCACCCGTCTCTCCTCCAGGCTTCAGAACAACCCATCCCGGGGACACCCCACTCTCCAGCCTCCCGGCTCCCAGCAGAATCTCCAAATCCACTTGGTTTTCCCTCAAACAGACCCAAACCTGAGCTCGGCACAGGCAGGAGCTGCCGTCACTGCCCCCGTACGGGTGGGCAGGGAGCAGGCAGGGAGCCTGGGTGCTCCCAGCATCACGGCAGAGTCTGTCATCATCCCCTCTGCGCCATATCCAGACAATTTTTAATTTTGGTGCAAGTGCCAACTTCCAAATGAGGCAGGGTTTGCCCCCAGGAGCTCCCCCCGCCTCAGCCCGGCTCCCGGCAGCCCGGGCACGAAACACAAGGGTTTTCACAGCTCGGGGCGGGGGGGGTCAGGCAGCAACTCGCGCGTCAGGAGAAGAAAACTCCTTGTTGGGAGGATTCCCTTCGCTCCATGCCCCGGCTTCTCCCAGCAGCTGCGGCCTCACCCCGCTGGCACAGATGGGCGGGGGGGCTGCACGGCTGAAGTCCCCAACCCGCTCGAGGACAACGGGGACAACACGGGGACGCCTTTGTCCCGCTCCCGCGGCCAGGGCAGGATCCGCTCCAGGAGCCTCGCCGAGGCTTCCACGGGGTCAGGAGAGGGGGAGAACAGGGAGCGGAGCTCAGGCAGGGCGAGAATGGGACCCACCGCTTCCTTCCACGTGGAGGGAGGGAGGGAAACGCTCCCCAGGGCCCCCCCCCAGCCCGGCCAAACACCCTCGCTAGCGCCGTTAACTCTGTGAAGGGCTGAACTGAGCCCAGGCTCCCTCCCCGGATCATCCTCCATGGGCAGGAGAGGAGGGAGGATGAGGAAGGTGGGGGATCCACACACGGGAGCGGCTCCCAGGTCAGTCGTGCCCCTTGGGGCAGAGCCGAGAGATTTCGCTGCCATTCCAGGCAGCTCCAAAGGAGGCCATGGCACGTCCCCGGCACGTGCCGAGAGCCGGCGCCAGCGCCTGGGAGAGGTGTGAAGTCCCAACGGTACCCGCATGAGGGTCAGCATCACTGGCCAAGGTCCCCAACAGGGCAGCAACCTTCATTCCTGTGGAAGGAAGGGCAGCAACTGGCGTGGTTCTGGGAGCCACGCCTGGTCCCAGGGCTCCTGCGGGTGGGAGAGCTGCTGGCGGTCACCCCCACAAACACCGAACCCCCCCCCCCCCGAATACACACCCAAACCCTTCACCGGGAGCAGCTGACCCCAACACACACCAAGCCCGGGTGCGGGGAGGAGCGGAGCAGCCCCAGCACCCCCGTTAGCCCAGCACACTCGTCAGCTAATGATGGAAACAGCGAAATAAATTCCTCCGCCCTTCCCAAGGCTGCCGCAAGCAAGAGCTTGTTCGTGTAACCGGAGCGGGGCAGCACAGCCAGGCCTGCGGGGAGCAAACGGGGTTATTTTTACCCATTCACGGGTTTATCTTTGGCCACACATGATGCTCAAGTTCCTGTAGCTGCAGCCAGAGTTACGCCGGGTCACCAGCTCGGAGCAGGGAGGCAAGGGAAGGGACAAGGAGTGGAATCCGTGGGGAGAATGTGGCTGAGACGCACATCCCGAGGGGCTGAGAGCCCGCCCGCAGGGAGCTCCAGAAGGAACAGCTGAGACGGCGGCTCGGTGCTGCCTGCACCCATCAAAGCCTCCACAACTACAGCGCCCTCCTCACCCTTCCTCACATTCCCTTCCCCTGCCCAACCCGAGAGGATGACAAGATCTTCATCATCATCCTCCTCCTCCTGACTGTTGGGCCGTGGCCAGCCGCCGCCCAGCCAAGGGACCAGCCTCATCCCAGGTCTGGGGCTGATTCAGCCCGGTGAGATCAGCCGCATCCCGGCATTTCTGCCAGCTCACCCTTCCAGCACTCTGCAGCCCAATTTAATTTTCACAGTGGGCTTTGCTGGCAGCAGCCGCAGCCCGGGGGCCTGGCCGGCTTTCCCCCCTCCCCCCACTGCTAGCCTCATCCATTACGGGCTGGCACACGGACAGCCCGGGCGGCCGCACCTGACATCGGGACGCTCTGACAAGGACAGTTCTGCATCATTTGAGATTTAGCCCCAGTCTCGGATCCCACCACAGCCGGGAAGCAGGTGAAAGCTCGGGAATTCCCAAGGAGTGGCTTTAACAGAGTCGAGGTCAGCTCGTTCAGGCGCCCCCGGCCTCCCTGTCGCCAGCAGGGAGTAGAGCACCATCCCGCTCATCACCGGTCACGGGAAGGAGACACAGCTCACCTGTTCCCCCCAGACCCTCCTATAGCCCCCCCCAGACCCCCAGCCAGGCTTCTATAGCCCCCTCAGCTCCCCACTCCCTCAAACAGCTCCCTATAGCCCTGACACAGTCCTGTCACCCTCACAGCCCATCACCCAGACCCCTGTGGGCCCCTACAGACCCCTCAGCCAGGCCCCTGTAGCCCACTCAGGCTCCTACAGCCCTCACCTGGGCCCCTATAGACCCCCCGGGTTGCTGTATCCCCCATGTAGGCCCCTACAGCCCCCTGTGGCTGCCAGCTGGGCACCTATAGCCCTCACCTGGGCCCCTGTAGCCCCCTTGGGTCCCTGTACCCTCCAACCAGGCCCCTACAAGCCTCTACACAGGCCAGTGCAGTCCCTATGTTCCCCCCCCAGCCCTTACGCAGGCCAATGCAGCCCCCTCAGGCACCTACAGCCTTCATCCTGGCCCGTATAGACCCCCCAGGCCCCTGTATGCTGCATGTAGGACCCCCCACAGGCCCCTGCAGCCCCTAGGGCCCCTCCAGGCTCCTGCACAGGCCTCTGAAGCCCCTAGAGCCCCCCCAGGCCCCTGTACTCCCCATGTAGCGCCCCCCACAGGCCCCCGCAGCCCCTATAGCCCCCCAGCCCGTACACAGGCCCCTGTATCCCCCTCAGGCACCTACAGCCCTCACCCCGGTCCATATAGACCCCTCGGGCCCCTGTGTCCCCCATGCAGGCCCCTACACAGGCCCCTCGAGCCCCCTCAGGCCGCCAGCCAGGCCCTTGTGGCCCCCTCAGGCCCCTACAGCCCTCACCCGTTCCCCGTACCCGCCATGTAGGCTCCTACGAGCCCCCAACACGGGTCCCCCCCAGCCCCTACGGCCGCTATAGGCTCCGCGGGCCCCGGGAGGCGGGACGAGGGGGCGGGCCGGGGCGGTCAGGTGGCGGTGACGCGGCGGTCAGGTGGCGGGGGGCGGGCCGCGGCGGTGGCGGTGCCGGTGGGGCGGGGTGCGGTGCCGGTGCCGGTGCCGCCATGTTGTCCCGGCTGCTGAAGGAGCACCAGGCGCGGCAGAGCGAGCGGCGGGAACTGCAGGGTGAGCCCGCCCCCGTCCCCATGGCGACTGGACCTGCGCCCCCCCTCCCCATTGGCGGCGGGAGCTGCCGCTCACCGCCGGGCCGCGCACCCCATTGGTCGGTGGGGCTGTCCGTCAAAGGGGGAGGGTGGGAACACCGTGGTGGTGAGGGGCGGCGGGGGGGGGGCGGCAGGGTGGAGCGTGATCTCACCGCCCCGCACGCTGACGTCACGCCGCTCCGGGGTGGCGTCACGGGTTGGAGTCCCGCCGCCCCTCACGGCCGCGTCCCCGCAGAGCGGCGGCGCAGGGAGGCCATCGCGGCCGCCACCCGCCTGACCGAGGCCCTGGTCGATCACCTCAACGTGGGGTGAGGCCGGGACCCCCCCCCCCGCCCGGGACCCCTCCGACCCCCGGCTGGGGACCCCCCAAACTCCCCCCCAGGACCCCTGACCCTCGGCTGGGGATCCCCAACCCCCCCCCTCACCCGGGACCCCCCGATGCCCCTGACCAGGGCCCCCCCCAGCCCCTTCCTCCTCAAATCCCCTATCCGGGGACCCCCAAAGCCCCCTGAACGTCCCACTGGGGACCCCCAGACCCCCCGGGACCCCCCGACCCCCAAGCCCTGGTTAGGGACTCCCCAACTCCATCCAGGGGTCCCTGCAATCCCCAACCCCCCCCGGCCAGGGATCCCCCAGCCCCTTCCTCCTCAAATCTCCTATCCAGGGCCCCCAAAACCCTCCTGGCACCCCCCCACCCCGGGGACCCCCAGGATCCCCAGCCCCTTTTACCCCTGGAAACCCCAACCAGGGACCCCCCCTCCCGCAACCCTGGGGTCCCTTCCCCCAAAATCCCCTGGCCAGGGACCCTTCCCAGCCCTGGGGGCCCTTCCCCCCCCCCCCCCCCGAAAGCTCTGCCCAGGGATACCCCAACCCCCACCCAGAGACCCCTGCACCCCTAACCCCCCCATCAGGGTCCCCCCCCAATCTCCTTCCCACACACACACACAGAGCCAGCGACCCCTCATCCCCCCCCCGGCCCAGGGACTGCCTCAACTTCCTGGCCCCTTCCCCCCCTGCACCCCAAACCCCCTCCCTGGAGACCCCCTGCCACCCCCCCCCCCCCCGCAGCCCCTCTAGTGGCCCCCAAGTCCTTCGGCTTCCCCCCCTCCCTGTACCCACCCCCTCCCTAGAGACCCCCCCACCCCACCCTGGGGCTGCTGGGGTGGGACCCCACCCCCCATTTGTGTCCCCCATGTGTGTCCCGTCCCCCCCCCCAGGGTGGCTCAGGCGTACGTCAACCAGCGGAAGCTGGACCACGAGGTGAAGACGCTGCAGGTGCAGGCGGCCCAGTTCGCCAAGCAGACGGGGCAGTGGATCACCATGGTGGAGAACTTCAACCAGGCCCTGAAGGTGTGTGCGGGGGGGTCCTGTCCCGTCCCCCACCTCAAGCACAGGCAGGGAGGGGGGAGTCACACACCCCCCCCAGCCCTGGGGGGAGCGGATTTCCCTCTGGGACACGTGGAAAAGCAGCCGCATGGAAACCCCTGGTGTCACCGGGGCTGGGGTCCTGCCACCAACGTGTGCCGGGAGGCCCCCACCAGCATGGGCCAGCCCCCCCAGTGCCAGTGGGTGGGTAGGTGTGTGGGTAGGTGGGTGGGCTGCACCCCCCAGCCCCACTGGGAGCCTACTGGGAGCCCACCACGAGCCCAGTCCAGCCCTCCCAGTGCCAGTGGGTGGGTGGGCTTCGTCCCCCAGCCCCACTGGGAACCCCTCCAGCACGGTCCAGCCCCCCCTGGAAGCAGTGGGTGGGTGGGCTGCATCCCCCAGCCCCACTGGGAAACCCCCCCGGCACAGTCCAGCCCCCTGTGGAGCCAGTGGGTGGGTGGGACACATCCCCCAGCCCCACTGGGAGCCCACCACTAGCCCAGCCCAGTCCACCCGATGCCAGTGGGTGGGTGGGCTGCATCCCCCAGCCCCACTGGGAGCCCACCACCAGCCCAGTCCAGCCCTCCCAGTGCCGGTGGGTGGGGGGGCTGCATCCCCAGCCCCACGAGGAACGCACTCCTGGCACGGTCCAGCCCACCCAGTGCTGGAGGGGGGGTGGTTGAGTGGGCTGTGCCCCCCAGCCCCACCAGGAGCCCACCACCGGCACGGTCCAGCCCTCCCAGTGCCGGTGGGTGGGTGGGCTGCATCCCCCAGCCCCACGGCTTGACGCCGGAGCAGTCTGGCAGCATTCATGGGGGCTCAGCCAGCCCCGAGCCCCCACAGGGCTGCGGCTGCTGGAGGGTGGGACCTGCCGGAGGATGGGACCCCCACCCAAAATCCCACCGGCAGCCCCCTGACAGCCGCCCCCCCCCCCCGCCCCATCCCGGCAGGAGATCGGCGACGTGGAGAACTGGGCGCGCAGCATCGAGCTGGACATGCGGACCATCGCCACCGCCCTGGAGTACGTCTACAAGGGGCAGCTCCAGCCCTCCTGCTCCTGAACTGCACCCCCCCCGGGGCCCCCCCATCGCCATGGCTGCTCCGGGCAGATATCGCAAGCCCTGGGCACAATGCCACCACTGCTGCCGCCGGCCGCCACAGGGACCCCTCGGTATCGGGGCGCGGGCAGAATAAAGCGTGGTTGTATGGCGGAGGTGTGGAAGCTGGGCCAGGCACAGCCCTCGCTGCCCCCCCTAAGCCCCCTCATCCTCTTTACCGCTTAACCCAGGCTCTGAGGCCCCTTTTTCTCCGGGACAAAGGGCCCCTTCTGGCTCTAATCCCCCGGGGGGGGGCAGCTCGGCCCCCCAGCTCCCCTCTCCCAGGGCTGGGAAGGGGAACCTGGGGGGGTTTCTGCGTCCCCTGGGGGGTCACCCTCCCTCTCGGCCCTGGTCAGGGGCTCCTCCATGGTGAGGGTCCCCCCCAACAAGGCGAGGGGTGTCGCAGCACCCCCATGCACCCAAATCCCGCCCTCCCCCCCCGGAGCTGCAGGCGGCGGGGGGGGACCGGGGTGGCTCAGCCCACTGTGAACTTTGGCTGTGGGTGCTGCCCCGGTGCAGGGGGAGGAGCGGCCGCGGCCCCCCCCCCGGCTCAGACAGCCTCTGCCGCCGCAGTCACAGCAGCGCCCGGAGCCCTCTGCCCCACAAAGGTAGGTGGGGGCTTGCTGGGTGGGCTCCCCCCTGCACCCCAAGCCGGGTCCAGGGTGCCCCCACCATGGGTCTGCCCCACGGCTACGGTGAGATGAGTCTGTCGGGTCTCAGCGTGCCGTCCAGGGGCTGCTGGCCGTCCCCTGCCCTCACCTGACTCCGGGGACCCAGGGCAGATGTGGGGTGTCCCCCCACAGCCCCCGAGGGTGGGGGTGAGGCGGGGGCGTCAGCCCGGACCCCCTGTCCCAGCCCCACAGGAGGGAGCAGGGGGGTTGTAACCCGTGGCCAGCACCCGCTACCGGGAGCAATGGGGGCATGCTGATACCCCCCAAAGACCCCCCCCAAACGGGGCTCCTGGAAGGGGACACCCCCTCCCCAACAGGACAGGGTGGGACTTGGGGGCAGGTGGGTTGGGGGGGGTCCCAGCGGTGACGGTCACCTCCCTGTGTGGGTCAGGAGCAGGGAGCAGCCGGGGGGGGGTGGGCAGGAGCGGGGACGGGGTTAAGCCAGGGGGGAACAGCTGGGACACACCCCCCCCGGTGCCACACGTGGGGCGCTGGGTCCCGGCCAGGCAGTGACGCACGGCGCCCAGCTAATCCCTGGCATGCCGTGGGGACACTGGGCCCGGCCACAGACAGGTCGGTCCCAGACCCATCTGGGAGTGGGGGGCGGTGGGGTGCTCGCCCCCACCCTGGGAGGGCGACATGGGGTGCTGACCCCCACCCTGAGAGGACAGGGACCATCCTCTGGGGTCCCTGGGTGCCCCCCGGGCACGGAGCGAGACCCATGTGGGACCAGCTCCAAACTGGGGTCAATCTTCAGCCCCCCCCCAGCTCCTTTTACCACCGGGGGATGGAGGGGGGGGGTGGCTGCCCCACATGGTGTGGGGCAGGGGATCTGGGGGGGGGGCATGCACGGCTTTACCCGAGGTGCCTGGGTTCAACTTGGGGCGCGGGGGGTGATGTGGGGCAGGGGGGGTTGTGTGTGTGTGTGACACGGCCCAGGATACCGGGGTTCCTCTCCCACTGCCCCCCCCCGCCCCGGCCCCACAGGCCCCCCCCCCGGCCCCACCATGTGGCTGTACCTGGTGCTGGTGGCACTGGCCTGGGCACTGGGCTGGCTGGTGCGGGATCGCCGGATGCTGCCTTCCGTCAAGGACAAGCACGTCTTCATCACCGGCTGTGACAGCGGCTTCGGCAACCTGCTGGCCCGGCGGCTGGCCCGCAGGGGCTACCGGGTGCTGGCCGCCTGCCTGACCCAGAAAGGGGCCGATAGCCTCCAGCGGGGCTGCTCTGGCCACCTCCGCACCACCCTGCTGGATGTCACCCGCTCCGACAGCATCCGCCGCGCCGTTGAGTGGGTGCAGGCAGAGGTGGGCGAGAAAGGTGAGGCGGGCAGGGGGGGCAGGAGGGGACCCAGGGAGGTGCGGTAGGGCAGGATGGGACCCAGGGAGGTGCTGGGGGGCTGGGATGGGGACCCAGGGAGGTGCGGTAGGGCAGGATGGGACCCAGGGAGGTGCTGGGGGGCTGGGATGGGGACCCAAGGAGGTGCTATAGGGCAGGATGGGACCCAGGGAGGTGCTGGGGGGCTGGGATGGGGACCCAAGGAGGTGCTATAGGGCAGGATGGGACCCAGGGAGGTGCTGGGGGGCTGGGATGGGGACCCAAGGAGGTGCTATAGGGCAGGATGGGACCCAGGGAGGTGCTGGGGGGCTGGGATGGGGACCCAGGGAGGTGCTATAGGGCAGGATGGGACCCAGGGAGGTGCTGGGGGGCTGGGATGGGGACCCAGGGAGGTGCTATAGGGCAGGATGGGACCCAGGGAGGTGCTGGGGGGCTGGGATGGCGACCCAGGGAGGTGCTATAGGGCAGGATGGGACCCAGGGAGGTGCTGGGGGGCTGGGATGGGGATCCAGGGAGGTGCTGGGGGGAGGAAAGTGGGGTCCCAGGGAGGTGCTGGGGGGGACATGGGGTTCCAGGGAGGTGCTGGGGGGTTGGGATGGGGTCTCAGGGGAGGTGCTGGTGGGGGATGTGGCATCCCAGGGAGGTGCTGGGAGGGGGGACATGGCGACCCAGGGAAAGTACTAGAGGGCAGGATGGGACCCAGGGGAGGTGCTGGGGGGAGTGAGATGGGGACCCAGGGGTGTGGGATGGGGTCTCAGGGGAGGTGCTGAGGGGGGACATGGGGTCCCAGGGAGGTGCTATAGGGCAGCATGGGTCCCGGGGAGATGCTGGGGGGGACACGGCATCCCAGGGAGGTGCTATAGGGCAGGATGGGTCCCAGGGGAGGTGCTGAGAGGGACATGGGGTCCTGGGGCAGTGGTGGTGGGGGGACATGGGGTCCCAGGGAGGTGCTGGGGGGGACATGGGGTCCTGGGGGAGGTGCTGGGGGGCAGGGTAGGACCCCAGCAGGGGCTGGTAGGGAGCAGGATGGAGACACTATAGGGCAAGAGGATGGGCCCCACCAAGGGACGCTACAGGGCAAGATGGGGAGCTCCATAGTGAGGGTACAGGGCAGACCAGGGGGTCCCCGGGGAAGGTGCTGTGGGGCAGGATTAGGGGTCCCTGGGGAGGGGTTACAGGGCAGAACGGGGGGGTCCCACCAGGGCATCCCAAGGTGGAGGACGGGGGGCGTGTGGGGCAAGATGGGTCCTGGCAGGGGGTGCCGTGGGGCAGGTGGGGGGTCCCTGCAATAGGCTATAGGGCAAGATGGAGGGGAGGGTCCCACCAGGGCCAGGCTGGGGGTCCCAGGGGAGGTGCCACAGGGCAGGGACACAGCGAAGGGGACCGTGGCCACCATCCCGGACCCCCCGCCTCCCCCTCCAGGTCTCTTCGGGCTGGTGAACAACGCGGGGGTGGCCAACCCCATTGGCCCCACGGAGTGGATGGGGATGGAGGACTATCGCCAGGTGATGGCCGTCAACGCCTTCGGGGCCATCGAGGTGACGCTGCAGCTCCTGCCACTGCTGAAGCGGGCGCGGGGCCGGGTGGTGAACACCTCCAGCGTCCTGGGCCGCCTCTCGGCCAACGGCGGCGGCTACTGCATCTCCAAGTACTGCGTGGAGGCCTTCTCCGACAGCCTGCGGTGGGTGCCGGAACCTCCCCCATGGTGCCCTCACCCCACACAACCCTCAGCTGAGGGATTTGGGTCTCTTCAGTCTGGAAAAAAGACAACTGAGGGGGGGGGATCTTCTCGACACTTATAAATACTGAAAGGGTGGGTGGCAGGAGGATGGGGACAGTCTTTTCTCGGTGGTGCCCGGGGACAGGACAAGAGGTAACGGGCACAAACTGGACCGTAGGAAGTTCCATCTCAGCACGAGGAGGAACTTCTTGACGTTGAGGGCGGCGGAGCCCTGGCAGAGGCTGCCCAGGGAGGTGGGGGAGTCTCCGTCTCTGGAGACATTCAAGACCCACATGGATGCGTTGTGTCCAACCTGCTCTGGGTGACCCTGCTCTGGCCGGGGCCGGGGGGGGGAGGTGGTGGAGGAGATGATCTCCGGAGGTCTCTTCCCACCCCGGTCATTCCAGGATGATTCCGTGATTCCGCAGGCGCGACATGTACCACTTCGGGGTGAAGGTGAGCATCGTGGAGCCCGGCTTCTTCAAGACGGCGGTGACCAACCTGGAGAGCATCGAGGCCTCCCTGCGCCAGCTCTGGGACCGGCTGCCGCCCGAGACGCGGCTCAGCTACGGCGAGGATTTCTTCCACAAGTGTCAGTTGGGGGGGGGGGGGGGGGGTGGCTTCGGGAGCGGGGGGCTGCCTCAGTTTCCCCCCCGGCGGGGCTGTCTGACCCCCTCCCTCCCATCCTTTCCCCCCACCCCAGACCTCAAGGTGCAGCGGCTCATCATGAACTTCATCTGCGACGCCGACCTCAGCAAGGTGACGTGCTGCATCGAGCACGCGCTGGGGGCCCGGCACCCCCGCACCCGCTACAGCGCGGGCTGGGATGCCAAACTCCTCTGGTTGCCCGCCTCCTACCTGCCCGCCTGCGTCGTCGACTTCGCCCTGGCCACCATCCTGCCCAAGCCGGCCCATCGCGTCCGCTAGCCCGCCGCGGCCACCGCTTACCCCACCACCACCACCCAGGGCCACCAGAGCCCCCCCCCCGCCCCCCCCCCTTCCCCTGCCCCCAGCGCTGCAAATAAACCGCCCGTCCCGGGTGCTGTGCAAACCCCCCACCCGACCCTGCGGTGCTCAGCAGGGTCCGTCCCCCCCGTGGCTTGGGGACTCCTGGTGGCACTGGTGTGGCACATGGTGACACCAGCCCTGCTGCAATTATGGGTGGGGGGTGACACAGACGACGGTGCCACCCCCACCACTGCCCTTCCACCAGCCCCGGCACAGCCCCCCGCCCCCCCCCGCCGCCCCCAGCTGCCCCCCAGCACTGGGGTGGGACAGGGCTGCTCCCACCAAGGCCACGCATGTTGCCCCCCCCCTCCCCACCATTGCTCCCAGTAAGACCAGTTCCTCCCTGGCTGGGAGATTCCAGTGCATTCACAGGATGGGGCAGCACCCGGGGGGTTCCCCAGCCCCACGGCACGCACAGGAGACACACCCCCCACCAGACCCCCCAGTCCCACTCAGCCCCACAGGGGCCCCCCCCCAATCCCACAGGGGACCCTCCCCAGATCCCCCAAATCCCACCCCAGCCCCGCAGCACCCACAGGGGACCCCCCCACACCCCCAATCCCACCCCAGCCCTGCAGCACCCACAGGGGACCCCCCCACACCCCCAATCCCACCCCAGTCCCACAGCACCCACAGGGGACCCCCCACACACATACCCCAACCCCACAGCACACACAGGGGACACCCCCCAGACCCCCCCAGTCCCACTCAGCCCCACAGGGGACCCCCCCCAGTCCCACAGGGGACCCTCCCCAGATCCCCCAAATCCCACCCCAGCCCCGCAGCACACACAGGGGACCCCCCACACCCCCAATCCCACCCCAGCCCCACAGCACCCACAGGGGATGCCCCCCAGACCCCCCAGATCCCATCCCAGCCCCACAACACCCACAGGGGATGCCCCCCAGACCCCCCAGATCCCATCCCAGCCCCACAGGGGACCCCCTCACACACCCCCAATCCCACCCCATCCCCCCCAGCGTGGTGGGGGCAGGGGAACACGGGGCTCTACAGAAGCTTTTCTTTTTATTTCCAAACCCAGAGATGCTCCCCTGGCCCCCCCGGGCCCCCCCCAGCACACAGGGAGGGATCCAACGGGGGGGTGGTTGGCACTTGGGGCCCTGCCCCGGGGTTGCAGGGGGTGAGCGAGCTGGAGCAGCCCCCACAGCCCCCCAGGGGGAGGTCAGCGAGAGCCGGGGGGGGCCACGGCACCCATGGCGGGGGGCTACATGACCTCGTAGCCGCTGCGGATGCCCTTCATCAGGCAGCAGGCGAAGATGATGCCCAGGATCTGGAAAGGGAGAGGGGAAGGGGGTGGTCCCCATCCTGCCCCCACACACGGCAGGGGAGGGGGGCTCAGCCCCACATTGTTGGGGGGGACAACACACACTCGGCCCCACGTCCTACCTCGAAGAAGGCGATGCCCAGCGCGACGGCGGCCACGATGAGGATGTTCTTCTTCATCCAGGCTTCGATGCTCTGGAGGCAGCCCTGGGGGAGCAGCGGAGGGGGGAGCTCAGGGGGCGGCCGGACCCCCAGGGCTGAGCCTGGCGGTTGTGGGGGGTGGGGTGGGTAATGGAGGGCCGGGGGTGGGGGGGGGGGGGGAGGTGTCTCACCTTCTCGTAGACGGTGGCGGGGCTGGGGCGGACGTTGCAGGAGGCGACGGTGGCGTTGCGGCAGCAGGACCGCGGCACCGTGTTGTTGACCTTGAACCGCTCGATGGTGGCCCAGTCCGTGTAGTTGTTGGCTCCGCAGCAAGCGAACTGCCGGGGGTCGGGGTGGGGGGGAACGGATAGGAACCCCAGGGGGTCAGGGGGGGGACCAAGCCCCGCCCCCCCCCCCCCCAGCGCCCCCCACCACGGGGTCACCCCGTTACTCACATCCCTCTGGAGCTCGTCCACCGCCTGCGTCAGGGGCTCGTCCTCCCCATACTTGTGCATGGCGTCCCACAGCCCTTCCTCCAGCACCGAGCGGACCTGGGGGGGCGGGTCGGGGGGGTCAGACACTGGCGGGGGGGGGGGGGGGGGGCGGTGTCCACAGCACCCAGGGAGGCCCATGCCCCGTCCTCACGCGTCCCCCACCTTGTCCTTGAAGACGTATCCAGCGATGGCGGCGGCAATTTCCACCAGGAAGATGATGCTGAGCAGGACGGCGAACTGGAGCCGGGGGGGGGACACAGGGTGGGGGTCAGGTTGGGGGGGGGGGTTTAAGGTGTGTGTGGGGTCAGGGTGGTGGTGGTGGTGGTGGTGGTGGGTGGGGGGGGATCAGGGTGCTCACCGTGGTGACCATGCAGTAACTCTCCTTCCAGGCGCCGCAGCAGCCGAAGAAGGAGATGAAGAAGATGATGATGCCCAGCACCAGGATGGCGACGGGGGTGCTGGAGGCGGAGGCGCTGCTGACCGCCAGCGTCTTATCCAGGGCCACCTGGGCGTAGATGCCGATGGCGATGAGGGCCACGCCGCACACCTGGGGGGGGGGGGGACACGGTGGGGGGGGGGATAGAGAGCATTGAGGGGGTGCCAGGACCCATCTCTAGGGTGGGGGAGTCACCCGCAGCGGAGCATCATCCCCTTTCCGGGAGGGGATCCAGCAGCGCCAGGGTTTGGCCCCAAACTGGGGACTCCCTTTCTGGGGGTGATGGGGGGGGGGATTCTTTTCTGCCCCACCCCCCCCCCCCCCCAGCCCAGCCCAGCCCCGCCGGCCATGTCCCCATGGTGAGACGCTCCCCGGCCCCGCTGCGGCGAGGGGGGGGGCCAGGCTGGCAGCCACGGGAACGCCGGGAAGATCGGGAAGTCCGGGAAGTCCGACCTTCCGGCCACGGAGAGAGGCCTCGGAGCGGGGAGGGGGGGAGAGACACACGACACAGCGCCAGCCCCCCGACTTGGGGGTTCCTCGGGTGGATCAGGGGGTGCCAGGGCAGGGGGGGGTCACTCCAGGCACGGGCCGTCCCGGTGGGCACCGGCAGCCCCCCCCGATGTGGGAGCCAGGACACCCGCGGCCCTTCCCGCTGCTGGGGCAGGAGCGGGTCCATCCAAACCCCCCCCCCCCCCAGCACCCCCCCACGGGTGGGACCCCACCTCCCCCCCCCCCCGCCCTCAGTGTCCCAGTGGTGGTGGGGACTCCCCCCGGGCAGCCCCCCCGGGCCCTGTTTGCTCGCTGGGCGTGGGCAAACAGAGCCAAGGGGGGGGGCCGCCCGCTGCACAAACACTCAGGGTGGCGGGGGCCGGGGGGGGGGCTGGCGCCGGTGTCCCCATCATGTGTCCCCCCCCCCTCCCCGTGCTGGCGGGTAGCCCGAGCCACCCCCCCGCCTCCCCGGCCCTCCAGGGGTGACTCAGCCCGGCGGGATCAGGGTGGGGACCGGGACGAGTCACTCCCTGCGTGGGGGGGACGGGGGGGATGGCCGGGAACACACTCACCCCCCCCCCCCCCCCCCCCGTGTCTGTCATCCCCCCCCCCGCACCCCGCTATGGCCATTCGGCTCCTCGTGTCTCTTTCCTCACCCCGACTTCCCCAAACCCACGGCCTGCCCCATGGGGGGACCCCGGTCGGGGCAGCCGGGAGCCATGGGGCTTCGGGGGCATGAGGAGGGGGGGGACACACAGGGCCACCCGTGGGGTGCCCCCCCTGATGCCGGGGCTCAGCTTCCCTGGGCTGAGGTGTGCCAGCCTCGCCCTGCCCAGCCCCGTTACCCCTGGAACCTACTGACGGCGGCGCGCAGCCACAACGTTGCCCGCTGCCAAGCTTCTCCCGGGGTAGGTATTGTCGTGTCCCCCCCGCCCCCCCAGCACTCGCTACAGCCCCCTCCCCCCACCCCGAGCAGTAGGGACCGCCCCCCCCCAGCGTCCCCATGACCCCCAACTCAGGATTTGGGGGGTGTCCAGGGGGTGTCAAAGGGGCCATATAGGGGGGGAAGGCTGACGTCAGTGGGGGGACAATACTGGGGAGGCTGCCGCCTGCCATGGGGCCGGGGGGGGGGGCGGGCAGGGCAGGGAAGGGCCCGTCTGCCCGGTGCTGCCGGCCCCAGGCCCCCCCCAAAGCTCCGGTCCCCCCGGTCCCCCCCGGTGCCCCCCGACCCCGCACTCACCCAGAAGATGAAGTTGAAGACGAAAACCAGGAACTTCACGCATTTCATCCCGCCCTCCATCGCCATGGCCCGTCCTGCGGGAGCCGCCGCCTCAGCCCCGGTACCGGCCCCGGGCCCGAGCCCCAACACCCCGCTCCCGGTGCCGTGTCACCCCTCCCCCGGTGCTGCTCCCCCTGCCCGACTCCCACCCTCCCGATCCCCCGTTCCGCTCCCGGTGCCCGAGCCCCGGCGTTCCGGGACCCCTCCCGGTGCGCTCCCCACCCGCTCCCGCTGCCCGCCCGGTGCCGGTGCTCCCGGTGCCGGTTCGCCCGGTGCGCCCGGTGCCGCCGCTCCCCCGCCCCGGGCGCTCACCGGCGCCGTTGCTCCGCCGCCCGCTCCGTTCGCCCCGCGATCATGTGACGGGACCGGGGCGAGTCAACAGGAAACCCCGGCACCACCCCGGCACCGCCCCGGGACCCGCCCCCCCCCCCGCCCGGTTCCCCCCCGCCCCCCCCGCCGGCAGCGCGGACACGCGGGGCGAGGGACGGAGCTTTAATGGGGCCGGAGCCGCGGGAGGGGGGACAGAGGGGGTCGCGCCGGAGCGGGGGGGGGGATACGGACACACAGACACACACACAACCCCCCCCCCCCCCTCCCCAGAGCTCCCACCCCCTCCCGCACCCCGGGGTCTGGGCGTCCTGGACACCCCGGTGCCAGACACCCCGTGCCACTGGGTCCCTGTCACCCCGTCCTGCGTCCCGGGGTCCCCGACACTCCACACCCTGCGCCCCGGGGTCCCTGACACCCTGTGTCCTGCACCCCGGGGTCCCCAACACCTTGTGTCCTGTGCCCTGGGGTCCCCAACACCCCACACCCTGCACCGTGGGGCCCCAGACACCCCACACCCTGTGCCCCGGGGTCCCCAACACCTTGCGTCCTGCACCCCGGGGTCCCCAACGCCCAACACCCTGCACCCTGGGGTCCCCAACACCCTGTGTCCTGCACCCCGGGGTTCCCAACACCCCACACCCTGCACTGCGGGGCCCCAGACACCCCACACCCTGTGCCGTGGGGTCCCCACACCTTGCGTCCTGCACCCCGGGGTCCCCAACACCCCATACCCTGCACCGCGGGGCCCCAGACACCCTATAACCTGCACCCCGGGGTCCCCAACACCCCACACCCTGCACCGCGGGGTCCCAGACACCCCACACCCTGTGCCCCGGGGTCCCCGACACCCTATAACCTGCACCCTGGGGTCCCTGACACCCTGAGCCCCTCGGTCCCTGCCACCCTGTGTCCTGCACCCTGGGGTCCCCAACACCCCACACTCTGCACCCTGGGGTCCCGGCCACTCTATAACCAGCACCCAGGAGTCCTGGCTACCCCACACACTGCACCCCGGGGTCCCCAACACCCTATAACTGTCACTTTGGGGTCCCAGCCACCCCACACCCTGCACCATGGGGCCCCAGACACCCCACACCCTGTGCCCCGGGGTCCCCAACACCTTGCGTCCTGCGCCCCGGGGTCCCCAACACCCCACACCCTGCACCGCAGGGCCCCAGACACCCCACACCTTGTGCCCCAGGGTCCCCAACACCCTATAACTGTCACTTTGGGGTCCCAGCCACCCCACACCCTGCACCCCGGGGTCCCCAACACCCTATAACCTGTACCCTGGGGTCCTGGCCACCCTGTCCCCAGCCACCCCCTACCCTGCACCCCGGGGTCCCAGCCACCGTGGGCTCAGAGCCCTGGCACGGTGGCCAGCGCGGCCAGCACAGCTTCCAGGTGCTGGGGGTGCGTGTAGGCCACCAGGCCACCCCGGTTAGCCCAGCGCTCGGCCCCCGCTGCCCCCTCCACCGGGCAGTTGTAGACCAGCTCGGGGGGGTCCCCGGTGTCACCCTCCCGCCGCGCCCGCAGAGCCCCCGCCAAGGCCACCGCGCCCCCGCCCAGGGCCCGCAGGATGGCGTGGGGGGCACAGGCGTCCCAGGCGAAGGTGCTGCCCTGGGAGAGGACGTAGGCGTCCGCCAGCCCCAGGATGACGCAGAGCATCTTGTAGCCGGCGCCGGCGGCGAAGCGCAGGCGGTGACCGCAGAGGGGGCCCAGGGCCTCCAGCACCGCGGCCCCCTCCGCCCGGCTCAGCACCAGGCAGGGCGCGGGGCACGGCGGCGGGGGGCTGAGCGAGGACAGCCGCGTCTCTCCGTACGCGACGCCCCAGTGGTACCGTCCCTGCCACCTGCGGGGACGGGGACCCTGAGTGCGGACCCCCCCCATCACCAAGGACCCCATCACCTTGGGGTCCTTGGGTGGTCCCCCAAGGGCCACCTCGGGGACACCGTTTCCCCATCCCCAAGGTCTCCCCAGCTTCTAGGGGCCACGATCCAGCCGTGTCCCCCTACCCTCGGGTGCCACGATCCAGCTGTGCCCCCGCACCCCCGGATGCCGGTACCTGTGGGTCAGGGGGGTCCCGTCGGAAGAAGGGCTCGTTGATGACGCCCAGCACGGGGCAGCCCGTGCGCCGGTCGTAGGCCCCGATGAGCACCAGCGCCGAGCACAGCCCCGCCGGGGCGATGCCATCGACGGGGGCCACGTCCTCGCGCCCCGCGATGTACTCGTTGGTGGAGTCTGTGGGGGCAGCCGAATTGGCCGGGGCTCAGCCGCATTGGGGTGGGGGTTGTCCCCAACCCACTGTCTCCCAGTCCCGCCCCCCTCACCGATGGGGTCTATCCAGATGGCCAGGTCCTGGGGGGGCACGCTGAGGGCCACGCCGGCCAGCTCGGCGTCCTCCAGCGTCACGTCCCGGTGCACGGCGGCCGCCAGCAGCTCGGCGGCCGCCCGCTCGGGCTCCAGCACGGAGAGCAGCAGGGCGGCGGTGTCCCCCGGCGTGGCGCAGACCCGCACCGTCACCGTCTCTCCTGCTGGCACCCCCGGCCTCAGCCATGGCCCCCGGTTTTGGGGAGGTGGGGGATGACCCCGGCTCCGTGGCTGCCCCCCACCCCCAGCTCCCCAGGACTCACCCTGCCCGTTCCTGAACTCGTTGGACTCCTCGCCGTGGATGTGGCCCTGCAGCTCGGGGAACTGGGGGGGACGGGGACACAGAGGGTGGCTCAGCCCTCGGGGGGACACGGGGACACCCTGGGGACCCCACCCCCCCCAGCCCGTCCTCTACCTCCTTCCCCAGGTCGTGCTTGATGACCTCCTGGATGAGGACGTCCGCCAGCGTCTTGAAGTCCTGCAGGAACCTCCTGTTCCTGTCGGCCCCCGTCTTCTCGGCCACCAGCAGCTGGAAGAGGGGCTCCTCGCGCCGGCACAGCCGGGCGATGTGCGCCGCCTTCTCCGAGGCGCCCACCAAGGCCTGCAGCAGCCCCGCCATGGCCGGGGCTGGGAGGGACGCGGCGCTCAGGGCCGGGGGGGGGTCACAGCCCCTCGCGCCCTGTCCCTAATCGCAGGTTGCGGGCAGCGTCCATGCCGCACCCTGCCCGGCTCTGGCCCCAGGGTGGGGACACGGCTAAAATTATCCCGGCCGGCCGGCGGAGGCCACAGCCCAGGGGTGGGGACGTGGACGTGGGGACATGGGGACATGGACGCGGGGACGTGGGGACATGCGGATGTGGGGATGTGGGGATGTGGGGACATGGGGACATGGGGATGTGGATGTGGGGACATGGGGACGTGAGGACGTGGGGATGTGGGGATGTGGGGACATGGGGACATGGGGACATGGATGTGGGGACATGGGGACGTGGGGATGTGGGGACATGGGGACATGGGGACATGGATGTGGGAACACAGGAACATGGACTGGGGGATGTAGGGGTGCGGGGACATGGGGACATGGGGACGTGGGGATGTGGACGTGGGGACATGGGGACACGGATGCGGGGACGTGGGGACATGGGGACGTCGGGATGTGGGGACGTGGGGACATGGGGACGTGGGGATGTGGGGACATGGGGACATGGATGTGGGAACACAGAGATATGGACTGCAGGATGTAGGGGTGCGGGGACATGGGGACGTGGGGACATGGGGATGTGGACGTGGGGACATGGGGACATGGATGCAGGGACGTGGGGACATGGGGACATGGGGATGTGGATGTGGGGACATGGGGACATGGGGATGATGTGGGGACATGGGGACATGGGGATGGGGACATGGGGATGTGGGGACATGGGGACATGGATGTGGGGACATGGGGACATGGACCTGGGGATGTAGGGGCATGGGGACATGGGGATGGGGGGATGCAGGGATGTGGGGACATGGGGAACGTGGACGTAGGGACATGGACACAAGGGGATGTGGACGCGGGGATGTGGGGACGTGGGGATGTGGGGATGGGGGAAGTGGATGTGGGGACATCAATGTGGGGACGTGGGAATGTGGATGTGGGGACATGGGGACATGGACCTGGGGATGCAGGGACGTAGGGATGTGGGGACACAGGGACATGGGGACGTGGACAAAGGGACGTGGGGATGTGGGAACGTGGACGTGGGGATGTTGGGACGTGGATGTGGGGACATGGGGACGTGGATGTGGGGACGTGGACATAGGGGTGTGGGGACCTGGGGATGGGGATGTAGGGACATGGGGACATGGACCTGGGGATGTGGGGACGTGGGGACGTGGACACAGGGACGTGGGGACATAGGCACATGGGGATGTGGACATGGGGACGTGGACATAGGGACGTGGGGGACATGGGGATGTGGATGTAGGGACATGGGGACATGGGGACGTGGACATGGGGATGTGGGGACGTCAGGACGTGGACGTGGGGATGTGGATGTGGACACGTGGGGACACGGGGACATGGGGATGTGGACGTAGGGACACGGGGACGTGGACGCAGGGACGTCGGGACGCGGGTCCTGGCCAAGGAGGCGGCCGCACTGTGGGGTCCCCGCGCGGGGGGGGGTTCTGTCCCGCGTGGCGGGGGGAGCAGCCAGGGCTGGGGGGGGGGGACACGGTGGGGGGGGGGTGTCCGATCCCCGCTGCACCCCTGGAGCGCTGCGGCGCCACGGGGCCGCCCCCCCCACCCAGCCCCGCAGCCCTTCCCGGGGGCCGCGCCGCGCCGGGGGACCCCCACCCCCGGTGTGTCGTCCCCCCCCCCCGCCGCGGAGAGCCCCCCCCCCCCCCTGCGGCACCCTCAGAGGACCCGCGGGTCCCTCCAGCCTCCCCCCCCCCAGGTTGCCGTTACCGGGGCCGGTGCCGCTGACAGCTCCTGCGGGGCCGCCCGTGGGGCGGGGCCGGCGGGGCCGCGTCACGCCGCCGCTTTAACCCCCTCGGGCCCGCACCGTGCGGGGGGAGCCCGGTGTGCGGGAGGGGGTGGGGGGGTGGGTGGCGGTTGTGTGTCCAGGCGTCCGAGGGACCCTCGGTGTGCGGGGGGGGGGTGGGACCCAGGCGTGCGGGGCGGGGACGGGGACGAACGACACCCCCCGGTGTCGGGGCTCCGATCGCCGCCTTCTTCCGCTCCGGGGCGGCACCGGGAGGGGCGGGGGCGGGGGGAAATCGATGCCGCCGCCGCCGCCGCCGCGGGGAAACCGCTTCACCGGGAGTGGGGAATGCTCGCCGTCCCCCCACCCCCCCTCGCCCTTTACCCCCGGGACCCTCCACACACATACACACCCCCCCCCCCCGGTGTGTGTGTGGGTGTGTGTCCCCCTCCCGCGCCATCGCCGGGGCTGGCGGTGTCGCCCCGCGCCGCGAGGTGGCGCCCTCGCCCCGGCGCTGCTCCTCGCACCGGTTTTACCGGCCGCGGGGTGCATGTCCCCCCCGCCCCCCCCCCGCCACACACACACAGCGCCCCCCCCCCTCCACTTCCACCGCTCCGCAACCGCGCCGTGACGCCCCCTGGCGGGATGCGCTCACGCCGCCCTCCCCACCGGTAACGGCACACACACCCCCCCACACACACACACGCACCCCCGCGTGTATGTGTACGTGTGTGTCCGTCCCCCCCCCGCCACAACCGGGACTGGGTCTCCCCCACACCGGGCTGGGGACACCCCCCCCTCCCGCCACACCGGGGCCGGTGCCACCGGGGGAGGGGGGGGGGGGGGTGTGAAGGAGCGGGGGGGGGGCGCTCGTCCCCCTTGCCCTCTCCATGGTTCTGATGGGCACCGTGCGCGGAGGGGGTGGGGGGGGGACGGGGGGGGTTGTCACGGAGTCGGTTGAGGACAGGGATGGCGAACCGGGAGGCGACGGTAAAGGACCGGCGGGGGATGGCGACCACGGCGCGGGGCGCGGGGAAGGGATGAAATCCGGCATGGACCGGGGAAAGAGTCGGTCCCGGTAAAGGTTGGGGGGGGGAGGGGGGATGGAACGGGGAGGGGGGGATGGTAAAGGGGTGTGTGGGGGGGTGGAGCGGGAGGGAGCATCCCCGGTTTACCGGCGCGGCGGGACCCAACTCCCGGCAAGTGCGTTCGCCCGGCCCCGCCGCACTTGCCGGGAGTTGGGTCCCGCCGCGCCGCCTCCCCGCCACCACCGGAACCCGGGGGAGGTTGGGGGGGGGGGGGGTCGGCCCCAACCGGGTGAAGGGGGGAGGGGGGCCGTTCCCGGTGTTCGGGGGGGGGCCGGCGGCGGCTGGTGACAAGCCCCTGCCAGAACCCTCTTTTGTGCGGCCGCAGCCAATCAAGGCCGCTGACGACACACTTCTCTTGGGGTATAAAAACCTCCGGGGCCGCCGCTACCGCCGCTTTTTTCTTTCCTTTTCCCCCCCCCCCCTCCCCCCCCCCTTCCCCCTTCCCCCTTCCTTCCCCCCCTTTTTTTTTTTTTTTTTTTTCTCCGCTCCCTCCTCCTCTCGAAACTCCCCCCCCCTTCCCCTCCTCCCGGGGGGGGGGGGGGTCCCTCACCGCCCCCTCCCCCTGCTTCCCCCGCCCCCCCCGTTACACCGCCTTCTCCCCCCCCCCCCCCGTTCCGCGCCCCTTGCGCGTTGCGGTGGAAGCGGGGCGGGGGGGACGAGGTGGTTGGTTTTTTTTTTTTTTTTTTTTTGGGGGGGGGGGTTGGTTTATTTAGGGGGGGGGCGTGTTTTGGGTTTTTTTTATTTTTTTCGGGGTTGTGTTTTTTCTTTTTTTTTTTTTTTTTTTTTTGGTTTGTTTGGGTTTTTTTTTTTTTTGGTTTTTTTTTTTTCTTCTTCTTCTTTTCGCCCCGGGATGGCCCCGGTGTTGCTCTGCTTGGCGGCGGCGGTGGCGGCGGTGGCGGGGGTGGGGGGGCTGGAAGGGCAACCTCTCCCCCCGGCTTCCGAGCCCGCTTGCCCCGTGTGTCTTTGGCGGCGGCACAGCAAGGAGCTGCGGCTGGAGAGCATCAAGTCGCAGATCCTGAGCAAGCTGCGGCTGAAGGAAGCGCCCAACATCACCCGGGAGGTGGTGAAGCAGCTCCTGCCCAAGGCCCCCCCCCCTCCAGCAGCTCCTCGACCTCCACGACTTCCAGGGGGACTCGCTGCAGCACGACGAGTACCTGGAGGAGGACGAGTATCACGCCACCACCGAGACCGTCATCAGCATGGCCCAGGAAAGTCAGTGCCGCCTTTGTTCCGCCGCCGCAAACTTCCCCGGGTCCCCCCCCCCCCAGCAACCCCGGTCTCCCCCCCCGCACCTCCCCGTCCGTCCCCCCCCCCCCGCGCCGGTTCCCTTCAGCCAGCCCGGGCGACCGCCGGCAGCGTCCCCCCGGGGTGTCCCCTCCTCCCCCGCGGCTCCCCGTCCTCGCCTCACACCCCTCCCGCCTCGGGGTGCACCCCCCCCCCCCACGGGGATCCCCGGTCCGCAGCACCCCCCCCGCTCGGCCCCCCCCCCCCGGGCAACTCCGTGTGAGTCCCGGGGCGGGATGCACCTCACCGGGACACGACGGGGACACGGGGATGGGACAGCCCGGCCGACAGCCGCTACGGGGCACCGGGAACCGGGAGACGGGACTGGGAATGGCCCCGGGGTGCTGGGACCCGGTACCGGGTGCTGGGACCCGGGACTGGGGACTGGGAGGTGGAACTGGGGACTGGGACTCAGCACTTGGGACTGGGACATGGCACTGGCACCAGTAGGTTGTGGGACTGGGCGCTGGCAGCAGGTACCGGGACCCGGCGCTGGCACCGGTCTGAGCACCGACACCGCGGCTGGGAGCTGGGACCCAGCACCGCGTACTGGGACGTGGCACTGGGACCCGGGGACCTGGCACTGGGCGCAGGGACTCGGCACCAGCCCTGGCACTGGGACCGGACTGGGGACATGGGGCAGATGGCACCGTGACCTCCTGGTCCCCAGGGCCCTGCCGGGCAGTGGGTGCCAGCGCTCGCCTCCTGCCATGGCACATGGCAGGGTGACGGCAGGGTGACACAGGGTGACAACAGGGCGACGGCAGGGTGACAACAAGGTGACGGCAGGGTGGCAACAGCGTGACAGCAGGGTGGCAGCAAGGTGACAACAGGGTGGCAGTAGGGTGACACAGGGTGATGGCAGGCCCTGCGGGGGACAGCCAGAGTGGTGGGGGGCTGCAAGGGGTCCCCAGCAGGGAGGGGACGGAGCACGGGGGCTTTGCTGCGCTGTAATGTGGCTCCGTCTGTCTGTCTGTGGGCGAGCGGGTGGGGGTCTGGGGCTGCGCCCCCCCCCCCCGCCCCTCTCCCTGCCTCAGTTTCCCCCTCCCCAGCTCCGGCTCCACCTGCTCCCGAGCGGGACGAGGCTGGGGGGGGGGGTGTGAGACCCCCGGGAGTGGGGCCGGGTGCGAAGGGGGAGCGGAAGGGAGGGAAGTGTGAGGCACTGCCCACCCCCCCCAACCCCCCCCCACCCCACCCCCCCACCCCCCCCGCAGCCCCCCAACGAATTTCCTTCCCAGGCATTAATAGACTCGGGCGGCTTTGAAATTTTATTACCCATAAAATTGACAACACGCTGGGGTTTTCCTCCCCGCGCCGCGTTAACGCTTGCTGCCCCCCCCCCCCGCCAACCACCACCCCCCCGGCCCCTTTAACAGCTCGGGGGCCCCCAAAATAAATACCAGAGGGCGGCCCCTCCTCCCGGCCGGCCGGGTCCCCCCCGGCCCCCCTCTGGGAGTCCCACAGCCCCGGGGGTCCCACGGCCGGATGCGCCGCAGGGTCCGGGGCCTGCGCCCCCCCCACCTCCGTCCGTCTCCCCCTCTCGGTCCACCACCGCTCCGTTATTATTATGATTTTTTTTTTTTCCCCTCCCTCCTGGCCCCCCCCGTGGCAATTGTGTGGGGTTTTATGGTTCCTGAACAGAAGGAGGGAAAGGGCTTTATAGGCAGCAGAGCCATAAAGCTCTCGGGTTCCCCCCGGCCGTCCCCCCCCCCCCCCAGTTAATCCCAAACCACCACCCCCAGCACCCCTCCACCGCCACCTCCCCCCCCCTCGTTTTTTTTTTTTTATTTTTTAACTGCAGAAGGACCCCGGGAAGGTTAATTGGGTCCTAAACCCATTTAGGGGCTACCCGTGACCCCCGCGACCCGTGGGGTGGAGGGAGCTTAATGAGGGGCGATGGGGGGGCCGGGGCGGGCACGGGCCGGGGCGAGGGGCTGGCGGGGGGCCCGGGGGTGGAGGGCCGGGGGGGGGGGCCGGGAGCCGCTCAAGGTCAGCGGGCCATGAGCGGGGGACACAGGGGACATGGGCAGAGCCACCACTGGCACGTGGGCGACGAGGGGTCCCCGGCCCTGGGGGGGTCTCCAGCGTCCGTCCCCCCCACCCCGGCGCGGCAAGCGAGGGGTTAACGGGGCAGAGGTGGGAGCCCCCAAATCCGGGCCCCGGTGGGAACAAAGAGCCGGGGGGGGAGTGGGGGTGGGGGGGACCGGGGGCCGTGCCCCCCCCCCCGCTCCCGGCACATACTCAGCTGTGACCGATGTCCCGGTAACCTTTATCCCCCGTTGCCACAGCGACGGGACGAGCATCCTGGCACCGCCGCAGCCCCGTGCCAGGAGCAGCCAGCGTGGCACAGCCCCCCCACCATCCCCCCGGACACCCCCCCCACCCCCCACCCCCCCCACCACCACCCAGCACCTCCCTCTGCCACCCCGGACCCCCCCAGCTCGCCCCCGGGGCCGCAGGCACCCCGCTGTCCCCCCGCGTCCCGGGGAGGGGATCGGTGCGGCCGGTGTCACGGTGAGGGGCTTCGGTGGCAGCTTTCGGGGCCCTGCGCCGGCTCCGGCACTGCTTTGGCATCTCCCACTGGGAGACCCTACAAAAACAACCCCGGCCGGTGCTGCCCCCCCCTCACCGGAGCAAAGGGGGTACCACGTCCCCTCAGGCCACCAGGACCCCTTGAGGTGGCCACCGGCCCGGGCTGGGACAACACCCCACCGACGACGGGTGGCAAAGACCCCGTGGAAGGGGCTGGGGGGGGCACAACCTGCCCTGGGGCTGGGAGCTGGGGGGGGCCAGCGTGGCTCGGAGGGGACAGGGCAGGGGACAAATGCTCCCCGGGCAGGTCCTGGTAGGGGGGGGGAGCGCGTGTTTAATGGGGGGCTTGTGCACAGCAAATTGCTGGGAGGGGTCTGGGTGGGCAGCACCCGGATCCGTCCATCCGTCCTTCGCTCCCCCCCCGCCCCAAGCCCCTGTCACTTTGGTTTATGTGCGGCGCGGCGGGGGGGCTGGATGGCATTCGCGGGGCTGCGGCCGGTGTCGTGACCCCCATGTGTTCGGGGAGGCCTCGCGCGCAGCAAATGGCCCCGCGCTGCAGCTGGGTGCTATTAAACCTGACCGGTGCGTGGCAGGGGGAGGGGGGCTGCTGGGGACAGGGAGGGGGGACGGGAGGATGGGGAGGGGGGGGTTTGGAAATTCCCAGCTCAATTTGACACAGATGTTTGCCGAGCAGGGAGGGCAGGCGTGGGGCCGGGGTGCTGCCGCGGGGCTGGGGGAGGGCGGCCGGGGACCCCCCACGCCCCGATGGATGCTCGGCATGGGGATGCCGGGGGTTGTGGTCCCGCCAGGGCGGGTGTCCCTGTCCCCGCGGTGGCCACTTGCCATCGCTGAGAGCATCCCCCAGGGCACGACCCACCGGGGGTCCTGGGTGAAGCATCCCCACGGCTGGCAGAGGTGTGGGGCCAGCCCCAAAAACCAGCCCAGGAAGGGTGGGCGATGGGAAGGGGGGCGATGGGAGGGTGGGAGAAGGGAGGGATGGTGGGCGCTGGGTGTCCTCTGGGACACTGGGCCGCCGGCGGGGACTCCGGTGGTACCCAGCCCGGTGCCACGGACCCTCCTCGGGGCTTCGCCGCATCCCTACGGGACCAGGCGCGTTCCCGGCTGCTGCACAGGGACGCGTTGGGAACCGGCTGCCCCGAAGCAGGTGCTGTGGGGCCGGAACCCCCCTCCCCAGCCCCGCTCGGTCCCCGCGCCCCCCGCGGGGGATCATGAATCCCCGGTGACACGGGGTCAGGGGGCAGCCGGGGACCTTATTGCCAATGGAGGGACAATGACCCCCGGGGCGGCCTCTGACCCGACCTTCAACTCCTAACGACCGAGGAGGAGCGCGCCCGGCCCCTGCGCACCACGGAGCCGCTGGTGGCGGTGGTCGTGGGGGGGGGGGTGGTCCCGGGGTGGGGGGGGGGGGGTGGTCCCCGGGGTGGGGGGATCCCGGGGTTGGGGGGATCCTGAGGTAGGGGGGTCCCGGGGTTGGGGAGTCCCAGGGCTGGGGGGGTCCTGAGGTAGTGGGGGTCTCAGGGTAGGGGGGGTCCCAGGGGAGGGGGGGTCCCAGGGGAGGGGGGGTCCCAGGGCAGGGGGGCATCCCGGGGCGGCCTCCCCTGACGCTCCTTCCTCCCTCCCGCAGCGGACCCGGTGGTGCAGATCGAGGGCAACCCCCATTGCTGCTTCTTCAACTTCAGCCCCAAGATCATGTTCACCAAGGTGGTGAAGGCGCAGCTGTGGGTGTACCTGCGCCGCGGTGCAGCACCCCTCCACCGTCTACCTGCAGATCCTCCGCCTGAAGCCGGTGACGGAGGAGGGCAGCCGCCACATCCGCATCTCGCTCCCTCAAGATCGACCTCAACTCCCGCGTGGGGGCACTGGCAGAGCATCGACTTCAAGCACGTGCTGCAGAACTGGTTCAAAGCAGCCGCAGAACAACTGGGGCATCGGAGATCAACGCCTTCGACCCCAACGGCAACGACTTGGCCGTCACCCTCCCTGGGACCCGGCGCCGAAGGGCTGGTAAGTGACCCAGCAGCGGGGTGGGCGCGTGGCTCGGAGGTGGGGGTCGTCCCCCCCCCACCACGGCCCCGGGGGTCGGCGCTGCGCAGAGCTCGTGGGGCATCATGGTGGCTCCAGTGCTTGGATGGGCACAGGGGTCCTGGCTGTCCCCAGGGAATGGGGGAATAGGGGCGGCAATGGGGACAGGGGCGGGTGGGCGGCACAGCTCCATGGGGCTGGTGACAGCTTGGGGGGGTGGTCATGGCTCTCTGGGGGCAGTGACAGCTCCATGGGGACAATCACAGCTCCATGGGGCTGGTCGCCGCTTTGTGGGGGAGAGTCACAGCCCCATGGGGGGACAGTGACAGCCCCATGGGGACAATGACAGCTCCATAGGACCAGCCACAGCTCCACAAGACTGGTCACATCTCTGCAGAGCTGGCGATGGCTCCATGGGGCTGGTCACAGCTTTGTGGGGACAGTGACAGCTCCATGGGGACGATGACCTTCCCCTCACAAGACTGGTGACACCTCCACGTGGCTGCTGAGAGCCCCGTGGGGGACAATGACAGCTCCATGGGGCCAGTTACAGCTGCACGGGGCTGGTCACAGTGCCATGGGGATGATGACACTTTCATGGTGCTGGTGACACCTCGATGGGGCTGGTGACACGTTGATGGGGCTGGAGAAACATTGATGGGGGCTGGTGGCAGCTCAATGGGGGTGGTGACACCTTGTTGGAGGTGGTGACACCTTGTTGGGCTGGTGACACCTCAATGGGGCTGGTGGCAGCTCTGGGGGGCTGGTGACACTCTCGTTGGGCTGGTGACACCTTGTTGGGCTGGTGACACCTCAATGGGGCTGGTGGCACCTCAATGTGGCTGGTGGCAGCTTCATGGGGCTGGTGACACCTCAATGGGGGCTGAAGAAACATTGATGGGGCTGGTGACACCTTGTTGGGCTGGTGGCACCTCCATGGGGCTGGTGGCAGCTCCAGGAGGCTGGTGACACCTCGATGGCTTGGTGACACCTCAGTGGTGCTGGTGGCACCTCGTTGGGGTTGGTGGCAGCTCCAGGAGGTTGGTGACACCTTGATGGCTGGTGACACCTCAGTGGGGCTGGTGGCACCTCGTTGGGTTGGTGGCAGCTCCAGGAGGTCGGTGACACCTTGATGGCTGGTGGACACCTCGGTGGGGGCTGGTGGCACCTCGTTGGGTTTGGTGGCAGCTCCAGGAGGTCGGTGACACCTCGATGGGTTGGTGACACCCTCAGTGGGGCTGGTGGCACCTCGTTGGGTTGGTGGCAGCTCCAGGAGGCTGGTGACACCTCGATGGGCTGGTGGCACCTCCATGGGGCTGGTGGCAGCTCTGCAGGACCGTGCGGGACACGGGGAGCCGGGACGGTGGGACGGCAGGACGGTGGGGTCAGCCCAAAGTTGACGTGTGTGTGTGTGTATGTGTGTCCCCCCCTCTCCCTCCACTCTCCCCCCTCCCCCCCCCCAACCCAGCACCCCTTCATGGAGCTGCGGGTGCTGGAGAACAACAAGCGTTCGCGGCGCAACCTGGGGCTGGACTGCGACGAGCACTCGACCGAGTCGCGCTGCTGCCGCTACCCCCTCACCGTCGACTTCGAGGCCTTCGGCTGGGACTGGATTATCGCCCCCAAGAGATACAAAGCCAACTACTGCTCGGGGCAGTGCGAGTACATGTTCATGCAGAAGTACCCCCCACACCCACCTGGTGCAGCAGGCCCAACCCCCGGGGCTCGGCGGGGCCCTGCTGCACCCCCACCAAGATGTCCCCCATCAACATGCTCTACTTCAACGACAAACAGCAGATCATCTATGGCAAGATCCCGGGAATGGTGGTTGACAGATGCGGGTGCTCTTAAAAAAAAAAACAGCCCCGGCTTGGGGCTGCCCCCCCTCCGCCCCCACCCCGGCCCCCCCCCCCAGCCCCCCCCCACCCCGGTCCTCCTCGCTCCTCCTCCTCCACCACCAACAAACTCCTCTTCCAGTTTTTGGGGGTTTGGATTTTTTATTTTTTTTTTGGTTGCTTCTTTTTTTTTTTTTTTTTTTTTTTTAAAAAAAAATTACAAAAGAACAAAGCGTCGAAATTCCTTCGGATGTTGGGGGAAGAGAGAGAGAGAGAGAGAGAGAAGAGGAGCCCACGGAGAAACGCTGCACCAAACCCGCGCTTCGACATGCATTGTGCAATAAAGCAACCGGACGGAGAAGGGAAGGGGACGGCCAGGGACCCCCAGCACCGCCACCCCCCGCCCGCGGCACCCACAGCACGGCACGGCACCGGCATGGCACGGCACGGCACGGCACTCCTGCCCCAACTCAACGGCGACGGAGGGCGGCCGAGCGGACCCCACGTCACCCCGCGCTCCTGGAGCGGGGACGGGGATGTCCCTGCCCGCCCCACGGCCAAGGTGACATCCAAGGGGGTGGTGTGGCCCCCGTCCCCCAGCAGCCCCGCGGTGCCAGCCCCGCTCCTGCAGTGAGGACGGCGGGATGCGGCAGCCGGACCCCCCGGGACGGGCGCACCGGGGCCAGGCGAGCACCGGTGACAGCTTCGGCCCGGGGAGGAAACCGTCTCCCTTCTTTAATTTATTTATTTATTAATCACCCTCCCGGCCGGCGCTTTGCTGCGGGAAGCCCCCCGCTCACCCCGGTCCCTTCCTTCACGCCGCCAGCACCATCCTGGCACCCATGACCCGACAGCGGGGACAGCCCTGGGAGGGCTGCTTCAGCCCGGACCCCCCCCCGCCCTGGTACCGCGCCGGTGTCCCGGGGCATCCCCGGGCACGGACGGCCTGGGGGGGAACGGAGCTGCTGCCCACGCTTTGGATCCGGCACTGGCACCGCCGGCGGGATGGCGCTGCTTGTCCCGGTGTTGCTGGGTGGGATGGCAATGCTCATCCCGGGGATGCTCACCCTGGGGGATGCTGATGTTCGCCCCGGTGTTACCAGCAGGATGGTGATGCTCACCCTGGTGTTACCGGTGGGATGGCGATGCTCGCCCCGGTGTTACCGGTGGGACAGCGATGCTCGCCCCGGTGTTACCGGCGGGACGGTGATGCTTGCCCCGGTGCCCGGCGCTCTCCAGGGACTGCTCGGGGGGGCTCCTGCGGCGGCGGTGGCCGGTGGCCCGGGGTTATCCGGAGGCGGCACCGGCCAGAATTGGACGGAGGCTCCGGACGGGGAGAAATTCCGCTGACGCGGCAGATTCGCCCCCCCCCCCCGGCCCCCCCTCGGCCGGCGTTTGGGTTATTTTCGCGTGAGAACGGGCTCCCCGGCCCTTCCCCCCCACACACCCCCCCCCCCCGCGCTGATGCAACCGGGGCCCGGCCGGAGCCGACCCTGGCGCCGAGCGGCCGCCGACCCCCCCCCACCCCCCCCCCCTCCCCGGCCCGAGGGGGCGGCCCGGGACCGCCCCCCCCCCCCCGGCCCCCAGCACTTATCCCGAGGGCGCCGGGAGCGGCGGCCCCGTCCCTCCCCGCCGGGATGGAGCCGGTGGCGGCGGCCGGGGCGGCCCGTCCCGTCCCGTCCCCCCCCGCAGCACTTAGGGACGGCGCCGGGCGGCCGAGGAGCCGGGGTGGGGGGGGGGAGCCGGGGGTGGGGGGCCGGGGACAGCCGGGACCTTTAGCACTTGTCCCCGGCTCCGCGGAGCCCAAAGCGCTTAACAAGGACGGGGCAGCCCGGGGCTACTGAGTCCCGGGGGTACCGAGTCCCAGGGCTACCGAGTCCCGGGGGCAGCGGGACCCTGGCGGTACCAAACCCTGGGGCTACCAAGTCCAGGGGGCTACCGAGGCCCGGCGGTACTGAACCCTGGGGCTACTGAGTCCTGGGGCTACTGAGTCCCAGGGCTAACCAAGTCCCTGGGGTACCAGACCCCAGTGGTACCAAACCCTGGGGCTACCAAGTCCCAGGGGTACTGAGTCCCAGGTCTACCAAGTCTGGGGGGGTATTGGACCCCAGTGGTACCAAACCCTGGGGCTACCAAGTCCCGGGGGGTACTGAGTCATGGGGGCTACCAAGCCCTGGGGGTACCAAGTCCCCAGGGGTGCCAAACCCTGGGGTTACCGAGTCCTGGGGCTACTGAGTCCCTGGGGGTACCGAGTCCTGGTGGTACCAGACCCCCGGTGGTACCGAACCCCTGGGGCTACTGAGTCCTGGGGCTAACTGGAGTCCCAGGGCTACCAAACCCCCAGTGGTGCCCCGAAGCACTTAGGGCCCCTCGCACCGGGCTCCCGGCACCGCGGGGGTCTCGCCACTTGATGCCACCAGCCCGGTGGCTCCGGCGATGGCAGCCCTGTCACCCCAGCAGCCGGCCGGACCCTGCGGCTCTCAGCTCGGGGGACGGGGGAGAGCCAGGGTCCCCCGGGGTCCCCAGGGGCCGGCGGGACGTCCCGGGGGAGCGGCCCCCAGCCCCCTCACCCCTCGGTGGCCGGGCAGGGGGCTCAGCTCGGCCCCAAAACATCGCACCGCGGCAAACGGCCCCACATCGGCGGCTTTGCGGCCGAGACACCCCCCTGTCCCCGCCGTTCAGTGCCTTCCCGGAGGACGCGTCCTCCAGCAGCACCGGGTCTCGCCGCGGAGCCGGGGGGGGGGGGGCGGGGGGGGCCAAGGCCTGTGTCCCCCTGCGGTGCCCCCCACCCCGGTGGTGCCCGTTGCGATGCCAAAGGCTCCGCTTCCCGGCGAAGCTGCCTCATGGGAATACGTTGCCGACCCCCCGTTTCGCTTCCCACCTGGCGCTCGCGGATCACGAGGCCTCGTCCGGCCCCGCCGTCCGTCGCCATTCTCCCCCCGCCACCGAAACCACGTCAGGGACGCGCCGGCGCGGAGAAGCACCATCCCGCCATCGCCAGCACCGGGGCCGGTGTCACCAAGGCATGGCCAGCGCCAGGAGAGGAGCCATGCGCCGGGAAAGGGCCAGAAGGGACTGGAAAGGGCACGGAGCGCCCCCCCCGCCACCGGCCACCAGATCCCGCTTTGGGGCCAGGGAACCGCGGTCTGGTCGGGATCCGGCTGGGATTTGGCTGCCCCCCCTCACCCCAACCATTGCCAAAGCCCCATCCGGGGGGGAAGGGGGGGGGGAGGGGTGTCTTGCTCGCCCCCCACCTGGGATGTGGCCAGTGGCCTCATGCTCGGGGCACGTGGCCCTTTCCCGGGGTGGGGGACGCGGGGGGCTGCGGGGGCAGCGGCAGCGACTGGGGGCCGGGAAGGACGGGAGGTGCCCGGGACGGGCGCTTTCAACCCCCCCCCCGGGTTTGAAGAGCCTCAAACAAGGGGGTGGCCGAGGCAGGTGGGACCCCCCCGGCCGTGGGCATCATCTCCCCACGGGCACCATTGTCCCCCCCCCAGGGCACCATCCCCCGGCACCGCCGCGGGGTCCAGCCCGGTGCGGAGCCCACAGCCGAGGGGGGGTGTGGGGGGGAGTGTCCAGCCACCCCCCTACACATTGGGGGGTCACGGAACACCCCATTCCCGCAGCCCAGCACCCCAAAAGGCCCCCCCAGTGCCGGGGCTGAGGGGGGGGCACTGGTCCCACACCCCCGCACTGGGACCAGTGCCCTGGGCTGACTGGCCAAGGGTGGGCGGGGGGGGAGCAGCCCCGTCAGTATATTATTATTATTATTGTTATTATTATTATTAATATTATTATTATTATTATTATTTACCTGGTGTATTGGTCCTGTGCGTAAACGTCTTAGGTTATTTTTCTGTTCATTTGTTCCTTGTTTTCTTCCTCGTTCTGTCTTTCGGGGGGGCAAGGGGAGGGGGTGGGGGGGGCTCAGGACGGGCCCTGGGAAAAGTCGGGGGAAGGGGAGGGGGGGAGTCCAAATCGCACACCCAAAATGGGTCAAGGGGTGGGGGTGGGGATGTGGAGGAGGAAGGGGGGGGGGG
The DNA here is from genome assembly GCF_028500815.1 of Rissa tridactyla. Classification (NCBI taxonomy): domain Eukaryota; kingdom Metazoa; phylum Chordata; class Aves; order Charadriiformes; family Laridae; genus Rissa; species Rissa tridactyla. The sequence continues at coordinate 353,507 of NW_026529338.1, read as the reverse complement.
AGTTTAATCGCGTGACCCAACACAGCGCTTGAACATCCAAAAAAAAAAAAAAATTATAACGGAATTATAATAATTAAAAAAATATATTTTAAGGGGAAAAAAAAAAAAAGAAATAATCAAAGTATTCGGAGCTTTTGGCTCCATCCCGGGGGTGGGGGTGGGGGGGCTCCCACACAGCCCCAGGGCTCGCCAGTGACACTGGTCTCATGGTGGCACCACGGCCGGTGACACCCGGTCCCACAGTGGCACCATGGCTAGTGACACCAGTCCCATGGTGGCCACCGGGACCCCCAGCCAGCGCAGCCGGTGCCACGTCTCCCCGCCACGGCGCCGTCCCACCAGTCGCAGGGGTCCCACTGCCAGCTCACCCCGGCACCGTTGTCACCCTGAGGGAGCCACGCGGTGACGCCGGAGGGGAGCGGCCTCGGCGATGCCGAACGTTCCCCAAAAAACTCGGGCATCGAGAGCGCGAGGGAGCGGCCGCCGGGGCTGGGGAACCGTCTGCACTCCGGGAGGTGGAAGGAGCGCCGGGGAGGGGGGTGGCGGTGGCCGTGGCGGTGGCCGTGGGCGCCAGGACGGCTCCATCTGCGCCGGGATGGCTTTTCCTCGCCGCCGGCAGAGACGCCCAGGTGCTGCCGGCTCCATCATCGTGCCACCGCGGCGTCGCGGCACGAATCCGGCCCCACCGTCCCGCTGGGTCCGGCGAGGCGGCGACAGCCCCCAGGGGACGGAGGGGACCCGCGGGGGACAGGGGTCGGTGGGTCCGGAGGAGAAGACGCCATTCCCGGGGCCACGGTGCCCGGCCGAGCCCTGGACCCGCTCCCCGAGCCGCCACCGGCCCCCCGGGGCTGCCTCGTTACACCGCGGCCTGGTCACAAAGCTCCTTTGGGCGACGCCGTCGCCGCAGCGGGGACGGGGGGAGGGAGGGGACGTGGGGGGGACCCGCAGATCGCGGCCCCTCGGTGACAACGGACCCAGGAAGGGAAGAGCCGAGCGAGCGGCGCCGCGGCGTTGGACCAACAGCGGTTCATCCGTAACCCGCGTTCCTCCCGGCCTCAGCTGGTGGGGGGGGGTGGGGGGGGGCTTTTTTGGGTCTTTTTTGGTTTTTTGGTTTTTTTAGACTTTTTGTACTAAAAAAAAAATTATCTAGCCAAAAAAGAAAAGCCCCCCCCACACACGCCGAAAAAAAATTAAAAAAAAAGGGAAAACTGCTGACCAAGGCGTTTCGCTCCGCTCCCGGCCTGTCGCCCAGAACCCGCCCCGCGCTGGCACCGGATCCCGGGGTCTGCGCGGGATCCTGGGCTTGGCATCGGATCCCGGGGGTCGGCATCGGATCCCGAGGTTGGCACCCAATCCCGGTGTCTGCACCGGATCCCAGCATCGGCATCAGATGCCGGGGTCGGCACTGGATTCCAGGGTTGGCATCGGATCCCAGGGTTGGCACTGGATCCTGGGCTCAGCACCAGATCCCAGGGCTGGCGTTGGATCCCAGGGTCGGCATCAGATCCCAGCATCGGCACTAGATCCCGGGTTCAGCACCGGATCCCAGGGTCGGCATCAGATCCCAGCATCAGCACCAGATCCTGGGATCAGCACCAGATCCCAGGATTGGCATCGGATCCCGGGGACAGCACCGGATCCCAGAGTTGGCACTGGATCCTGGGGTCAGCATCAGATGCCGGGTCATCACCGGATCCTGGGATAGGCCACGCAGCATCCCCCCGGGTCGGGGAGCGGGGCTGGAGGAGGCCGGGGGAGGCTCGGGGGGTGCGACAGCCCCCGCGGCTCCTCGGGGTCTTTGCCCCACGCCGTGGTCCCGGGCCCTCGGCCCCTCCGGCCCCTCCGGCTCCTCCATCCCCTCGCCCGGCGCCGCACTCTGGGTCCCTGCACCGCAGCAAACCCCCCCCCGCGCCGCGACCTCGCTGTCCCCCTCCCTCGGGAGCTCCCGGCCGGATCCGTTGGCCGCGGCTCCAAGGGCTCGGGAAATGGTTCCCGATGTTTTCATTTTTCCCACGCTCCCGGCGCTGGCGGCGCACCACGGACGAGCGGATGAGAGGGGACGAAATCCGCCCCCGTGCCCCCAGCCCAGCTCGGAGCTGCGCGCGGCCGAGGACATTCCCGGGTTTATCGCTCGGATGGGGCCAAACCATCCCAGACCCCTCCGGACACACTCGTCCCCGCGCTCCGGTGCCAACCAAGACTTGGAAAACCAGCCCGGGAGAACACGCAGCCCCCCCAGAATGGCCCCGGGCCCCCTGGAGAGGGATGTCCCCGTCCCAGCAGACCCGGGGGGGGCTGTGCCCACCGGTGGGGGGGGGGGTCCCCATCCTGAGCTCCCATTTCCCACCCCCCAGGAGTTGTGGCAAGGCTGAGCAAACCCCCAAGGAGGGAACGGAGGACATGGGACAGGGATGGGGGACAGGGAACAGGGATGGAGCACATGGGACAGGGATGGGGGAAAGGGAACAGGGATGGAGACTCCCAGGACAGCGATGGAGCACATGGAATAGGGATGGAGGACATGGGACAAGGATGGAGAAACCTGGGACAGGGATGAAGGACATGGAACAGGGATGGAGGACATGGAACAGGGATGGAGGACATGGGACAGGGATGGAGGAAAGGGAACAGGGATGGAGGACACGGGACAGGGATGGGGGACAAGGAACAGGGATGGAGACACCCAGGACAGGGATGGTGCACATGGAACAGGGATGGAGGACATGGGACAAGGATGGAGGGCATGGAACAGGGATGGGGAACATGGAGCAGGGATGGGGAACATGGAGCAGGGATGGAGGACCCAGGACACGGGACAGGGATGGAGACAGCCCTGACAGAGCCGGGGACACCCCACATGGACCCACCGGCTCTGGGCGATGGCAAGAGCCACGTGTCCCCCCCCCCACCCCCGAGGGACCCCCCGCCGTCCCCCGCTTCCTCCCGGCGCAGCTCCCCGTTGTAAAGCTGGGATTTACAAGTGGCCCCAAGAGCCGGAGGAGCCGAGCGCGGGGCGGCCTTTATGGAGGCTCATTAGGGGCGGCAGGTATGCCGGGAATGTGGCAGCGGATGGCGGCGGCGGGAGGGGACAGGGTGGGCAGTGGAGGGTCACTGCCCATGGCGGGGGGCGGGGGGGGGGGTGTGGGGGGGTAGCAGGGGACCTGCTGGCACAAGCTGGGGCCGGCCACAAGGACTCAGCTCCGGCGTGGGATCTCGCTCCGTTGGCGATGGACGGCGGCCGTTTCTCCGCTCTCCTGCCCCCGCCGCCCCCTCTAGCCGGGGGTCTCCGCAGCCCCCCAGCCCCACCTCGGCCGAGAGCTCGCCGTGGGGCCAGGAGAGGCTCCAGGCCGGGCTGGGGTCTCGCCGCGGCCGAGGACAAGGCATCAAGAAAAGGGGGGAGCTGCCACCTCTGCCCTTCCCCGGGCTCGGCTTCCCCATGGATAAAAGCTCCTGGGGACGGGGGGGGACGGTGGTTTGGCACCCACAGGGCGGCGCGGAGCCATGGGGCCAGGCGAAGCGCCACGCGACGCGATGCCACGCGACGCACCGAGGGTGACAACAGCCCAGCGCGTCCCCGGGGACAACACCCGGCGCTGGCGGGGAGCTCCGCAGCGTCCCCGCTGCCACCCCTGCCCACCGTCGCCCCCCCCCCCCACCCCGAGGAGGGGGGGGGACATGCACACGGCTGTGCCACCCACCCAGAGGGGCTGCCGGAGGGATGCGACGCAGGTCCCCGGGTGGTGGCTGGGGTGGGGGGTGTGGGGTGTGTGGGGGGGTTGTTTGTTCGCTTGGGAGGACGATGTCAAGAGTTTAACGAGCGCTTGCTTTTGTTGTGGTCACGTCTCCCCCCCCCACCCCCGAGGCCGCGGGGGCTGCACCCCACATCACTGCCCCCCAACCCCCCGGCCATCCATCCATCGGGTGACCTAATTCAGAGACCCCAGGGGCTGGGGAGGGGGTAGCGGGGGGCGGGGGGGGGGACGGACGACAAATTAGGACAGGGACATCCGGACGACCACCCACAGCTGCGCCATGACATCCCCCGGCTCCCGGAACCTTCTAACGAGACGGGCCGCATGCGACCTTTGCAGTAATTAAAGCCCCCGCGGGGAGCTTGGCGGAGCTCCACGGGCGCCCGGGGCCCGGGGGGGGGCGGAATGGGACACACATGATGACAACGATGCCGGCACCGGGGCCACCACCCGGGAGAGCTGGGCACGATCCAGCCTCCCCCCGGCACAGAGCCGGGATGCCGCACTGGCCGCAGGGACGGCACGCGAGCAGCGGCTGCGGGGACAAGGCTCCCCAGGGACAGGGGGGCTCCGCGCCCTCCCCCCATTCCCCCCGGCGGTGCCACCGGCAGGGACGGGACTCCAGCTCCGTCCCCAGGATCCCCAACCCATCCCGGGCGGCGGGACGCAGGTCGCTCGCAAGTAGGATTTGGGGAGTCCCAATTCCCCATCCCACGTCCTTTACGGAGCCACCCACGTCCCCAGCGGTGCCAGGGCTGGAAGGAGGAGGATTCCCAGGGCTGGAAGGAGGATTCCTGGGGATGTAAAGAGGATTCCCGGGGATGGATGGAGAGTTCCTGGGGATGGAAGGAAAATTCCCGGGCCTGGAAGGACAATTCCCAGGGCTGGAAGGAGGATTCCCAGGGCTGGAAGGAGGATTCCCAGGGATGGAGGCAGCAACCGGCCACGGCTCCTGCATCCCGGCCGGAGAAAGGCCCTGGGGGGTGGGAGCGACCGGCCGAGGAAGGTCAACACCTCCGGGAGAAGCTGCGGGAGAGCGGCGAGTCTGGAGACAGAGGAGAAAGTTGTCACAGCAGCGGCCCACGGCCACCTCCCGGGATGGGACCCCCCCTCCAGCCCCCACAGAGCCCCACAGTGGGACCCAGCGCATCCCGCATCCCGCATCCCACATCCCACATCCCTCATCCCACCCGGAGCCGGCACCGATGCTCCGGCACCAGCGGCTGGTGGAGGTGGGACGGTGGTGGCATCCCCCCCCCGGCCCAGGCTCCAAAAACCTCCCAATTTTTGCGAATTTGAAGAAAAGCCGTTTCCAACCAAAACAAGGAGGATCCGGGGGCCAAGAGGCCGGAGGGAGATGAGGCCGGAGGGAGACGAGGCCAGTGCAGCGGGAGGAAGGGACACGTTGGCACCCGTCCCCCTGCGTCCCCTCCACCGCGCACCTCGCTCCGTCGTGCAAAAAACGCCCCCCACTCCCGGTTCTCCCTCTCGTCCCGCGTGTGTCCCCTGCCACCGCCACCCCGTCGTCCCCCCCCGGGGCCTGACCCATCGTCCCACTCGCATTTCCAGCCTGAGCGGCTGCTGTGACAAGTGACTTCATGCCGAATTCGGGCACCGCTCTCACGCTGCAGAGCCCCGGCCTTCCTTTTCTTCCCTTCGCTTTCCCACACTTCGCCCCGCTCATTGTGCGCCCGCCGCTTTCTTTCCCCCCCTTATTCAGCCCAAATTAGTCACGAGCAGCCCCCGGCTCCCAGAGGAAAACTAACCGGGGCCGGGGAGGGGGCGAGGGGGGGGGTTTAAACGCACGGCCATTGGGGAAGGATTCTCCCCCGCGCCCAGGAGGGGGGACAAAGATGCGACGTCATCTGCACGACAGCGCCCGGCACCATCCCAGGGAGTGGGGGCAGCGCTGCCGGCACCGGCTGGGGACACCATCAGGGGCTGGGGACAGCGGTGCAGGCTGGGGACACTGGCACAGGCCAGGGACACTGCAGGATGTGGACACCGTCGTGGGCTGGGGACACTGGTGTGGGCTGGGGACACCGGCACGGGCTGGGGACACTGGTGTGGGCTGGAGACACTGTGGGCTGGGGACACCATCAGGGGCTGGGGACACTGGTGTGGGATAGGGACACTGTGGGCTGGGGACACCGGCACAGGCTGGGGACACTGGTGTGGGTTGGGGACACCGCTGTGGGCTGGGGACACTGGTGTGGGCTGGGGACACCAGTGTGGGCTGAGGACACTGGCATGGGCCGGGGACACCAGTGTGGGCTGGGGACACCATCAGGGGCTGGGGACACTGGTGTGGGTTGGGGACACTGTAGGGCTGGGGACACCACTGTGGGCTGGGGACAATGGCATGGGCTGGGGACACCATCAGGGGCTGGAGACACTGGCACAGGCTGGGGACAATGGCACGGGCTGGGGACAGCGGTGTGGGCTGGGGACACAAGTCTGGGATGGGCAGAAACGGGGCCGGGACCCCGCCACCGCTCCGGTCCCCGGGCCAGCGAGCGGAGCCGGTGGTGAAATCGTTGAGTCCCCAGAGCTGCGGCATGGCACCGTCGGAGCAAGGTCCCAGGTGCCACCAAGGCCACTGGAAGTGACAGGAGACAGCGCAGCCCAGGTGGCTCCTCGTCCTCCGCGCTCAGGAGCGGCCACCGCCGACCCGCAGCCCCTGGAGTGGCCACATCCCGCTCCCCAGCTCGTCCCGGGACCCGAAGCCAACGGATGCAGCGAAGCCAAGAAGAAGGGTCATCAGCGCGTCCCCTCAGGTCCCACAGCGCCAAATGGGCGGCCGGGAAGAGGGGTGACCACCCCGTCACCATCCCAGGGCGGGTGACAGCCAGGTCCCGGAGCCCGGGCAGCTCCCCAAGGACAGCGCGAGACAGAGCGTCGCGTCCCAACGGGCAGCGAGGTCACGCTGGAGAGGCAGGACTTTGGCCAAGCCCCACGGGATCAAGGTTCGGACAGTCCCGAAGCACCGGCCGGGCTGGGCAGGGTGTCCCAGGAGCGGCAGTGGCCACGTCGCCATCGGCCACGGTCCCTGCCGGCGGCGCGCTCCGGCTGCGCGTCAAACAGAGAGCCTGGCATCGCTCCGGAGAAGCGGTTTTATTACGAAACGCGAGACCGAAACGCAACGTTTGCCCCCATCCCGGCACGTGACAAAACTGTTTCAAGCGAATAACCAGCCACCGGATCACGAGCCGAATAGAAAATACGCATCTTAGAAAATTCGACGTACAAAAAAAAAAAAAAAAAAAAAAATCAAATCCAATAAAAAAAAAATAAAATCAGAAGAACGCTGTTACAGGAAATCAGGAAGGAGCGAGGGAGTTCCGGCTCGCTCAGCCGCCGCCGAGCCGGGACGCGCAGCGCGACCCAGCCCCCGTGGCTTTTAGCTGCCCTTTGGGAAGGGAAATCAACGGCCAAGGTATTGCTTAGAGTCACCCAGGGCAGGCGGACGCAGTCGGGCTGCAAACCTTCACGGGACAGAAGCGGTTCGAAGACTTCTACGTTAAAAAATATATATCTTTATATTGCTTCTTACGGATCTGGTGTAAGCCTCGGGGGTTTGTACACGGCGTCCGCTGCTCGCCAGCGTCTTAAGGAACCGGGCGCAGGGGAGGCAAAACGTCGCTCCGGTACGAGGTTACGGTCAGAAATACGAATCCCAGGACGTCAGGCTTCAGGGGAGGGAAGGATTTCAGCTGCGCCGCCCCGCGCGGGCAGACGGACAGACAGATGGGCAGAGAGAGCGAGGGCTGCCCGCGGGAGGGACAGCTCGGCACGGGGCGGGAGAGGAGCGGGACCAACGCTCGGGTGGAATTAATCCTCCAGGCAGGCAGAGGAGGAACAGGCACCAGGCGGCTCCTCTGCCCGGCCAACTCCGGCGTCCTGCGCTTCTCCGCTTCCACCACCTCTTCCACCCTCGCGATTCCCCGGGGGATCCCTCCCTGCGGCTCTCCTCAGGCGCCGCCGGAGACACTGAAGCGGCAAGGAGCGCTCCGCAGGCCGGGGCAGAGCTGCCTTTAGCCCGACTCGGCCAAATTTTGTCCCGTGATTTCCCCCAAAGGGCTATGGATAACGCAGCGGAGCGTTTCCTGCGCGGCTACCGAAGACCTTCCGCGCCCAAAACACGGGTCGCGGGGAAACGCTGGTGCTCTCCCGCCCCGCCGGGCGGCTCGGGGAAGACTGAGGCTTCTTCGGCGAATCCGGGCGTTAAACCAGCCCGGCAGCTACTGCGAGGCAAAGGGAGGAGGAGATAAAACCCAGCCTGAGACCAGAGCCGGGCAAAACCGTTCCAACGGTTTGGCGTTTAGGGAAGGAAACGTATCAGTGACCTCGGAGGAACCCGGACGAGGCGCCCGAGCCGCCGCAAGCCGCAGAGGGCTTAGCAAGGCGGGATACACGGAGCGGTGAGAACCAGCTCCGTTTGCTACGGTTTCCTCCTCATTTTAGGACAGCGGTCTTGAGCCGGGGTTAATCGGCGATTCCTGCCCTGACAATTCCCATCAGCCTCCGCCGGGGAAGGCGGGCAGTGGGGAAACTGCCCCGCGCGTCGGCTCCCCCACGCCCCACTTCCATTTTTTTTTTTCTTTTTTCTCTTTTTTCTCGAAAACACAAGACGATATAATTGAGAAAAATCCTTCCCTGACGGTTCAACCTGTCAGATCCCGGCTGGGGTGAGATGCCGGAGAGGCAGAGCGGGACCGGCGGAACGCAGCACGTTCTCCGGATCTCGCGTTCTCCTCCCAGCTGCTGGGAAGAGACCGGGACACGGCCGAACCTGGGGCCCGTTGGCACGGGGAGGAGGAAGAGGAGGAGGAGGAGGGGACGAGGGCAGTCTGAGCGCTGGGGACGGCATTGGATGGCAAACAGCAGGCTGCAAACTGGTCCCCGCTTCGGCAGCGTCCTGGGAATCCTTCAACTAGGAAAGCAACCGCTGAGGGCGGCGCCAACCCTGCTCCTTCCTCGGCGCTTCCCCTTCCTCCTGGCACGGCAGACACCGGGCTCCAACCCTCGCTCTGGCTGCCCGTCTATTTACCCCTGTCTATTTACCCCCGTCTATTTACCGGGCAGAGTTTGGTTCCCCCCCACGCACCGGGAGGGCACCGGGAGACTCTCTGTCAGACGGTACCCCTGGGGAGAGCTGCTGCGGTGAGCTGGGAAAAGCCGGGAAGGCTGCCGGAGACGCAGCGAGAACAGCGTCTTTCTTTTTGCTCAACTCTTCTTCATTTTTAAACTTTGTAAACTTGAAAAAAAAAAAACCAAAAAAACCAAACGAAACCCCAAAGCGAACAAACCCAAACCCATAAGTAGCACAATCGTACAACTACGGGGGGCGGGGGACGTGTTCCCTGTCTACTCATCGCTAAAACCTAGAGAAACAGTGGGGCGGTGAGAGAAAAATGGTGGGGGGAAGAGGGGGGGGAGAGGATGCACGCACTCGAGAGGCACACTGCAAACGGGCCGGCGTGAGACGGGACCAGCATCAGACGATCCCGAAGCGTTCTGCTCTTTTCCTCTTCTTTGCCTGCGAAGAGGAACGACAAGAAAACCATCAAAACCACCCCCCCCCCAAACCAAAACAAAAAAAGAAAGAAACGAACTCGAGTTCTTTAAAATCTCCCGCGCGACCCGGACGGGAGAATTTATTAAAGGTTTGGTATCGGTACCAACGTCGGAATTGGGCGGCTCCGGCCCCCTTTCCTGAGCCCACCGAGGGAGTTACGGAGTTTGGCCTCCCACCCCCGGGAGAAAAAGCGCCCCCGAAATCAAGGAGCGGGGGAAAAAAAAAAAATAAAAAAAAATAGAGGGTGCCTGCCATAACGGCGCGGCTGCGGCCGCTTCGTCTTGCTGGCAAGGGGGCTACAAAGGGGCTGAGCCGGGAACAATGCCCACTTCAGAGGTCTGGAAACCCTTCCAGGCAGTGGGGAGGTGGGAAATGTAGAAAGGGCAAAGGGTTAACACTCTCCTATTCATGGAAAAGGTGAGAGGGACACACTAAAACGCATTAAATATACTATTGCGTCTCTCAGATATGCCTTTAAGCCGATACACGAGGGGCGTATAAATCTTAATTTTTAGCAGGATAAATAGCCCGAGGGCAACAGAAGCCCTAATCAAGAATCTCCGGGGGAAAGGTGCATTGGAGTGCACACAATACCAGTAAAAAGACCTTTTTGTTCCAGGCACAATCTCCAAGTGACCTAAAGGAAAAGCATGGAATCCCCGGCCGCGGCCGCCCCCTCGTCGGGCCGAGGGGGGCTCATTCTCCCGAGGCTGGGAACGCCGCTTCGACACGGGGCAGCGGTTCCGCAGTAAAACCCAAAACAAAACACACACACACGCACACAAAAAGAAAAAAAAAAAAAAAAAAAAGCCCCTAAACCCCACCTGAATTGTTGAGATTGCTCTTGGGAACCAAACAAAAACCCGCTTCTCCTCTGGCAGGGCCAGGAGCCATCCGGGTAAACGGTTTCCGAGACCCAACGCTCGCCCTGCCCCAACCTTCGTCACGTCATTGTCACGGCAGGAGCCCCCAGCCCAGAGGGGTCCCTTTGTCCCCAGGAGGGGGGTCCCCGACTCCGCTGAGCCACATTTACGTGTGGCACCCGTTAGGTGCGTACAACACCCTCCCCGCCCCCCCCCACCTAACTGAACGTAGGAGCTGCGGCACCGGGGCACAGCCCGCACGGTGCCTCGGAACAATTTGTAGCAGAAGAAAGCGTAAAAGTCCATAAAAGAGAGCACAAAATCGCCCCGAGGAGCTTATAAATTTAAAAGATGGGCCAAAAGCAGAGAGGACGGAACAAAGCCCGGAGGAGGAAAGCTGGAAACAGGGTCAGCGTCTCCACCCTCATTACATCCTCGAGTCTCCGGGGATTTAGTGAGGAAGATCTACGACAGCATCCAAGGGGACGCAGAGGGTCCAGGAGCATCCAGGACACAGGGAATCAGGGAGTACAAGGAGCGGAGAGAGTCGGCTCCAAGCGAGGGGAGGGGGAACCGGGTTGGGAGAAACCGGAGTGGAGCAGATGTGTGTGTCCCGTCCCCCCCCCCCCACCCCACCTCTTCTGGAAGCATCCGCGCCATCCTGCGGGAGGAGGAGCTGGATGCCACCAGGCGCTGGCACACTCCCGCGGCTCGGCAGGCTCCCCAGCAGCCTATTTCCAGGGGAAGCCAAGGGAAAAGCCACGGCAGATCGACGGCGGCAGCTCAACGCTCGCTGCCGCCAAGGCTGAGTGGCCACGGCAAGGGGTCAGCCCCACGCCAGCGCCGGGGACCCGGCCCCCAACAAGGTCCCGGGTGTGCCGGGACCATCACCGCTGCCGTCAGCGTCCTCGGCCGCTCCCGTGGGAGCTCCGTGTGGGAAAAGCTCTTACCTCTGTGTCCTCTGTAGCTCCAGCCCCGGCTGAACTTGTCACGATGCCAAACCGCTCCTTCCTCTTCTTCAGTTTCTCGTCTTCTTCGCTCTGGCACAAAGAAGGACGAAGGTTTATTTCGTTGGCAATACCCCAGGGTGCTCCTAAATCATGTTCCTCCCGCCCCCAATCCCCCGCGGCTGGCTACCGGAGCACCCACAAAAAGTCGGGAGCAAGGCAGCGCGAGGCCGAGAGCAGAGCCGGCTGCTCCTCAGCATCGGCAAGGCGTCCGCAGGGGATGGGGGATGGAGAAGGGCCAGAGAAGGGATGGAGAAATGCTGGAGAAGGGTCGGAGAAGGGCTGGAGAGGGCATGGAGAAGGGATGGAGAAGGGATGGAGAATGGAGGAGAAGGGATGGAGAAGGGATGGAGAAGGGCTCAAGAAGGACAGGAGAAGGGATGGAGAATGGAGGAGAAGGGCTGGAGAAGGGCTGGAGAAGGGCTGAAGAAGGACAGGAGAAGGGATGGAGAAGGGTGGAGAAGGGATGGAGAAGGGATGGAGAAAGGCTGGAGAAGGGATGGAGAAGGCATGAAGGGCCAGAGAAGGGCTGGAGAAAGGATGGAGAAGGGATGGAGAAGGGCTCAAGCAGGACAGGAGAAGGGATGGAGAAGGGCTGGAGAAAGGCTGGAGAAGGGATGGAGAAGGGCTGGAGAAGGGCCGGAGAAGGGTTGGAGAAGGGCTCTGTGGAGCAGGGCAGACAGCGAGGGCAGCTCCACTCCTGCGGCAGCCACCACTGAAGACACCGACGGGCAGCGTCCACCTCCCAGCCCCCGGCGGAAATAAAGCCACGGCCCCGCTCCCACTGCCCACCCTCACCGTGGCCTCTGGGTTCCCAATTTCTTCAGTAGGAACCCGAGAGTCACCCCAAAGGACAGACACCAACGCCGTGTCTCTCGGAAGCTCAGCACTCACCCCGCCGCCCCACTTCCAGCCTGAGCCAGCCAACTCCTACTGACGTTTCCCAGAGCCTTCCGATCCCCGCTCCTCAAGGTTCTCCAAAAACCTGGAGGCTTTTTACCCCCCCTGCCATCACCCATGCCGGTGTCCTGACGGCCAGTAATAGCCAAACCCATCAGCGCCCGTAAAAGCCTCAACGCACCCATTTTCTGCGGATTTATTCCTACCTCGGGCTGTTCCGTGCCTCTTCCAAAGCCATTTCTCCAGCGAAGGCTGCCTGATGGCTTCACGAGGCTCTCACCGCGTCTCCCTCCCCTCTCACTAAGTACGTCTTAGAGCCCTCACCCCCCATCACCCTCCGCTTCACCCCATCACCCGGGGGAGCGCAGCTCACGACCCGGCTCTTGATCGTCCGAGAGCTTCCCCCTGCGCCGAGGCACCAACGCCATGGCCGGGGGCTCAGGGCGGAGGGCACCAGGGCAGGAGAATGAGGGCACCGCTTCCAAGAAAATACACTTGGAATCCCAGTGCTCCACCTGGATCACAGAACGGTTTGGGTTGGAAGGGACCTTAAAGCTCACCCAGTGCCACCCCCTGCCCTGGGCAGGGACACCTCCCACCAGCCCAGGTTGCTCCAAGCCCCATCCAACCTGGCCTTGAACCCCTCCAGGGATGGGGCAGCCACAGCTTCTCTGGGCAACCTGCGACAGGGGCTCACCCCCCTCACAGCAAACAATTTCTTCCTCACATCTCACCTAAATCTCCCCTCTTTCAGATTAAAACCCTTCCCCCTCGTCCCATGGCTCCCCTCCCTGCTCCAGAGTCCCTCCCCAGCTTTCCTGGAGCCCCTTGAGGGACTGGAAGGGGCTCCAAGGTCTCCCCGGCGCCTTCTCTTCTCCAGGCTGAACCCCCCCAGCTCTCTCAGCTGGCATTCGCCGGCCAAGCGGAGGAAATGGAGCTGGAGGCCGCTCTGTTGAAGCTCAAGGTGACAAACTGCACCGCGGGCGGCCGGATTTGAGGCAAGGGGCAGCGGGGACCCCCCGAGCGAGCAGCAGGGCAACCCGGCCGTGACAACCCCTTACGTAAAGGAGGCGGCGGCGACCTGCCCGGCACTATCACTGCGGACACGGACCCGTGTTGTGGCAACAGCCCGGCCAAGGCGCCTGAACCCAAAGCCCTGAGGTTCTCACAAGCTCCGGCTCCGTGGGAAGCCCCTGACACAAACACGTTTGGTTCTCCCCCACCACCACACGTTACAGCCCCTCACCGCAGGGACTGCTGCGAACACCCCGGCAGCCCCCCCTACCCCAAGGCCGCAGCTCAACCCTCCTCCCCAGAAATCCTCCCCACTGGGCTGCTTTAAAAACGGCTCCATCATTAGGGCCTCACCGGCTCCCTTCTGCCGGTCCCGCTCCCCACCGGAGCGACCAGTGACAGTTACATCAGCCCCTGCCCTCCCCGGCCCCGTTTCATGCCAGAGGATGGGGGACAGCAGGTACGGATCCATCCTGGGCTCTCCCGGAGCAGCCGGGAACCCTCTCCCACCCCAGGTCAGGATTACTGCAGCTCAGAATCCCACCCCGGGTCAGGATTCTTCCAGCTTTCAGGAAAAAGGACAAGTCCCAGAAAAGCAGGGAAACTGGAGGGTTGGGAACAAAGGACGCCGGGAGGGATTATCAACCTGGGGACAGGGAAAGGAAGGAAAAGTTGCTTGCTGGAGCAGCGCGCCACATAAAGAAAAATCCAACCTGGGCATTAGCGACATTAAACGGGCTCTTAAAAACCACGGCCGCTTGCCTGCGTGGGTTTGAACCCCATGAGCAAGAGCGGACGGCCCCAACGCCGCCCGCAAGAAGAAAAGCGCTGTGTCTTTAATGGAAGGATGCGGGAGGCTCCCAGGGAGTTGCGCCGAGCTGGAGGGTTTTATTTATTTTTTCGGTAAACCCCCCACCACCACCCTTACCCCAACCCCTGCCCTGCAGGGAAAGCACGGAACCGTCCTCCTAAATCAACACGCTCCTAATGATCTCGCTCACTTGACCCCCTAGCACGCCGGTGTCAGCTGCAAACACGCGTACAATAAACTTCACTCCATCTTTAGCTTCTCGCTGACAGGTTTTGATTCATGGGGTGCCGAAATCCATCCGAGGAAAATTACCTCGATCAAAACGCCGCTATCTCCGCATCTATCAACCCCGGGTAGTGCCCCGGGGCCGCGCTCCGGCGTGCAAATGGGTGCACCAGCATCTGCAGGGAAAGCTGACCTTTCTGGCACGATGTCAGATTTATTTTCTAACCTTAGTACTCCCAGGCTTGTTCCCTTTGCGCTCACGCCACGAGGGTTATTTTGTAGTTTGGCTAAAAAAAACCCAGGGGGGTGGGGGAAAGAAGAGGGGGGCGGGGGGGTGTGGGGGAAAAAGCTTTCATGAGGGACTCTGAGCCCTGAAGCTGAAGCCTTTCCTGTGATCCGGTAACGAGGGAGCATTTACACAAGCACCGATATATTTTTGCTGTATGCGATCCCAAAGCTTTAATTTTGAGCCCTAAATTTCAGCAGCGGGGCGGGGGGGGGGAAGTGGGGGGGGCAGGGCTCCACTGGCAGCGACAGCATCCCACCCCCACGGGAATCTGCCTCGGGACCCGACGCCTCTCCGAGGGACACCTGGGCTCCCTCCTGGTCTGGAGCACCCAGTCCAAACCCCGGGGGACGCCAGGCACCGCGGGGATGGGCTCTGCACCACCGCCGGCAGAATCGGGCCCCGCTGATGTCCCCAAGGCCGATGTCCCCAAGGCCGATGTCCCCAAGCTGCCACCTGCCCTCTCCCATGCAGGGAAGAAGGGGGCTCACCCCTCCACACCGCAGCGTTTCACCGAGCCCTGGGCACCGTCCAGAGGGACCCCAGCCTCCAAAGAATCTTGTTTTTCTTGGAGCAAGCGCCAGGAGTCGGGGAGCGCCCGGTGCGCAGGGGAAGAAATCCCAAAGGGACCTGGAGTGGAAAAGCGCCCGTCAGCATGGATTAACTCCAGGTTTAACGGCTTGTCCTCATAGCGCTTATTCCCAAAAGAGAGAAGGATCCATTTAAAAAACTGGATCTTTCCCTCTCTCCTGGGAGAAAGCAGGAGCGCTGCTGCTGGCGCAGGAAGAGTTAATGCCAAAAGGCATTAATCCCTGGTTTCCATGGAGCGAGGAGCTCTGGCACTCACCGCTGCAGAGCGCAGGACATGCAGGACACGCAAAGCGCGGGACACGCAGAGTGCAGGACACGCAGGACATGCAAAGCGCAGGACACACAGGGCGCCAGACACGCAGGACATGCAGAGTGCAGGACACACAGGGCGCAGGATACGCAGGACATGCAGAGCGCAGGACACGCAGGACATGCAGAGCGCAGGACACGCAGGACATGCAGAGCGCAGGACACGCAGGACACGCGGAGCGCAGCACACAGGGCGCAGGACACGCAGGACATGCAGAGCGCAGGACACACAGGGTGCAGGACATGAAGGACATGAGAGTGCAGGACATGCAGGACATGCAGAGTGCAGGACACACAGGGCGCAGGACACGCAGGACATGCGGAGAGCAGGACACGCAGGACGCAGGACATGAAGGACATGAGAGTGCAGGACACGCAGGACATGCAGAGCGCAGGACACGTGGAGTGCAGGACATGCAGGACATGCAGAGCGCAGGACACACAGGGTGCAGGACACGCAGGACACATGGAGTGCAGGACATGAAGGACATGAGGGTGCAGGACACGCAGGACATGCAGAGTGCAGGACACACAGGACATGCAGAGCGCAGGACATGCAGGGTGCAGGACACGCAGGACATGCAGAGCGCAGGACACGCAGGGTGCAGGACATGAAGGACATGGGAGTGCAGGACACGCAGGACATGCAGAGCGCAGGACACGCAGGGTGCAGGACATGAAGGACATGGGAGTGCAGGACACACAGGACACGCAGAGCGCAGGACACGCAGCTCCTGCCCTTGGCTGGCAGCGCCCGCCGCTCTCCTCTCCCGCCTGAGCTCGGGAAGCTGCAATTCCTGCAGTGGAGGAATCGGGAGCGGCGGCAGCAGCGCTCGGGTGTGATGTTCTGCTTAACTGCCCCGCAGGATTCAAACTCCGAGAGAGGGGAAAACCCCAGCGCCAGCCTCGCTCTTCGAAGGTGGGCAAAAGTTGGTCCCTGCTCACCTAAAAGCATCTCATGGGCGAGGAGCAGGAGAGCCCCCCGCTTGGCCCCCAGGGCCCGTGAGATGCTCACCAATGGCTCATCACGAGCATCTCTGCGCTGCGCAGCGAGGGACAAAGCCACCAAGGTCCCGCCATCCGTCGAAAGATCCCTCTGTGCTCCCAGCACCTAGAGCCGGGTGCGGATTAAACAGCGCTTGCTCCCTCCCGCGTGGGCTACGAAATGAGGTCTCAGGAGCCGCGTCAGGCTCACCCCGAGCAGGGAGAAGGGTGAAGAACCCGCTTGGCTCTGCCGCAGACCCTGGCACAGAGCAGGGGAAAGGGAACAACGCGCAGGAGATGCTGCACGTGTTCAGCGATGCCCTCGTCCGCTCCCTGGGCCAGGCTCACTGCAGCCACGTGAAAGGTAACACGGCAGCCACCTTCGGCTCCCCGACGTGCAGGGGAAGGACTCGCTCGGTTGCACCCACCCCCCTGTGTTTTAAAAGCCCACGTCGCTATGAGATCTCTGCCCCCGAGACCCCAGGTTCACACCACACGAGCAGAGTGCTGCTTTCTCCGCCGATTAAAGTGCCACAGAATCCCAGACTGGCCGGGGTGGGAAGGGCCCTCTGGAGATCATCTCCTCCAACCCCCAGCCAGAGCAGGGTCACACACAGCAGGTGGCACAGGAACGCGTCCAGGCGGGTTTGGGATGTCTCCAGAGACGGAGACTCCCCCACCTCTCTGGGCAGCCTCTGCCAGGGCTCTGCCACCCTCAACGTCAACAAGTTCCTCCTCGTGTTGAGATGGAACTTCCCATGCTCAAGTTTGTGCCCGTTACCTCTTGTCCTGTCCCCGGCACCACTGAGAAGAGCCTGGCCCCATCCTCCTGCCACCCACCCTTTCAGTATTTATAAGTGTTGATAAGGTCCCCCCTCAGTCGTCTTTTTTCCAGACTGAAGAGCCCCAAATCCCTCGGCCTTTCCTCATCAGAGAGATGTTCCATCCCCTCAGCATCTCGGTAGCCCCTTGCTGTCCCCTCTCCAGCAGTTCCCTGTCCCTCTTGACCCGGGGAGCCCAGAACTGGACCCAGTGCTCCAGCTGTGGCCTCCCCAGGGCAGAGCTGAGGGGGAGGATGACCTCCCTCCACCTGCTCGCCAGGAGGAAATGGCTCCGGATTTGCGGATGAAGCCCCCCCACACCGCCAGCGAGTATCCTCACGCCAAAGGCAGGGAGAGAGCCAGGAGCCTCCCTCCCCGCGTCCTCCCGGGTGTTTTCGTTCTGGGAGAAGGGAAAGGCGCGTTGCCCACATGCGCGTATAAACCCGGGCCCTTCTGGTCGCTCTCCCGTCTCTCGCCGCAGCATGACGGATGGCAGGATGAAAAGCAGAGCCCCGGGGCTTTCAGGCGATGGGAGATTAATGATGACACGGCCTTGACCTCCAAAAGGTAAAGGTTATGAAACACTCAAGGGTAACGGGGCTTCCAATTTCATACCCAGAGGGTGAATGACAGCAACCGATGGTTTTATTCTCAGAAACACTCCAATCCCAGGACGCACAGCTGTCGCCCACCGTCTTTTTGAAATTCATCTCAGCATATTTATTCCTCCTGTTTCTTTCCCCTCGCAGGCTCCGAGTGCTGTTAAATCCCTCTGAAGCCGCTGCCGCCGGACACCGGCGAGCGTTCGGCAGGAGACGGCAAGCCACAGGGAAGCCCAGGGTTTAGACAGAAATATTCCGCGTGCCGCTTTACCCCCCTTCCCGTTTCCAGCGGCAAAATTGCCTTTCACAGGGAGATTTTTCGCTTTGGGTACAGAGCGGGGTGCAGGAACGAGGAGCGACGCTGGGTTTCCGTGCCTCCAAAAGCTGGAGAAAAGGCAGGGGCGATGTCAAGCCGCCCCGTTCCACCCAGGCGAGGGCAGCTCCGGTGTCTCCAGCACCACCCTGCGCTTCCAGCCGCGGCCAGAGCCGGTGGCAGAGGGAAAGGCGCCAGAGGGTGAGCCAGCGGAGATGGCCACGGCTTTCTCCAAAATACAAGGACTCCGCTTAGATTAGATCCAGGCAGGAGGAATATCCAAAGTCCCCGTCACAGTCCTTACACAAAGAGGGTGTCGGTGGTAGAAGGACCCTCCGTGCCGCTGCCACGGAGAACGGACTTGTACACGGCACGGCTGACACGCAACCACACCACGCCGGTGGAGACGGGGGCCTCGGTGCGTTTCAGAAAACCATCAAACAGCGCTTTACCTCCACGGAAGGCGGGCAGCAAAACCCAGCCCCAGCAGCTCAACGCTGGGGCTTCAGAGGTGGCCCGTTGGCCATCTCCCAGCGAGACGGCGGCGACATCCAACGCGGCTGGGTCACCCACGGCCACCACGGGCCAGCCCGCCCCCGCCCCAGGGATGATCCACACGCTCCCCGCTGTCCCTTCGGCAACTAGATTACAGAGTTAGTCCACCAAATTGCCTGAAGTCAGGGCAAAGCTCCATCTTCTGGCTCACTCCACCTGCTAAAAACCTACGCCAAGCGGCCGGGAGAAGTCTCGCGCCAGAACGGACCGAGCTGCAGGTCTCCGAAGATCTTGATTTACACTAAAAGGAGCTGGGAAGCATAAAGAGCACGAGTTTTTTTAACACGCTGTGCCCCTTCTCGTCGCCTATCCTCGTGCACCTGATTCGCTCACGCTAACGAAGCCCAAGCCACGCAGCATCAGAGACCGGCTGCTTTCCCAGACTAACTTCACCTTCTCACTGTGGGTTTGGTTTTTTTTTACCCAAGCCAAGGGAAACAGGCAACCGCAAGCTCGCGCCTCGTCCTTCCCTTGGAAAATGGGTTGGGAAGGCAAAAAAAAAAAAAAAAAATTAAAAAGAATAAAAAAACAACCCCAGCCGCCGCGTTTTTCTGTACATGGCGGTTGGGCAGGAGCTGCGGCAGGCGGCGGTTGGAGGCGTCTCTGTCTCAAGGCACCGTGGCTTTCACAGCCAGAGGTTTATGCCGGCCCCAAACGGGATCAGAGGGGGAGGAAGAGAAGAAAAGTCGCAGCCATGTGCTAAGAGCGCACCTGCAGCTCTCCCAGCGCCGAGTTGAAAAGCATTCTTCAGCTCGGACGTCAGGGATGGAACAAACACGTCAGGAATGCCGTGGCCGAGCGAGGGGGACGCGCTTCAGGTGCTCCACGAGGCAAAAGGGCCTCGGAAAGGGCTTTTTATCTCTTCGCACCCGCCGAGCAGCGTCTGAACTATCATGTGGCGCTTACGGAGGTTCTTCCCTCCCAAAGGTGGGGTGGGAAGGCTCCGAGGAGAGCCCCGGCGTGCGGCGCAGAGCCCCGGAGCGCGTTGGGGAGCGACGGAGCTGGCTGGGGAAGGGGAGGGCAGCGGAGCCGCAGGCGCCGGGCAGAGCACGAGAGTTTTTCCCCTCGAAGAGTCCACCCATTGTTAAAAAAAAAAAGTAAAAAAAAAAAGAGGCAACCGGGTGATGAGATAACATGATCTGAATTGCATATCAGCCCCAGATTTAAAAAAAAAAAAAAAAAAAAAAATCCGTTCTATTCCAACACAACAAGCACAAAAACGGCAACGCGCCGCGGCAGCGTCAACCCTTCCCCTGCAAATCCATGGGGCTCCGCGGGGCAGCGGGACGCGCCAAGCCCCGCTGTGCCGATGGTGTCCGCCTGCTGCCGCCACGCGGGCTAAACAAAATCCCGGCAAAAAGGAGGAAAAGCCAACGGGAGTCTGAAGAACAAGAAAACTCTCGGGTGCAAAGGCACCCACTGCAGCTGCCGGGGCGGTCGGAGGCCATCGCTGGAGCCGCGCAGCATTTATTCCCCTGGGATCCCAAGGAACATGGGGATTTCGACTCAAAGGCGGTTTTATCTCCAGGTCCGCGCAGGTACCCAAGGGCCTGGGAAGCCGGGCGAGCGCTCGCCGCTCCTAATTCCAAAGGGAACACATTTTTTTCAGGAATAAGTGAAGCAGGTTTGGAGAGAGACCGGAGTTTCCTCCCACTGCCCTGACACTCCCAAAGGCACCCGCGGCCGGGCGAGGACTTTGCACCCCATGGAATGGCCAAAAGAAGCGCCAGCGGCTCAGGAGAGCAGAGCCGGGGACCCATCGGTTCCAGCGCGACCAGGGAAAACCAAACCGGCCCGGCAGGAGAAAACCGACAGGGCAGAGCAGCGCTTCCAGTGCAATTGCACCGCCCGGAGCTTAATTATCCAAGATTTTTGTGCTGATGCAGAAACAACCGCCAGCGCTCACCCCCGGGGAGCGGAGCACGGCGCTGCCACAGCTCAGTCCTTCACCCGCCACGTACAGCCGGGGTTCAGAGAGCGGATTATCAATTCTCTCCTACACCCAGCCTTTTTTCTCCGCCAAAGAACTCTGTCTGCAGCCGAGGCCGTGCCCGGACCCTGCAGGTCCCCCACCAACGGGGCCAGCCCTTCACCCGGGCAATGCCACGCATGCTCCACGGTTGAGTTTTAGGCCGGACACTGGGTTTCTCAGGGGCTGCCCCATCCCTGGAGGGGTTCAAGGCCACGTTGGATGGGCCTTGGATCAACCTGCTCCAGTGGGAGGTGTCCCTGCCCATGGCGGGGGGGTTGGAATGAGATTTAAGCTTTGGATTTGAGCTTTAAGGTCCCTCCCAAGCCAAACCGTTCTGCGATTCCCCAATTCCCAACCTCACCCCATAGACCATCCTCCTCCCCGGCAGAGCAGCCCGGGCCGACGGTGGAAAGGCGAAATCCTGCGGAGGGAGGAGCCGGCGTCGAGGGCGGCTCCAGCAGATTTTGGCTGGGGACTCAAAACTCCCGAAGTTGGCTGCCCCGTGGCAGCAAACGGAAAGAGCTGCCACCCCAAAGCGCCGGGGGCCGCTCCAACCAGCGAGGGACGGCGGCAAAACCCAGCGGCGGGCGGGCGAGTAACGGAGGGAAACCCGCCGACGGACAGCGTTGATCCGCGCACAGCCCAGCGCCTCGGGAAAAGTCGGGATCCACGTGGATGCTCACTACCTCTTTCAACCAGAAGAGATGAAAGGCCGGGGCTGAAGCACCTCATGTTTGATCTTTTACGGTCACTTAATTTGGTTTCTCTGGTATCACCGAAAGCTTGAGATTCTGGCAGAGCTCGAAGGGAAAGCTCGCCCAAGAGCTGCTGCTCTGCAAATGTCGGACTAACTAAACCCTAAGAATTGTCAAATCCGTGCATTTATTCCGCCGGGACGGCAGCTCACGCGCCGGCGAGCCCCTGCTGCCCGGCTGCGCACCAGAGCGGGCGCAGCCCCATCCGTGGGGACCCTCCCCCTCCCTCCCCAGGTCTCCCAAACAACCCCCCCCTCACTCGCCTTCACGCCTTTGAAATAACGGGAATAGCCACAGCCCAGGAAAAGGTATATTAGCCACTAAATTATCCGTGGAATTAAGCTGTTCCATCCCAAAGGTTATTACGAGACCAGGTTTTTAAAGCAGCTTCTCCCGGCCGCCCGACGCCTGACCTCATGCATCTGCATTTTAAACGTTAGAAAACCTAAATCTGCTCGCTCTGAACGAAGCCAGGCCCGGGAGACACCCGGCCACGGGCTGGCAGCGTCTCCGCGGGGCACCCGCTGGGGTCGGAAAGGTCCCGGGGATGGTCCTGGCTCTACGCTGGAGGCTCTCCAAGCCCCCACGAGTTCAGCGCTCCCCGACCCCTGCGCCTGGCACTTCCCGAAAGGACCTTCCAGAAAGCGCAGAGCTGGGAAAGATCCGCTCTGCCGCCCCGTAACGGAATCGGGGAGGGTTTTCTGACAAAGCGAGGCTTCCCACTGCCGAATTAGTGACACTACACAAACTTTTTAGGGCCTAAAAACCAGGGGTCGTTTGCCTCGACAGATTTTTCCTTACGCTCCCACCAACCCGCGGGCAGTGCGTGCGCGGCCACGAGGAGGAAGCTCCATCCCCTCGAAAGCCACAGCCACGACGCCAAGACTCGGCGCAACGTCCCCGCGGAGCCAAAACCCTCCAGTCTTCCAAGACGGGAAAGAGCTGCTGGAGTTATCATCTTAAGTGGAAGGAGGGAAGGGGAAGGAGAGGATCCTCAGCAGAACTGCGCGAGGTTTAATTCGCCTGGGGACATTCCTCACGGCCCACGCCCCCCTCCCCGCGTTTCGCAGCGGGATTTGGGGCTGGTTTTTTTCTTGGTTTTTTTCTACTTTTGTGCCCCGCGGTGAAGAGGGGTGAAGGGGAAAACCTGACTTTGTTTCTCCGGTTGAGACTGGAATAGGCTCTGGAAAGCCGGGAGCGAGAGCTGCCATTCTTCCCCGGGCCCGCTCCTCCAAATTCCTGCAGCCAAATGGTTCAAGAGCCCCTGAATGGGACATAATGACATCATTGATTGAATCATAATAGAGGGGGAAAGGGGGGGTGGGGAAAAGATGTATTTGTGTTACAGACAAAAGCGAAGTTCTGTTTCACAGCGGGGACCAATGAAGAACCAGATGACTGGGCAGAGGGAGGTCAGAGAGTGTGTGTGTCCCCCCCCTCCCCGCTCTCCGCCATTGTCCCCCGGGAGCGAGCCCTTCGCCACTCCCCGAAGGTTTGTCGGCGACTCCGAGCCCTTTCAGGGAGCACGGGGATCAATGGGCGAGCAGGAGTCCCCCTGACCCCGTGCCGCACTCTCGTCATTTATTTTGAAAACGACATGGCGGGGGTGTGGAAGCGCGGCGTAAAGGGTGGAGGGGGAAGCAGAGGAATAACGGTGAAACGCCGGAGGAGCCAGCGGTGAGGGCGCAGCGCCGAGGTGTGCCGCCGCTTCTCCTGCGCTCGTTGCATGACGGGGCTGCGGGGAACACGCGACCACAGCTTTGGGAGAGCGTTGGCTGAGCCACCAATGGCAGCAGCCCAGCAGAATCCCAGACTGGCCGGGGTGGGAAGGGCCCTCTGGAGATCATCTCCTCCAACCCCCGGCCAGAGCAGGGTCACACACAGCAGGTGGCACAGGAACACGTCCAGGCGGGTTTGGGATGTCTCCAGAGACGGAGACTCCCCCACCTCTCTGGGCAGCCTCTGCCAGGGCTCTGCCACCCTCAACGTCAAGAACTTCCTCCTCATGTTTAGGTGGAACTTCCCATGCTCAAGTTTGTGCCCGTTACCTCTTGTCCTGTCCCCGGGCACCACTGAGAAGAGCCTGGCCCCATCCTCCTGACACCCCCCCTTTCAGTATTTATAAGTGTTGATAAGGTCCCCCCTCAGTCGTCTTTTTTCCAGACTGAAGAGCCACAAATCCCTCGGCCTTTCCTCATCAGAGAGATGTTCCATCCCCTCAGCATCTCAGTAGCCCTTTGCTGTCCCCTCTCCAGCAGTTCCCTGTCCCTCTTGACCCGGGGAGCCCAGAACTGGACCCAGCGCTCCAGAAGACCCTTTCAGAGGGCAGCCAGGCGCCAAGTTGACATTTCTATTGGAAAAAAGAGTTCCGGGTTTCTTCAGATATTGTTTTCTCACCCTGCCTCGGCAAAGGCCAGAGGAAACACACCATGATGGCCAGTAAGCACTGAGAAGATAATGAAAGCCGCAGCCTTATCGGGTGTAGAAGGGCATAAGATGTTCTCATCTGCCCAACCACAAGAGTTTCCAGTACAAAGAGAATCACAGAATGGTTTGGGTGGGAAGGGACCTTAAAACTCACCCAGTGCCACCCCCTGCCCTGGGCAGGGACACCTCCCACCAGCCCAGCTTGCTCCAAGCCCCGGCCAACCTGCCCTTGAACCCCTCCAGGGACGGGGCAGCCACAGCTTCTCTGGGCAACCTGGGCCAGGGGCTCACCCCCCTCACAGCAAACAATTTCTTCCTCACATCTCACTTAAATGTCCCTCTTTCAGGTTAAAACCATTCCCCACGTCCCATGGCTCCCCTCCCTGCTCCAGAGTCCCTCCCCAGCTTTCCTGGAGCCCCTTGAGGGACTGGAAGGGGCTCCAAGGTCTCCCCGGAGCCTTCTCTTCTCCAGGCTGACCCCCCCCAGCTCTCTCAGCCCGTCCAAGAGCAGGGGGACGACGCAGCGCACGGATCCCACCACCAACCCCATGGACGCTCCCGTCTGGGCTCCGGGTACCCGACACCACCCCGGGGCGGGCACATGGGCTCCCCTCCCACAGCACCTCCCTCCGCTCTTTCCTACGCCCCGAAACCTTCCCCACCAGGTCACGCACACCCCAAATTCCCCCGGCACCAATCCCGCAGTCACTGAAGCGCTGATCATAGCAAAGGGCAGCTCCACCTTCGCCTGATGCGGAGCTGATTCGCGGGGAAGCGAGAACGAAGCCCTCGCGAAGCCCCCGGTTAAATGCAAAATCAGAAGGTCCAGAATTGAAAATTCTGGAAAATCCTGGCAGATAAGGAACAAAATCCTCAGCAGAGCACAGACAAGAGGGTCTGCCTGGCAAGGGCTTGGTGAAAGGCCCCGGGGAGATGGGGAAGAGCCTGGTTGTGGTGACGCCGACTCATGGCCGTGGGCGCCAGAAAGCAGGCGGTGTGATGGGAGAAAACACCACGACCAAGAAAGACGGGGCAGCTCCGCAAGCCCGGCACCCGCCACGGCACCTTTTCCATCGCGCCGGAGAAGGTGGTGGTGGGGGAAGTTGCTGGCAAGATTTACAGGAGCACGGGAGGCCGAGGCAGCAGGAGAGGGACGTTATTTCGGATCTGCTGGAGAGGAAATGCCAGACGGGAGGAAATAAGAGCAGCTGAGAGAGCACAGGTGACCGAGGGTCACAGCACAGGCACCGCGGAAGGGACGCTTTGAGACGCCAGCTCCTTCCAGCCCCTCGGGCACAGCGACTTACCCACCGCATGGCTCAACTTGAATCCTTCTGGCACGAGCCAGCTGTAGGGGAGCGGCAGGAAAGCACCGGCGCCTCCTCCACGCCAAAGGACGGGCTTCCCGGAGCGTTCCTGTGCGGTTACGTGCCTGCGGGCACACCCTCAACCCGAAAGCACGGAATTACGCTCCCAACCCGAACCAACGCGGCCGAGGCCCCTCGTACCTCGCGCGGCGCGGCCGAGGTTCGCGTCTCACGAAGTTCACTTCTTCCTCTTCGCGCGACGTACGCACACAAGCAGGGCGTAAAACATTTAGAAGAGCAACGAGCCGCTAAAAGAGCGGAGAGACTCTGGAAGCGGGAAACTCGAGCGTATTTCAAGCTTTTAAGGTCTGCCTCGTCCAGAAAGAGCGACAATCCCTTGAAAGGCGCCTTGATCCAATACTCGTGTTTCAAATTCATCTTTACCCTCCTGCTCGGCAACGGCCCCGCACAGCGCCAGGCTGGCGACCGCCTGCAATGGGCGGCCACTGACCACGGCAGCGCAGGGGACGGCTGAGCGGGTCCGCGGGCACCCGGCGCCTCGAGCTCCCTGCGGCTTCAGCGAGGTTTCTGAAGCCGGATTTACCGGTAGAAGCCTTTTCCCCCCCACGCCAGCCTGGAGTTATTCGCAAGGGATAAAGCTGGTTTGGACAAAAGTCGTTACTTGCCTTCTAGGAAACACAAGTCATGGATTTCCCTGCGCAATCCCATCGAACGCCAGCCGGGTCACCAGCGATGGGGATTGGAAACCCCAAATCCATCCCTCTGGGAAGAGGGGACGGTTGCGCTGCCCTCGGCCAGAGCGCGTGGGGCCAGCGAGGACCCGCCAGCACAGCCCTCAGGGGGAAACCGCTGCTTCCTCTTAAACAAAAAACACAAAAGGGGGAAAAAATTGAGGTCTGTTAAACCTTTACTTTTCCCTCGTAACCTCAGGTCTTATTTTCCCCAGGGTGACACAGCCCTGGGAAGATCTGGGCTCATCTTCGAGCGCACCAGTAAGCCACGTGCTGGCCCACAGGCTGTTCCAAGCCTCCCCGGCCCGTGCCCACGTCTCTGCTCTGCCCGGCATCCCGCATCCGACAGCCTTTGTCCGGAGCCGCCCCGGTGCCGAGCTCCGCCACCTCCAGGACAGCAACGGGGAGGGCTCTCTGGGCACGGGAGCCTTAAAAACAAGACCACAACCCGCCTCCCCCCGCCATTACGAAGGGCGAACACAAACCTCTCGCCCGCCCCTGCCCTCCACCCAGGGATGCCGCCTGCGCCGGCCATTCGGTTGCCAAACCCCTTCCCCGAGCGAGCCGGGAGGGGGCGGGGGCGGCAGGGGCCTCGCTTACAGCCCCCTTCGCGTTAAAACGTCCGTGACTGCCAGCGCCATTCTTCACCTTGTCACTTCCCATTATCTTAAACCAAGGGGGCCGCATTCAGGCCGCTCAACTTGGCGAACGGCGAGGGGGCTTCGGAGGGGCCGGGGGAAGGCGAGGGGACGGGCACACACCCACGGCCACCGCGGCACGCAGCGAATGCCCGCCGCAAGCCCAACACGGGGCTCCTGTGCAGCGGAGGGGGAAAAAAATTAAAATAAAGAAAAATAAAAATCAGGCGCTGAGGATTAGTGCTCAAGTTTCTGTAAATCCTTCCAGACCGGCTGGACGCTCTCCAGCTTTTACCTGCAAAGGCTGGAGTGCCCCAAAATCGCTCTTTCTCTCCTCAAAACTGAGCTTTACCTTTTGACTGAGGTTGACGTTTCAATACGGACGCTGCTACCCATCTGCCCAGCAGCGGCCAAGGCAGAAAAAGGCAGGAATCAGCTCGGTCTCCGACGAATCCCCGGCTGCTGCGTCTGCCCCGAGCATCCCAAGAGAGCAGGGGAAAATTTCGGGACCCACCCAGCCGCATCTCGCCCTCCTCGACACTCCTCGCCACCTGCACAATGTCGTACCTGGATCTTTCGGCTCTGTACCCGCACGGCTGCACAATTCCAGCCGCATTCCCTCGATTCTCACCCAGTTCCTACCTTCTGCGGGACTACTGACAAGTTTCTGCCACAAGGAAAAACACGAGAGGTTTTTTCCAGGGCTTTGCTTGAATTTTACTCTTTAAACCAGGCCTATTTTTTACCTCCCTCTGTAAATCCACCCGCCTTAGTTACCACTAGTCCAACTCAGAGGGAGACAGAAAAATCCTTGAAAAATTACCTAAAGCAGATTTTTTTAAATACCTAAAAATATTAAGATTTAAAAGCAGGATGTCATGACAATTTCAGGGCACGGGGAAAATCCCGAGTGCGGAATCGCTCTCACCGCATGGTCTGTCATGACGGACCAGCCCACAGAATCACAGAAAGGTTTGGGTTGGAAGGGACGCTAAAGATCATCCCATTCCACCCCCTGCCCTGGGCAGGGACACCTCCCACCAGCCCAGGTTGCTCCAAGCCCCGGCCAACCTGGCCTTGAACCCCTCCAGGGATGGGGCAGCCACAGCTTCTCTGGGCAACCTGCGACAGGGGCTCATCCCCCTCACAGCAGAGTTTCTTCCCGATATCTCACCTAAATCTCCCTCTTTCAGTGTAAAACCCTTCCCCCTCGTCCCATGGCTCCCCTCCCTGCTCCAGAGTCCCTCCCCAGCTTTCCCGGAGCCCCTTTAGGGACTGGAAGGGGCTGGAAGGTCTCCCCGGAGCCTTCTCTTCTCCAGGCTGAACCCCCCCAGCTCTCTCAGCCTGTCCCCACAGCAGAGGGGCTCCAGCCCTCCCAGCATCTCCAGGGCCTCCTCCAGCCCCGCTCCAACAGTTCCGTGTCCTTCCTGTGCTGAGGGCTCCAGAGCTGGACACAGCACCCCAGGTGGGGTCTCACCAGAGCGGAGCAGAGGGACAGAATCCCCCGCCTTGCGCTGCTGCCCACGCTTCTTTTGATGCGGCCCAGGACGCAGTTGGCTCTCTGGGCTGCCAGCACACGTTGCCTGCTCATGTTGAGCTTCTCACCCACCGGCCCCCCCAAGTCCTTCTCCTCAGGGCTGCTCTCCAGCCATCCTCCGCCCAGCCTGGATTTGTGCCTGGGGTTCCCCTGACCCAGGTGCAGGACCTTGCACTTGGCCTGGTTGAACTTCAGGAGGTTGGCAGGGTCCCGCCTCTACGGCCCGTCCAGGTCCCTCTGGGTGGCATCCCTTCCCTCCAGCGTGTCACCACGCCACACAGCTCGGTGTCATCAGCAAACTCGCTGAGGGTGCCCTTGATCCCACTGTCCATGTCACCGACAAAGATGTCAAACAACGCTGGTCCCAGTACTGACCCCTGAGGAACACCTCGTCACCAGCTTCCATGTGGCCATTGAGCCATTGACTGCAGCCCTTTGAGTGCGGCCATTCAGCCAGTTCCTTATCCACCCAGTGGCCACAGAATCATGGAACTGTCAGGGTTGGAAGGGACCTTAGTTCCAACCCCCCTGCCATGGGCAGGGACACGTCCCACTAGATCGGGTTGCTCAGAGCCCCGTCCAGCCTGGCCTTAAAAACTTCCAGGGATGAGGCTTCCACCCCCTCTCTGGGCAACCTGGGCCAGCGTCTCACCACCCTCACGGTGAAGAACTTCTTCCTAATGGTGGTCCATCCTTCTAATGATGGTCCATCTTCCTAATGATGGTCCATCCATCAAATCCATGCTTTTCCAATTTAGAGACCAGGATGTCGTGCAGGACAGCGTCAAACGCTTTGCCCCTCAGCGTCTACCAGGCCACCCGGCCCCTTCCCCACCTCACCGCGATGCTGCTCCGAGGCGGGGGAAAAAAAACGCCTTTTTCTGCTTTAAGAAGTGCCAAGTGCTCCATAAATCCACACCAAAAGCCGAGTTTGTGCAGTGGCCCTGAGGAGGAAGGACGCACGGACAACGCACAGATGAGCCATGGACTTCTCAGGATAAAGATAACCCCGGGGCGAATTCAGAGTGTGGGGAATACACTTTTCTAGGCCATCTTATATATATTCTGATCACAACGCCCGCCAAAAGGCAAAAGAAGATGAGAGAGGAGGAGGAAGGAAGGCGAAGCACGCAGAAGGAGAAGGGGCTGGGTTGTAACCCGGGGAGACGGCCCTCCACTGCCGCAGGCGGGGAAGAAAGCAGAGAGGGCAGGACCAGAAGGGCAGAAAGCCGACGACAGCCACAAAAAGTGAAGTTTGGAGAAGAAAATAATACTCAAGGGCACGTGGCCCTTTCAAAGAACGCAGGGGCCGTCTCTTCCATGCGACGGCAAAAGGCATTTCTTGACGACGAACCAGCCGCCGAAGCCAATCGCGCCCCTCAAAAATCCAGGCACACGCCACCGGCCACGACGCGGCCGTCCCCGGCTCTCGCAAGGAACAACCCCACGGCCACGAATGCCTTCTCCTCTGCTCTGCCAACATCAGCACGTCCGTCGTCCCCCCCGCCACCACCCTCCGCTTCCTCGGTGGTTAATGGCTTCCCATCCGGGGCTGGCGGGGGGCGTTGGGAAAGATTGCGGGCAGAAAAATTACCCAGGAAAAGGATTCCTCCTCAGCACGGTATCAGAAGCTCACTGGAAGCCAAACAATTAAGCCAATTGTTTTGTTTTGTTTTTTTTTTTCCTCTCTCTCTCATTTAGCTGTTTTGTACACACACAGACTTTCTGCTGCTCCGCTGCCCCCTGCTCTGCTCCGCCGCCGCACCGACGTCACGCCGTCCCCCCGCCAGCCCGGCTCTTCTCTGCTCCCTGTAAAACACATTCTCATTAACCGGAATTAAACCGGCGTTAATCTACCATCACAACCGACGGGCCGTACTAAAGCATTAACTCTTCCCAGCCGGGAGAATCGGTACTTTTCGATCAAGGGGATGTTTTTAGCACCCTGTGGCGCTGCTGAGGATCCGACCTGGGATGCCCGCGGGGCTCTGGATGTGTCCTACGGCCGCGTGGCCCCAGCTGTAAAATGGAAGATTTGCGAATCGGCAAAGAAAAATGAAGTTATTCGAGGTGAGGCAGGGCTCGGGAGCCGCACTCCCCACAGGTCACTCCACCTCCCAACAGACGCAGAATCTCCCCCTGCCACGAGAAGGCACCGAAGCGGGGATGGGACAAGCACCCCGTGACGAGGGACGGAACGCCCTCGGAATACGGAGGATTCGTGGCAAAAATCCTTTGTTTCACCCCCAGCTCAGGGAAACGCGCGGAGGCGGTGGGGGGGAAAGAGGGCTCCGAGCGGGGACTCCTGACTGGGAGCGATCCCGGAGCTGAGTCACTTCACCCCTCCGCTCCCAACCTCCGAACAGCCGAGGGTTAATCAGCTAATTGTTCGTTAGGCAGTTTGAGACCTCCACGTTAAAGAGGAGATAAAAAAAAGCCAATTATTTGAGTCATCTGTTTGGATGGGGAAAGGTATTTGATAATGCAATACAAAGGTGGCAAACAGAGCTTTTATGTGATCCCAAGGGCTCTCGCTGTCCATTTGGTGCCAACACTTTCTCAGCAGGAGACGTACAAGGCTATTTTATCCATAAAGAGCAAAGCAAGCCCTCGGAGAAACGCCTGTGAATCGCAGGCAGCTCCCTCGGCAGCATCCGAGCCCGAATATAAAACCCGCAGCTAAAGACCCTCCCCGGGGGAGCGGGAGTTGGAGCGTTACAGGGAGCAGCTGCTCCAGAGAGGGACCATTTCCACGTGTGGGGGGTTAAGTACAACTAACAGGAGTCAAGGGACGGGGAGCTTTAGGTCAGCCAGCGTGCGCTTTAACGGGAGGCCTCGGAGGGGAAGAGTCAGGGCTACGGGGAGATAAACGCTCGCTTGATTTATTTTCAAAAATTAAATTTGATGGCCCCGTGCTGCCTCGAGACAAACGAGCACCTGCCTCTCCCGCTCCAGCCCTGCCAACCTTTCCACTCGCCTCCCGCCGACCGGGGGTCTCGCTTCCCCCTTGGGCGGGGAGGAAGAGGATTTTAAACTTGAAAGATTTCTACCCCGGAGGGCTAACGGAGTGGGGGGGGGGTTCAAAGCTACAGATGAGTTCACAGCCACTCACGCAGCTCTGCATTCGCTCCCAGCGGGTCTGAAATCCCCCTTGGCTACGATTCTCCCCCCCCGCCACCCGCCCCCCCCTTCCACGTCCCTACCCCTCCCCAAACCAATTTGAATAGGAAATGAACTGTGGCTCTGCGCAGACAATGCTTTATTGTAAAGTTTTTGCTGCCACGCACGGTATAAAAAAACCCAAAAAACCAAAAAAAAAAAACCCCAAACCAAAAACCCCCAAACCTGCCAAGGCACATGTAAACATTCGCAACCGCCCGGCTCCTTCGTAATGAAAAGCTATAAAGAACACCCAGGTGGGAAGCACAATACCACCAGCTAATTAAAGTAACCAATAATATTCCTCCCAGGAATGCGAGAGCATGTTCCGCTCAGTGGGAGAAGCCACTTCTAAAGCCCGTGAACTCGCCTTCCCGGCGGAGCAAACAAAAAAAAGGAGACAAGGCCAGCGAGCCCCGCTGCCGGACACCGCTCCATCGGGGGACACAAAGCCTGGCCAGCGAGCCCCACTGCCGGACACCGCTCCATCGGGGGACACAAAGCCTGGCCAGCGAGCCCCGCTGCCGGACATCACCCCATCGGGGGACACAAAGCCCGGCCAGCGAGTCCCACTGCCGGACATCGCCCCATCGGGGGACACAAAGCCCGGCCAGCGAGTCCCACTGCCGGACATCGCCCCATCAGGGGACACAAAGCCCGGCCAGCGAGCCCCGCTGCCGGACATCGCCCCATCGGGGGACACAAAGCCCGGCCAGCGAGCCCCGCTGCCGGACACCGCTCCATCGGGGGACACAAAGCCCGGCCAGCGAGTCCCACTGCCGGACACCGCCCCATCGGGGGACACAAAGCCCGGCCAGCGAGCCCCGCTGCCGGACATCGCTCCATCGGGGCACACAAAGCCCAGCCTGGGTTTCACCATGAGGGTGGTGAGACACTGGCCCAGGTTGCCCAGAGTGGTGGGAATGGAAGCCCCATCCCTGGAAGTGTTCAAGGCCAGGCTGGA
The DNA here is from genome assembly GCF_028500815.1 of Rissa tridactyla. NCBI lineage: Eukaryota > Metazoa > Chordata > Aves > Charadriiformes > Laridae > Rissa > Rissa tridactyla. The sequence goes on along the minus strand of NW_026529338.1, from coordinate 321,385 downwards.
CGGGGCTCTGAGCAACCCTATCTAGTGGGAGGGGTTGGAACTAGAAGATCTTTAAGGTCTCTTCCAACCCTGACAATTCTATGATTCTATGAATCTGTAGGGCTGGAGCCAGCCCGGCCACTGGCCCCGGGCAAGCCATTGCCCCACCCACCAGTGGGTCCCCGGGGAGCACAGAGCCAGCTGCGATAGCTGTGAAGGGCTCGGGGCGCTCAGCCTTGGGGGCTTTCGGGGTTTTGCCGAGCCCAGGGGCCATGGCGCAGCCCAGGAGCCGCCTCCTTCCATAAACCCTGGCTTTATTAAGCTGCAGCCACACGATCCCGGCCAGGGAAGGCCACGGCCATAAAGGTTGACAAGGCGTATATTCCTCCTGAAAAATGGGAGCTCCCAGTGACAGGGTTAATGATGTTTGAGCAGCCTCTCACCCTGAGCTCCACATATCCCAGCTTTAATGCGCTGGCCTCCTTCCCCCACCCCCAAAGGGACGGGAGAGGGAAGGAGGGAGGCGGGGAGGGGGGGAAGAACAGCGACCTCCAATGCCAGATATTTTCTACATCAGTGAATTCCCGGGGCCAGCAGAATAAAGCAGAACACTGGTACGTGGAGAAACAGGCAGCAAAGAAAAGAAAAGAAAAAAAAAAAGAAAAAAAAAAAAAGGTCAGATCCATCCCACCCACACCCCCCCCTGCCCCCGAGGAGGAGAGGGGCTCACTGCGGAGGGATGGAGAGAAGCCGAACCTCCCCTGGCTCTTCCCCTTTTCCCGCAGGGAGAGGAGAGGTCTCCATGCCAACACCACCCAGCTGCAGAGCCGGACAATTCTTTCCGCTCCCCGCTATTTCCCAACAGCGCTGCAGCACCGGGCTCGGCGCAGCCCAGAAGAGGAAAAGGCTATTTGTGCGGGGGCAGCGCGCAGGATGTCGGATTCATCTCAGAGCCTATATTTACCCTTTTCTCCCGTTTTTCCCCCCAAAGGTGCTAAATTCATCTTCTCCCCCCCACCCCTCACCCCTCCATTTGCTACATTTAGGCGAGGGATTATCGCAGGGGTGAGCACACCGTTCGCCGGCACACGTTTATCTCCAAGCACGCCCCATGGTGTCCCCCCCCCGGCACGTTCAGCTCCCCCAAGCGCAGCACAGGGAGGGGGTCCCAGCGGGAGACAGAGCAGCGGGAGACAGAGCACGGCTCCAGCTCCTGCCCCACCGACAGCCCCCGCGGCTGGCGCCAGCACGCGAAGGCCGAGCTAAATCCATCGACAGGTAACGAGGACCAGGAGAGGGTTACGCTCAGAACCCTCAGGGGTATATTTCTCTCCTGGAAAAATAAATAGTTTTAAGACCAAATCCATCCCCCTACGAAGCTCATCTCATTTGTACTTCAAAGAGTTATTTCCTACCGGGGAGCTCTGGACGCTTTCTCTTCAGAGAGCTCATTACCTTGGTCTTTACTGACTTGGCTCCTGCCCCCAACAGAAACGTGCACTTCCACAGCGCGAGTCAAACGCCTGAAAACATACCAATTACACCGCCTGCGAAACGGGCTCTCTCCCCTTGTTAAAACCCGGATGAACGAGCTTAAAATCCAATGCCTCCATTCGGCGGCGGTTAAATCTCTCAAAACCATAGCGAGAGTCACACACGCAAAAACAAACAGAGGGGAAGATGAAGGAAACGGTGTTGACAAGGCTCCCCCGGGGTCCGGGGCCCGTGCGCCGCACTAATAACAAGATGTAAAAACCTCAAACGGCACGAAGGCTTTGAGAGGCCACAGCACGCTCCGCGCCGGAGCGCCGGGCTAATCCGGAGGGGCAAAGTGTCCTGGAGGCCGAGGCACCTTACCTTCTTGGAGAGCGAGGAGACATTCAAGCCAAATCTTTGAGCCCTTTCCTTTAATTTATCCATGTTTACCTACAAAGACATAGGAAACAATTCATAATTTAAAAAATAAATAAATAAAAAAATAATAAATCACCGTCACTCAAGAGGGATGGAGAAAAGGCTGCCTCTCGGAACAGACTTGCGCGCAGCGACCAGCCCCGGGGGAGGCTCCGCTGGGCACCATGCTGCCCCGACACCCCGGGCCGCCGGGGAGAACCCGTGTCCCAAAGGAAGCACCAGAAACCACCGATCCGCCCCGTCGCTTCCCCAAACCCACCCCAGGAGACCCCCCCATGCTGACCCCTCCCCGGCACCTTCCCCGCAGCAGCCTGGTCAACACCAACACAAAATAAACCAGCCCGGGAGGCAAATTTGCCAGCGCTTCCCCCAAATTACCACTGCCACCCTGGCTGCCACCGGTTTACGCAGCCATCGCTGCGCCCTCACCCTTCCACGATCCGCGTGTCACATCCAAGCGGATCCCTGCACCAAGCAGCTTCCCAGGAAATCGCCCAAACTGCCTGGTTTTCTAGAGAGGCATCAGCCACTATTACGGCACCTCTTCCTGACGAACACAGACTTTTTGGGCACGCGGTTCCGCAGAGGAAACCCCTGTCCCTCCTCGCAGATGTTCGTGCAAGATCTTCTGTGCCCCCGGCACCAGACAAAGCCAGAGCCTCGCCTGGCGACAGATCTCGGCTTAACTGTTCCACCCATCCTCAACGCAGCACGCAAACACCGAGACACGGAGCCACCCGCCCGCCCGCTGCGAGACTCACAGAATCCCACAGAATCATCCCAGAACGGCTGGGGTGGGAAGGGCCCTCTGGAGATCATCTCCTCCAACCCCCGGCCAGAGCAGGGTCACACACAGCAGGTGGCACAGGAACGCGTCCAGGCGGGTTTGGGATGTCTCCAGAGACGGAGACTCCCCCACCTCTCTGGGCAGCCTCTGCCAGGGCTCTGCCACCCTCAACGTCAACAAGTTCCTCCTCGTGTTGAGATGGAACTTCCCATGCTCAAGTTTGTGCCCGTTACCTCTTGTCCTGACACCGGGCACCACTGAGAAGAGCCTGGCCCCATCCTCCTGCCACCCCCCCTTTCAGTATTTATAAGTGTTGATAAGATCCCCCCTCAGTCATCTTTTTTCCAGACTGAAAGCCCAAATCCCTCGGCCTTTCCTCATCAGAGAGATGTTTCATCCCCTCAGCATCTCGGTAGCCCCTTGCTGTCCCCTCTCCAGCAGTTCCCTGGCCTTCGGTGCCTCCTACTGAGACCTGGAAGGTGGCTGGGCAAAGCGGCACTGGCCATTAAAAGCCGAGTAATTTACTACAGGTCATTCATCGTTTCCATTCCCGAGGCATAATTCAAGCAATTCCAACAAAAACACAGGATGAAAGCCAGGCATATGAAAAAAAAAAAAAAAAACAACAACCAACCAAATATCCACCTTTGTTCCTTTCAGCATTTGATTCTAAAAATCAGCTCATCTGAGAAAACGGGCGCAGGGATGGGAATCTCCCCAGCTGCTGGCAGACATGACGCCCGGCGGGGGCTACGCCGCCAGCCCTCGCTCCGCACACCTTGCTCCCGGACCTTGCAGGTGGTTTATCCCCGTCCGCGGGTAAAACCCTCTTCCTACAAACCGTGACGCGCGTTAAGGGCCTGACGAGCGGCCGGTCAAGAACGAGAAGCGTTTCTTACCGTGGGTTTGCTGTCTGCAGAGAGGCCTGAAACGAGGAGGCAAGAAAAAAAGAAAAGGCAGTTAGAGAACAAAGATGGGGAGCGGCACCTTGGAGGGGCAGCAAAGTCACGGCACTGCCCTGTCCCACCGCAAACTGGGGAAGAACCGCCGTCCCCTCCTCCCCGGCTTCTCTCTCCGCTCGCTACAGAGTCTCCCAGTTTCTTTTTTCACCTTCAAATCCACTTTTCCACCCGCAAACCTGCTGCCGTCCCACCTCGCTAAGTCAGCTATGGCGACGTGACCCGGCATTTTATGAAGCCAAAGGGTGTTTTCAGGGGTACCGCGGGGAAATCTGGCTCGCATCTTCCAGCTGTGCTTGGAAGTAAGAGCCGCTGGGAAAAGCATCTGAGCCACCAAGGGAACAACCTTGTCCTTTTCTTCCCTATTCTACAATTCCCGCTCGGAGCTCCCGGGTGCACTCAGGAAAAGGGAGAGAGGTGAAAACAAAGGTAGTCCCACCGGCAAGTTTTGTGTTTGTTTTTGGGTTTGTTTTTTTTTTTTTCCCCCCAGGAATAATTCAATATTTGCAGTGCGGTCACTCCCTGGATTGCGTCTGCTTCACCTCCTCACCTTTAGTCGAAACCGTGGCCAAACCAAACCTGCCGAAGGCAAACAGAGCTGAGTCAGGGACGGGGGCAAAGAGAAGGTCAGGCAGTACCCGGCGCGTCAACTCCTGGGTGTGAACTTTTCCTTCAAATTCTTTTCCTGAGCGTACTTGAATCAAACTGGTTTGAGGGTAAGATTAACTGGAACACGCTATTATCGGCTAATGGAATTACTGCAGTGGCTCCCGCGCTTCCTCCGTGGGCATTAATTCCCTGCTTTCTCCATAAAACGAAGCCCGAAGTGCAGAAAGCTGGCCGGAGCCCCAGCAGTTCACCATTTTTTTTTTCCTCTTTCTTTACAGAATAACCACGAGAACTGCCAGAAATTTCACCGGTATTTTAGTCTGAGGCACCAGTAAGGAACACATCGAGCGCCCCGCAGTCAGACACGGCCTGAACGTGACACCGGGGTCTCTCCTGCCCACGAGGAGCACCACGTCCCTGCAGGCGTAACGCAGCACGCGTCCCCAAAACCCTCCAGCAAACCTGCCCACAGCTCATTCAGGCTGAGGGAAACAGAATCCCACAGAATCCCAGACTGGCCGGGGTGGGAAGGGCCCTCTGGAGATCATCTCCTCCAACCCCCGGCCAGAGCAGGGTCACACACAGCAGGTGGCACAGGAACGCGTCCAGGCGGGTTTGGGATGTCTCCAGAGACGGAGACTCCCCCACCTCTCTGGGCAGCCTCTGCCAGGGCTCTGCCACCCTCAACGTCAACAAGTTCCTCCTCGTGTTGAGGTGGAACTTCCCATGCTCAAGTTTGTGCCCGTTACCTCTTGTCCTGTCCCCGGCACCACTGAGAAGAGCCTGGCCCCGTCCTCCTGACACCCCCCCTTTCAGTATTTATAAGTGTTGATAAGGTCCCCCCTCAGTCGTCTTTTTTCCAGACTGAAGAGCCCCAAATCCCTCGGCCTTTCCTCATCAGAGAGATGTTCCATCCCCTCAGCATCTCGGTAGCCCTTTGCTGTCCCCTCTCCAGCAGTTCCCTGTCCCTCTTGACCCGGGGAGCCCAGAACTGGACCCAGTGCTCCAGCTGTGGCCTCCCCAGGGCAGAGATGAGGGGGAGGATGACCACACTCTTCTTGATGCCCCCCAGGCTACCGTTGGCCTTCTTGGCCACCAGTGCCCATCGCTGGCTCATGGCCATCCCGTTGTCCCCCAGGACTCCCAGGTCTCTTGCCACCCAGCTGCTCCCCAGCAGGTCACCCCCAACCTGTCCCGCTGCGGGGGGGGTTATTCCTCCCCGGGTGCAGCACCCTGTGCCTGCCCTTGTTGAATTCCATGAGGTTCCTCTTTGCCCAGCTCTCCAACTGTCCAGGTCTCTCTGGATGGCGGCACAGCCTTTCAGTGTGTCAGCCACCCCTCCCAGCTTTGTGTCATCGGCGAACTTGCCGAGGGCGCGCTCTATCCCTTCATCCAGGTCGCTGATGGATACACTGAAGAGGACTGGACCCAGTACTGAGCCCTGGGGAACATCGCTCATCGCTGACCTCCAACTAGACTCTGTGCCCCTATCCGACCCGCAACCTCCGCCTCATCCTCCCGACTCCTCCCCGAGCGCGTTCACCTCACGCCAACACCACCTGTCCCGGAGGCAGAGGTATCCGGAGGGATTTTTCCCCCCGGCGAGAGGAGGGGAACGGCTGCGAGCGTGGACTCACCGAGCTGCCCGCGCCGCCTTCTTGCTCTCCAGGCTGACGGGCACGTTGAAGCGCTCGGCCCTCTTCTGCATTCGCTGGAGGGAGAGAAAAGAAGCAAGCTGAGGAAGAGGGAAGGTTTGAAGGGTACCGGAAGGAGGTTGCGCAGACGCAAACGGCCACCTGCGGCGGGCTGACACTCCAAGGTGCCCCGTTAGACCAGCAGTGGGGAAAAACAGACCCCGCACCCGCAGGTAAAGGGCGAGATGCTGTAGGCACCTTCTTCTCTTTTAAAAAAAAATCCCCGTGCGTTTTTTTTTCCACAGGTTCAATCAGCTATTGGTTTGCTGCATCTAGGAAAGGCTGGACATTATTGCCGTTAGCTGATATTCCTGCAGCACAAGCAAACTCCCCGAGCTGCTCAATAACGTCAGGTCCCGCAGCTTTTAGCTCCGCTTCAAAGGACTTTGGCTCGAGGCACCTTCCCTTGGCTCGGGCCGTCCAAGAAGCCACCGCACAAAGGTGGCCAAAAGGCTCCGTCACCGTTCTGATAAACACAGGACTAATTAAAAAGAAAACTAATAAAAAAGGCACGCCCTTACTCAGCTGCTCAGGGAGTTTTCCTAAGGAAAGGAGACATCCAGAAGAGAACGGCACCAGGGAGTGGCTGGAGCCAGGCGACTGTTTTAAGATGGCGCGAGGCTGTGCTGGAGGCCGGCGCGGCACCACACACCTCGGCCGGGGAAGCCCGATGCCACGGGGAAGGAGCAGCGACCGCAAAGGGAACGGCCCCGACTTCCCTCCAGGAGCGGGCATGACCGGCATCAGCGGATTTGCAAGGAGAGAGGCAAACGAGATTCCCTTTTCTTCCCTGCCCTGAGCAAAAGGGCAAAGAAATATGCTAGAAAAGGGGGTTGGGGGGTGTGGGGTTGTGTTTGTTTTCAGGGAAACTTATTTATTTGGCACAAGCCTTTTCACAAGAGACGGAGGCAATCCGCGCAGTCGGCTCAGCCTGGCAGCCATGGTTTGCCATTAGCAGCACAATTCCAGACAGAACTCAGCTACGTCGGAAGGACCGGACCCGCTGCCCCCGCTGGAGCCCAGGCTTGGAGCTTCCCCGGGCTGGGAAAAAGCTTGGAAACATCGGAAGCGCAAGGGTTTGCGCCTCTGAGTACTCAATCCCCTTAAAAGCTTAAGGGAAATATTTAACATTTTATTATTCCACAAGGGCGCAAAAATGCGTTTGGTGTTTTAAAGGTTAGAGAAACAGATATTATTTTAATGGAAACATTTACTTTAGCCAAAAGCGCAGCGAGGAGCGTAATAAACATTTGCATCAAAACACAAATGTTTAGAAAAGCGGGATTAGGAACACCCACCCCTAATGCTGTCGGCACTGAGGAGCTTTTACTCAACTCAGTCGAAACAATAAAGACAAAAAAAAAACAAACCCGTATCGCTCGGTTCAAGGCACATTTCCTTATTCTTCCCAACACCCTGAAGAACATCCAGAGGAAACACCCGACGAGGCAGCTCCTGAACGGCTGTCGACTACAGCCAGGCCAGGCCAGAACAAAACCCCCGCTGCCCCGGGACCCCCCAGGGGTGACCGGTACGGTCAGGGGGGTGCTCTGCCCCCTTGACAACCCCCCAGACCCACAGCAAGCGACTGGCTGGATTTCGGGCTGGGCTCGCAATTCCATTCCGTTATCCCCGACGGTCGCCTTTCCCAGGAATCGGTCTCCTCGCTTTTTGAACTCCTCTGTACTTCTGGTAACAGCCCACATTAACAGCCTCTGGCGTTCAATTATGCACCGTACGGGAAAAGAATTCCCTTTTATCTTCAAAAACCATCTACGACATAATTTTGCCGAGACCTGATTCGCATTCAATCAAACAGGCTCTGGGGAGACACCCCCCCCGCTGTCCCCACAGTGCTGCCTCCAGATCTGGGGACATCAGGAGGACACGGAGCTGTTGGAGCGGGGCCAGAGGAGGCCCCGGAGATGCTGGGAGGGCTGGAGCCCCTCTGCTGTGGGGACAGGCTGAGAGAGCTGGGGGGGTTCAGCCTGGAGAAGAGAAGGCTCCGGGGAGACCTTCCAGCCCCTTCCAGTCCCTCAAGGGGCTCCAGGAAAGCTGGGGAGGGACTCTGGAGCAGGGAGGGGAGCCATGGGACGAGGGGGAAGGGTTTTAACCTAAAAGAGGGGAGATTTAGGTGAGATGTGAGGAAGAAATTGTTTGCTGTGAGGGTGGTGAGCCCCTGTCGCAGGTTGCCCAGAGAAGCTGTGGCTGCCCCATCCCTGGAGGGGTTCAAGGCCAGGTTGGCCGGGGCTTGGAGCAACCTGGGCTGGTGGGAGGTGTCCCTGCCCAGGGCAGGGGGTGGCACTGGGTGAGCTTTAAGGTCCCTTCCCACCCAAACCATTCTGTGGTTCTATGGCGATTCCATCACTTCCCTAGGTCGGAAGGGGCCTTTAAGATCATCGAATCCAACCATCAACCCAACACTGCCCAAACTACCACTGACCCACGTCTGCCCGGCTTTTAAACACCTCCAGGGATGGCATTTAGGGATTGTAGGGATAGGACAAGGGGTAAGGTTATACATTGAAAGAGGGGAGATTTAGGTGAGATCTGAGGAAGAAGTTCTTGGCTGTGAGGGGGGTGAGCCCCTGGCCCAGGTTGCCCAGAGAAGCTGTGGCTGCCCCATCCCTGGAGGGGCTCAAGGCCAGGCTGGACGGGGCTTGGAGCAACCTGGGCTGGTGGAACTGGGTGAGCTTTAAGGTCCCTCCGAACCCAAATCATTCTGCGATTCTACAAACAAAACCCAAAAAACCCAAAACAAACCCCAAACCAAAAAAAATTTTGGAGAAAAAGAATTTGGAGAAAAACGGAAGGGCAAGAGCCTAACTTCAGCGATTTCGCTTAATGAGCTCTTTAACCAGCTAGGGCCAAGGGCAGCCCCACACCACGGGGGGACGTGGCTCCTCCAGCAACACTCCCAGCTCACATCAGGCCCTGTGTTTCTCCTCATTACTCCCTTGCTGAGGTCATAATCCTCCACTTGCGACATCACCCTGGTTGCTGTGGAAATGATCGTGTCCCAAACAGAAGATTAAAACTCCGAAGTAGGGGCGAACAGCAGGGAGACAAGAATCATGTTTTCATAGTGATTTCTTTCTTATGGAACACCAGCAAAAAAATAAAAGGGGGGCGCGGGAGGGGGGTGGGGTGGGGATTAGAGAACCACAATCGGATTCCTGAAACTCAAAAACTTTCGCAAAGTTTTCCCAGAGGAATCGGCAGCTTCTAAGTGTGTTTGTTTTAAATAAGCCCAGCAAATGTAAGGGACAAAGCCAGAGAAGATAAAGATGAGATGATCTGTTAGCTCCTATCAGTTCCTCCCCGAAGCGAGCCCTCACAAAGCTTTGTAGTTTTACATGTCTGAAGCAACGGGGCTGCAGCAAGTCCCGAGGGACAGGGATGTGCCGCAGCCTGGTGAACTCCATCGGGGAATTTTTCATTGTTGGCAACAGCGGGAAACACACATTTTATACACCAGAGCCATCACTGAGGCGGTTCGAGTCTACCAGCCTTTACCATCCAGAGCCTTTACCATCCCCCTTTGTCTGCGAAGGAATGATGGCCCGGGAACGACGCAGCTTGCGGCTGCTAAGTGGGGAATATTGAGGGAGGGTCAGTGGTGGTTGGTGGGGGAAAGACACGGCAGCAAGGAGAGAGGCGTCAATGGACAATTGAGAGGAACGGGCCTCAAAATCTCCCGGCAAAACGAAACGTGCCACGGGGTCGCCACCCTGCCAGGTCACCCCACAGCCAGTAATATAAAATCAAGGAAAAAAAAAAAAAAATCAAGCGGGTTTACAATGGGAACACTGACACAGCCCCGGCAACACACAAAAGAGACTCTGAACGAAGCAAATAAGGAAACCCACACCTGGGAGGATGCAGTAGCAGAAGGAACCTTACCTCCATCTGCGATATTTCTGATGTTATTTTCACTACCTTCTTTTCCGTAATCCTAGAGGTGTTGGGAAAGAGAGAAACTGGTCAGAGCAGAGCCAGATCACGATGCTAAAGTGAAGTATGAAACTTTTAACCCCAGTCTAGGGTGTACGAGGGGGCAGGAAACACGCAACCCGGTGAAGGTGCAGCCATGGTTCCCCCACAAGCCTAACCAGTGCCTCCAGCGCTCCCAATTCCTCTGGCAACGATGGGAAGCTGGAAAAGACACAAGAACCAGCCCCACTCCCACCCGTGCTCTACAGGCTCGCAGGAACAACCAGTCGTTTAAGGCAAGAGAAACGTTCTCCGATTTGAGCGGGACGCTGCAGATGCGTCTCAAAACACCGGGTGGATATTACAAGCGAGAGGCCGCACGCAGACCTACGCATCCCAGAATAACCCCCTGCCCATCCTACAGCTCTTAACAGTCACATTCAGCTCTTGTTAGAAGCCCAAAGCCTCGACTGCAAGCCCCAAAGAGCTTTATTCCTTTATGGCCCTCAAATACAAAGGGTTGTTCTGTTCTAGTTCATGGGACAGCCACAGGCAACTCTCCCCAGGTCAGCCCCAGCACCCCGCGCCCAGGCTCCATTTCAAACACACACTTCCTGAACAATGTGCGGCTGACAACAGTGGGACCAGTAAAAAGCCCAAACGAAAATATAATGGAGGGGGCGTGCTCCAAAGTTTATGCTCCGAAAACAGAGCTCAGGCTCGAGGGGGGAAAACAAAAGAGGAAGAGACAAAGTTCGGAAGTTCCCAGGCTAAATGAAATAGCATCCTCCTCCTCCAAACAACTCCCATAAAACAGTGGGTCACAGCCAGCCTCATTAAGGTCGCCCATTTAGAAAAATGCCCTGCTTTTGTTCCAGATTCCTGGACAGGTTTCTCATTTTATGCCCTGAAAGGTAGTAATGGTTTAATGGCACTTTCACAGGAAGCAATTCTGCCTGGGAGCTGGGACCTGGCGCTGCCGGCGCTCGGCGGGCACAGGACGCCCCCTCCTGCCCACAAGCCCGGGGCTCGTCCCTTCGAGCCACGGAGGCCAGAGCAGCCACGCAGACGGGAGGGCCGGAGCACGGCATTACCCGACCGGGCTGAGGCAAGGGCCACAATCCCAACTCCAAGGCGCGCTGCGACCTCCTTTCAGCCCAAACTCCAACACGGGGCTGTAGGAAGCCGACGGGCGCCGGCCTTGCACCCCGCGGATTCGCGTTGTTCTACTCAGAAAGGATAGTTACACGTCAGGCGATTTTACAGGAGGCTCTTCCGCTTTGACGGGCGGCTCCACCGGCTTCTGCTCTTCTTCCTGCGGGTCAAGGAGTTGAGAGGAGGTCAGAGAATAAACAGCTGAGCAAGAGAGAAACACCGCGGCGGGGACGTCGGCAGCTCTCTTGGGTTCTCAGCGCTTTAAGAGGGACGCGCCTGCAATCCGGCCCACGCACACTTTGGGGTTCCTGCACCGTGCGTTTATCTCAGCCCGCAAAGGCGAGGCGCGCAGCAAGGAGCAGCGCTGCACGCTCCCAGCCCGGCAGGTCCCAACAGCCGCAGACTCTTCTTTTATCCAAAGTCTAATCCCTCCCCAGAAAGTCTTGAGCTTCACAAGGCGTAGGAAATTATTCGCGAGACGTTCTCCAGCCGCCACGCGGAGCCAAAGAACATTGAAGCTACACCGAACTCGCGCTCGATGCCCGGCATCGATCTGCTGAGACCCATCTCGCTCCTCCCCAAAGACTTTTTGTGAAACTGGGGAGAAAGCTTCCACATCCTCCCCCCGTCCCGGCCAAGTGGTGAAGAGCCTGGCAAGCTGGAAGAATTGGTTTCCGCTGGTGTTTTAGGTACAAAGCGCTTTCCCAGGCTGGATCTCCTCACTCCCCCGCCTCAGAACAACCTCTCCTGCTTTACGGCTCGCTCCCGCAGGCCAGGCAACTTTTTCTAACATGTTCTTTCTTAAAGGCACACCGCGGCCCGCCACATTTGCTGCTCAGCTCAGGACAAAACCACAGTGTGACACGGCGTGAATCCTGCTGCACGGGGACGGAACGACCCCGCTCTGAAGCCGGGAGAACCGCGATGCAGCTGGCGGTAGGTCGCACGCCGCCAGGCAAACCGGAACACCCCGCCGAGACCTCCAGCAGGGCGAGCTGCCCACAGGAACACTTACCTCTATTTCTTCTCCCAGCACATCTTCTTCGTTTGCTTCTTCTTCAGCTGGAAAACAAAACAACAGAGCAATTGCAGCAGTGATATCTTTGGTTTCTCGGATAAAGTCTCCTCTGAGAATTTTACTGGGGAAAGCAGGAAGCGAAGGCAGCTGGAATCACCGAATGGTTTGGGCTGGAAGGGACCTTGAAGCTCATTTGTTCCCCCCCTGCTCTGAGCAGGGACACCCCCCAGAGGTTGCTCCAAGCCCCGTCCAACCTGGCCTTGAACCCCTCCAAGCATGGGGCAGCCACAGCTTCTCGGGGCCGCCCGGGCCAGTGTTATTTTCTTACATTTCCAGGTAAGAGGAGACTCAAATTTATTTCCCACCCCGGTGCAGGAGCTCTTGCTCAGCCACGGATGAGTCAGAACAGACGCAGCATTAGACGCACCGACAACACGTCCCATGCCCTTGTGTTAAACTCCAAGCTTTTAACACGGAGGCATTTGGGCAGAGTTTTCCAGTGAAACCACTCTTCTTTTGGAAGGTTCCTATTTTGAAGTTTCAGGGAGTAACTTGAGGAAATGGGGTATTCCTATCCTTTTGTATAAACTTTAGGATCATGGAATCGTCTAAGCTGGAAGGGACCATTAAGATCGAGTCCAACGATTAACCCAGCACTGCCCAAACCCCCAGACCCACATCTGCCCAGCTTTTAAACCCCCTCCGGGGCTGGTGATTCCACCCCTGCCCTGGGCAGCCTGGTCCAAGGTTCTACAACCCTTTCACAGACTCAGGGAATGGTTTGGGTGGGAAGGGACCTTAAAGCCCACCCAGTGCCACCCCCTGCCCTGGGCAGGGACACCTCCCACCAGCCCAGGTTGCTCCAAGCCCCGGCCAACCTGGCCTTGAGCCCCTCCAGGGATGGGGCAGCCACAGCTTCTCTGGGCAACCAGCGACAGGGGCTCACCCCCCTCACAGCAGAGTTTCTTCCCGATATCTCACCTAAATCTCCCTCTTTCAGTGTAAAACCCTTCCCCCTCGTCCCATGGCTCCCCTCCCTGCTCCAGAGTCCCTCCCCAGCTTTCCTGGAGCCTCTTGAGGGACTGGAAGGGGCTCCAAGGTCTCCCCGGAGCCTTCTCTTCTCCAGGCTGAACCCCCCCAGCTCTCTCAGCCTGTCCCCACAGCAGAGGGGCTCCAGCCCTCTGATCATCTTCGCGGCCCTCTGCAAACTTGTTTCGGTGAAGAAGTTTTTCCTGAGATCCATCCTAAACCTCCCCTGGCCACAACTCGAGGCAGTTTCCTCCTGTCCTTTTCAGGCACCTCAGATATTTTGCACAACATTTTACCCAAAGCAGCCGCTGTGCCCCAACCCACGAGAGGTCGCAGCGAGCCACAGGCCGAGCGGTCGCAGTTCTTACTTTGAATACGCTGTTAGAGCCACGCGCCCAGAGCAGGGGTTCTGCTCTCCCCCAGGGTTCCCACACACACACACCGAGAGCCCCCGGGCCAGCGCCCGCGGAGCCCCGCAGCACCCACCGTGCTCCTCCAGGTACGCCTGGAGCCGGTTGATCAGATCCTGCTTGTTGCCCTTCGCCTCCAGGCCGCGGGCCAGGCACTCCTGCTTCAGCTCGGCCAGCTGCACGACACGAATGAATTAAAAAATTAAGAAGCATGTAAATAAAGGAGACAAATGGATTTTTTTTTTTTTTTTTTTTTTTTTTTTAGGAGCCACGAAGGCCGCTCCCCGCCTCAAACACCCGCCGCGCCCCTGGGCCGCCGGGCGTTAACCCGGGTGACCGGTTACCCCACAGGGCCTGGGGGAGGGTGGCTCTCACAGGCCGGCCCCAGCGAGGAGGCAGCCGCCGGGCGGGGTGAAGGCGGACCCGGGTACGGGGGTGGCGGCCGCGGGCCCCGCGCCGGGCGGAGACCCCCCGGGACGGTCCCCGGGGCGAGGGCAGCCGGCGGGAGTCCAGGACCCCTCCGCTGCCCCGGCCCGGCCAGGCCAGGCCACACTCCCCCGCGGCGGGACGCGAAGCCACGGCGGCCCCGCCGGTACCTTCAGCTTATGGAGCTCCACAGCCTCCGCCGCCATCTTGTCGCCCCCGCAGACCCCGCTGCCAACCCCGCCCCCGCCGAGCGCCTCTCGCCCAATCAGCGCCGCGCTTCCTGGGCCGGCGATTTCAAACCACTTCCCAACATCGCCTCTCGCGAGTGGCCAGGTTTGCCCCCCTTCCCGCGCCTTCCGCCCGCTATTGGCCTGCTAGCGCGCGAGGGGCGGGGCGGCGCTGAGCGACGGGCAGATCAACCAATGGAAGCGGGGAAACGCTGCCGAGCGGCCAATGGGGAGAGAGCGGGCCCAGCGTGGGGACTTCCTGGAGACGGGCCTGAAGGCGGGCAGGGTCCTGGCAACGGCCACGGAGCTGCCGGGTGGGCAGGGGTCTGCGAGGGGCCGGGCGATCGGGAACGGGAGGCTGCCAGGGGCCGAGGGGGCAGAGAGAGAGGGGCCCGGAGGGCTGCGAGGGCCTGGGTTGTGAGGGCCGGGGAGGTAGGGCCAGGCTGTCAGATGACATCTCTGTGAGAGGCCTGAGGTGCGAGGGGACAGGACTGTGAGGGTACAGGGAGGGAGGGGATGGGGCTGTGAGGGTACAGGGAGGGGAGGGTGGGCTCTGAGGTGCTGGGGATGCGGGGAGAGCGGGGCCAGAGGGCTGCGAGGAGCTGGGGGAGCGGGGAGAGCAGGGCCGGGGCTGTGAGAGCCCGGGGAGGGAGGGCCATTGCTGTGAGGGGTCTGAGGTGCGAGGGGACAGGATTGTGAAGGGGACAGGGCTATGAGGGGACAGGGAGGGAGGGGATGGGGCTATGAGGGGACAGGGAGGGAGGGGTGGGCTATGAGGGGACAGGGGTGCAAGGCCATGGTGGCAGGGCCGGGCTGTGAGGTGACATCCCTGGGAGGGGCCTGAGATGAGAGGGGACGGGGCTGTGAGGGGACAGGGAGGGAGGGGACGGGGCTGTGAGGGGACAGGGAGGGAGAACTGAGCTCTGAGGGGCCAGGGGTGCGAGGCCATGGTGGCGGGGCCAGACTGTGAGGGCTGGGGAGGAAGGACCAGGCTGCGGGGGTGACATTGCTGTGAGGGGCCTGAGGTGCGAGGGGACAGGATTAGGAGGGGACAGGGAGGGAGGACTGGGCTGAAGGGACAGGGGGCTGAGGCCATGGTGTCAGGGCCGGACTGTGGGCGTGAGCAAAAGGGCCATGAGGGGACAGAGAGGGAGGGCTGAGCTCTGAGGGGCCAGGGCTGTGAGGGGAGCAGGCGTACCCGGCCCTGGGGAGGACAATATTCCCCCCCGAGGGAAAGGATCTGTCATGGTTTCCCGGCCCCACGTCTGCCTTAGGGCTGAGGAGCCAGGCTCATGGTGAAGGGGGGGAACACTGGGGAGAGCAGAGCCTGTCCTGGGGCGGCTCTGACTTTGTTCCCAGCGTTTCTGGTGACTGGGGGTGAGCTCCTTTCTTTCCTCCTTGCCCTTGTGTTCCTGTCCTTAAGGCTGAGATGCGGAGTCACTCATTAGGGAGCTGGCATCAGGGGTGTGTTGGGGTTCAGCACTTGGGAAGGCCGGGGTGAAGAAGTGTTGCAGGAAGATCGTGGATCTGGGGCTCTGCCAAGAGCCCTGAACTGGGTTAGGAATTGCAGAGATTTGGGGAAAGCCTCTCTGAGGAGACCTCTAGAAGCGCCATTTGTCTTCTGCAGGATGAACGTCGGCGTGGCACACAGCGAGGTGAACCCCAACACGCGGGTGATGAACAGCCGGGGCATCTGGCTGGCGTACGTCATCTCCGTGGGGGTCCTCCACATTGTTCTCCTCAGCATCCCCTTCTTCAGCATTCCTGTGGTCTGGACGCTCACCAACGTCATTCACAACCTGGTGAGTGACACCCCCCCTCCGCCCCCGGGCCGGAGAGCATGCAGGGTGGCCTTCGCTGGGGACGGCTCAGTGTCCCGTCACTCCTACAGGGCACCGAGGGAAAGTCTAGGGGGCTGGCGCTGAAAGGTCCTTCGCTCGGGAAACAGCACAAAGCCCATTTCTGTGCCAGCAGCAGCCTGTCCTGGGCTTGCTTTACGTCTCCTCTCCCCTTGGAACCTGCAGGTCATGTACCTGCTGCTGCACACGGTGAAGGGGACCCCGTTTGAGACCCCGGACCAGGGCAAGGATCGTCTCCTCACGCACTGGGAGCAGATCGACTATGGGACACAGTGCACCTCGTCGCGCAAGTTCCTCAGCATCTCGCCGGTAGTGCTGTGAGTGCCGCTGAACGAGGCGGGAGGGTGCAGGAGAGAGTCTGGGGTGTGCGGTGTGACCGTTGAGCTTCTGTCAGCACAGCTGCCCTGGCGGGGATGGGCCCGGGGGCTGGAGAGGAGGGTTCCCCAGCTGCGAGGTGCTGTTTTGGGCAGGAAACGACAGCGAGGCATCTGAAATCCCCCCCCAGTGCCAGCAGCGGTGAGGGTGGGAGCGACACAGAGCTCACCCGGGGTCTCCCTCTCCCCCTGCCCAGGTACCTCCTCACCAGCTTCTACACCAAATACGACCCTGCGCACTTCGTCATCAACACGGCCTCCCTGCTCAGCGTCCTTCTGCCCAAGCTGCCCCAGTTCCATGGCGTGCGGGTCTTTGGCATCAATAAATACTGAGACACGGCGAGCTCAGCGCTTCCAGCGGAGCCCAGGACGCCAGCGCGGCGCGAGGCACCGGCTGGAGAGAAGGGTGAGGAGGGCAGGGGCCGCTCCAGCTGTTCGTAAGGTTCCTCCATCTCCAAGGAGGAGCAATCTCCTCGGTGAAGAGAGAAGCGCAGACGCGCAGTCTGGAGCAAGCAGTTGTCACACGTGCGTGTTTCCTTTGAGGTAACCTCCGTGTAACCCCGCAGAAAGCACCTGCGAGGGGAGAACTGCGGACTGCGGGGGGAAGAGTCGCCCCCCTACACCTCCCTCGTCCTCGTGTTTTCTATGTTCCCACCATAATAAAGAACTTGAGAACGACGGGAGTAGCATCCTGACAAGTGGGAACAGCTCACGCCTCCCGCCCTCCCCGCACAGACCAGCCAGACTCCTTCAAACCGTACTTTTAATTTAACAAAAGTGATAAGAAAGAAGTACACTACCGTTTAAAACCCAGCTGCTCCGCTCTGGGAGTACAAAAAAGGTTAGTGGAAAGCAACGGTGGCGCCTACGGCAGCAGTTTCGGGAGCGTTTCAGCCCAGGCAGGGGCCAGCTTGGCCCCGCTGGGGCTGGTGGCAGCCTGGGGAGCCTCGCGTGGCCCCCGAGGGCTGTCACTCCCCGTCAAGGACCAGCCCGGCCCACGGTGTGGAGCGCCGGGAACCACTAAACGCTCGGTGAGGTGCCGGAGAGACATTTCTCGGCAAAAAACACTCGCAGTACAGTTTCGGCAGCGGCCCCTGAGCAGCTCCTGCCGTTGCTTTTTTCTTTTTTTTTTTTTTTTTTTTAAAAAAATAATGCTCTTGGTCCCCAGCGCTGAGAGAAGGGGACGAGGGTCCCCGGAGCCAAACTGGGGCAGGAAAAGCCAAAGCGGCGTGGCCAGAGGCGCTGGGGCCGCGCTGGGAGGAGGAAGAGGAGGAGGAGCGTAGCCAACATACGCGGCTGTACGAACAGAAAGGGGCCGCGCGCAGCAATAAATAGCTCAGGGCGAGCAAAAAAAAAAAAAAAAACAAAAAAAAAACGGAACAAGCTGCTTAAAAAAGAAATATGCAAACGGCGCTGGCAGAGGCTGCACCCCAGGGGGGACTCACGTGAGTCCCCCAATAGCCTCCGGTGGCTTTGGCCCCGCGGCTGAAGGAGCAGCAGCGGCTCAGGGTGGGGGGTTTCCCTCCCCAGCACCAGGCGTCACCTGAACGTTTACAATAACCCTGAAGGAATGCGGCAGCCGGTCCGTCCGTCTGTCCGTCCCGGCTGCCCCGCGCCCCGCCGGGCTCTTTGGTACAGCTGGCGCCAAGGCACAGCTCCTCCCGCTCGCCCCGGCGGCCCACAGCCTCCCTGCTCACTTCAAAGAGAGAGATTCCTTCTTTTTTTTTTTTTTTTTTTAAAAAAAAAAAAAAAAAAGAAAAATAGATTTTTTTTTATTCGAAAGAGCCCTTTTTCGTGCCCAGCAGAATCCGCTCAGCGCTGGAACGGCCGACGCACCTTCTTCCGCCTCTTGTGCTTCGCCTCGCCCTTGGGGACTGCGCCCTCCGCCCTGGGGGGAGCCCCGGGGGGGGATGCTGCCGCCGGGGGGGCGGGGGGCGGCGGGAAGGGCCCCCCAGGCATCGCTCCTGAGCTCCCCTGAAAGACGCGGGTGAAGAAGTCCTGCAGGTCGGCGGCCGAGGTGGGGCTGCCCTTGGAGGCGCTTCTGCAGCGGGGGGAGGAAAGGGGAATTTGGGGGGGCTGGGCTGAGCTCGGAGCTCCCCCTGCCCCCCCACCCCGGATGGGGGCCGGGCCCCAGCTGGTGCCGTGTCCCATCACTGACCTCTGCCGCCCGGCTGGGCCGGCGTTTCTGGCGCCAAAGGAGATGTGGTAGGGGACGCGGTGGGTGTCGGGGGAGATCCCCACACGCTGGCAGCCGGCCCACTCTGCCGGGAGAGACGCGGCCGCCGGTCAGGGTCATGCTGCCCCCGGCACAGGGCAGGGTGACGGCCAGCGGCCCCCACACAGGGCCAGGGGTGGGGGGCTGTGGAAAGCGGCACCAACCCGTAATGTCGTAGATCTTCCCCTCCATCATGGCGAAGTAGGTGATCTTCAGCCCCAGCAGGCTGGACTCGGCCCAGAAATCGCCCTCCTCGGCGGGGTGCAGCACCCCGCACTCGGCGCAGTACCGGGCGCTGAGGGGGTCCCGGTCCATCTCGAACCTCCTGCGGCAAGGGCAGGTGTTTCTGAACCCCCCTCTCACTCCAGGGCCCCCCCAGATGTGGTGCCCCCCACCCCCGGCACCTACTTGTGCTTGCCCTGGCACTTGCTGCACATCATGGTGTTCATGGCCTCCTTCAGGTCGTCCTGCAGCCGGCTCAGGAACTCGCTCATGGACCTCGTCAGCTCGCTCTCCGCCATCCGCTTCCTGCGGAGGGAGGGGAACCGGGCTCAGACCCTGCGTGGGGCAGGGGGGGCTCCCCGCAGCCTCCCCGTGTCCCATCCTCCCCCTGGCGTCACCCACTCACATCTCATACTCCTTCCTCCTCTCGGGGCTGCTGATGATGTCCCAGGCCGCCCGCAGCACCTTGAACGCCGCCTCCGCCCGCGGGTGCTGGTTCTTGTCCGGGTGGACCTGGGAGAAGCCGGAAACCTCAGCGCCGTCTCCCAGGGGTGGGGGGACACCCACCACCCAGAGACACCCCCCCCACCCCACCCCCCTGCCCAGCACACACCAGCACCGCCAGTCGCCGATAGGCTTTCTTCAGCTCGGTCTCCGACGCCGTGGCCTCCACGCCCAGCACCTGGAAGGGGTTCAGCTCCTCCTCGGGCACCTCGGCCATGGCCAGCAAGCGGCTCACCTCCTCCTCGGAGCCGGCAGGAGCCCCCCCGGCCCCCAGCCCGTCCCCTCCGGCCGCCCAGGGGGGAGCTCGCCGCCTCTGCAACCAGTCCCAGAGGTAGCGGCAAGTCCGGCTCTCCCCGAGGAGCCCCCACGTCCTGCGGAGCACGGCCACATCCAGGAGGGCTAGGAGCCGGGCTACTTGCCGGCTGCTGCCCAGCCGATGGGCGCCAGTGGCCAGCGCGGCAGCGCCGAGGCGCCAGCAGAGCCGCAGGCTGCCCAGCAGCAGCATGAGGAGGAGGAGGAGGAGGGCGCAGAGCATCCAGAGCAGGCGGAGGAAGAGCCCTGCCCCAGCCCGTAGCCACCGGGCTGCCCTCAGGCAGCTGCTGCGGGCCCGCTGGCCTACTCGCCGGCCCCAGCCCCGCACGCCAGCCCGCGCCCAGCACAAGTCCCCAGTGCCCAGGCGGCAGCAGGAGCAGAGCAGCCACCCGCCGGCCTCCGCGCCCAGCCTGCGCGCCCGGGCCAGTAGCCCCCGGGCCAACAGCCCCTGGCAGCCAGCTGGCTCCTCCACCGGCCCCGGCAACTCGCTGTCGTCCCCACGGCTCCTCTTCCGCACCGGCCGCTGCCGCTTGCCCTCGCGCCGGCCGCTCTCCTCCTTCCCCGAGCGCTGCCGCTGCCGCCTCCGCGTCCTCCGGCTCTTCCCCGCGCCCTCCTCGCTGGCTCCGTCCTCCTCACCTGGCCCCGGTGGCTCCGGGGGGGCAGCGGTGTCCCGGTGATGGCAGGACAGGCTGCAGGATCCGTCGCGCCGCTCAGGACTCAAGGGGGCAGCCGGTTCCCCCTGGTAGCGGCAGGTGCAGCCGGGGCCGGCGAAGGGCAGGTCGGTGGCGTCCCCAAGGCCGCAGCTCCCGTTCCAGGCAGCGCTGCCCCCCCCGCCGCTCCCGGGGGGCTCCGGGCTCCAGCCGGGGCCGTTGCTCCCTTCATCCGCTGCCGTTTCCCGGTACCGGGGCTGCTCCATCCTGGCGGCCCCGCTGGCTCCGGCCGGGCCTAGGTCACAGCCATCCTGCCGGGCCCTGGAAACGAGAGTGGGGTCAGCGCGGCCCCGACCGGTACCGGGGACCCCCGCACCGGCCCCGGGAACCCCCTGGCCCAGCCCCGGTGATGCCCAACCTGGCCCCGGGAACCTCCGACAACGGCCCCAGGTCCCCCTTGGCCCAGCCCCGGTGATCCCCAGCCTGGCCCCGGGAACCCAACGGCCCCGGGACCCCCGCCCCCCAAACCGGCCCCGGAACCCCAACGGCCCCGGGACACCCGTGACCCAGCCCCAGTGATCCCTGGCCCGGCCCCGGGAACCCCCCGACCAGCTCCGGGTGCCCACGGAACATCCCCCCCACCTCCCTGAGGCCGATTTCGGGGGATTTCACCCTAAAGGCGGCGCTCGGAGTCCCGCCACGGCCTGTCCCGCCGCGGCCCCCCCCGCACCCCGGGGCTGGCGGGGACCGACGGGGACCCCGGGGGGGTTTGGAAGGGGGGTGGGGGTGGGGACTCACCGCGCCGGTGCCGGCGGGGGGGGGGGTCGCCGCCGCCTCCCGCCCCCCCCCGGGGTCCCTCAACTCGCCTCACTTCCGCCTTCCGCCCGCGCGCCGCCCGCCGCCACCTCCTACTTCCGGGAGGGGGCGTGGCCTCGGCCCCCGCCGCGGCCCCGCCCTCTTAAAGGGGCAGCACCCCCTCCGTTCCCCGGGGGGAGCCCCGCGTCCTGCGCTGACCCCCGTCACGTGACCCCCGGGCACAAAGCGCCTCTGTCCCGGACCGGGGGCACCGGGGGGGCCCCGCCGCCCACCCCCCCACTCCCCCCCCGGTCTCGGCCCCACCGCCCCCGCGCGGGACCCCCAGCGGCCCCTCCCCGCCCCGGGCCCGCCCCCGGCCTCGGCTGGGTCCCGCGGCCCGGCCCGGCCCCACCGCGACCCCCGGCTCCGGCGGCGGCAGGGTGAGTCCCGTGAGGGGCGGCGGGACCCGGCGGAGCCCCCACACGACCCCCCCCACCGGCGCCCCCCAGCCCCGACAGCCCGGACCCCGCTCCCAGCGCCCCCTCCCAGTGCCCCCAGTAGCTCCCGGTGCCCTCAGTTCATTGTCCCCAGCCGCTCCCAGTTCCCCCTCCCAGTAGCTCCCAGTGCCCCCAGCTCACTGTTCCCAGTGCCCCCTCCCAGTAGCTCCCGGTGCCCCCTCCCGGTGCACCAGTTCACTGTCCCCAGTCGCCCCCAGTAGCTCCCAGTTCCCCCTCCCAGCGCTCCCAGTAGCTCCCAGTTCCCGCTCCCGGTGCTCCCAGTAGCTCCCGGTGCCCTCAGTTCATTGTCCCCAGCCGCTCCCAGTTCCCCCTCCCAGTAGCTCCCAGTGTCCCCAGCTCGCTGTTCCCAGTGCCCCCTCCCAGCAGCTCCCAGTCGCTCCCAGTTCCCCCTCCCGGCGCTCCCAGTAGCCCCCAGTTCCCCCTGCTCGTAGCTCTCGGTGCCCCAGTTCACCCTCCCCAGTAGCTCCCAGTGCCCCCAGTTCACTGTTCCCAGTTCCCCCTCCCAGTCGCCCCCAGTTCCCCCTCCCAGTGCTCCCAGTAGCTCCCGGTGCCCCAGCTCGCTGTTCCCAGTCGCTCCCAGTTCCCCGGTTCACTGTCCACAGTCACTCCCAGCGCTCCCATTGCCCCCAGCCCCCCCCAGCAGCTCCCCACCATTCCCAGTTCCCCCCCAGCGTCCCCCAGTCCCCCCAGCCCAGTTCCCCCCCTAGATGTGCCTCCCCCCGCGGTGCCGCTGCCAGATGTGGAGGCGGCGGGGGGGGGGGGGGGGGGGAGGTTGCGGGGCCGCAGCGAGGGCTCAGCCCCCCCCCGCCCCCCAGCCCCCCCCCCGGGCGATGGAGGCCGGCACCCCCCCTGCGCCCCACTGCGCCCTGGAGCCCCCCCCGCCCCACGAGCCCATCCCCGCCGCCCTCTGCGCCCTCGGGGCCCTCTGCGGGCTGCTCTGCGGGTGCTTCGGTACGGGGGGGGCATGGATGGGGGGCATATGGGGGGACACAGGTGGGGGCTATGAATGGGAGGTGGGGAGGGTCACCGGGGGGGGCACAGGTGGGAAGTATGGATGGGGGGCACAGGATGGGGGGCACGTGGTGGGGGCAGCATGGATGGGGCTATGGATGGACAGAGGGCACTGGGGGGGCAGAGAGGGCGTGGATGGGGGTGTATGGATGGGGGGGACACTGGGGGGGACACAGCTGGAAGTATTGATGGGGGGCAGAGAAGGGGCTCACTTGGGGGGCACAGCAGGGACAGAGGGAGGAGCTTTGCAGGGACAAGGTGGGTGGGGGACAAGGAGAGGGATGACGGGGGGGCCGGGGGGGGAGCAGAGCGCAGCCGTGGGGCTCACTGTGAGGCAGCCCCCAGTGACACCCCCCGCCAGAGGGGATGGCACAGGGGCTGAGGTGGGGCGCAGCCGTGGGGCAGCCCCCGGTGACACCCCCGCACCGCCCCAGGCTACCGCTGCTTCAAGGCCGTCATGTTCCTCTCGGGGCTGCTCTTCGGCTCCACCGTCATCTTCCTCCTCTGCTACAAGGAGCGGGTGCTGGAGACGGAGCTGAGCCTGGAGGCCAGCGCGGGCATCGCCCTGGCCATTGGGCTGCTCTGCGGGCTGGTCACGCTCCTGCTGCGCAGCGTGGGGCTCTTCACCACCGGGCTGCTGCTGGGGCTGCTGCTGGCCACCGCCGCCCTGGTGACGGTGACGCCGGCGGCGCCGCCGCCGCCGAGCCCCTGGGTGCCGGCGGGGGGTTTGCTGGGGCTGGCGCTGCTCTGCGCCCTGCTGGCCCTGCGGTGGCCCAAGGTGGTGACCGTCCTGGCCACCGGGCTCTGCGGCGCCGCCGCCGTGGTGGTCTGCGCCGATTACTTGGCGGAGGGGCCGGCGCTGGCGCTCTACGTGCAGCAGCGGCTGCGGCTGGCGCCCGCCGGGGCCCTGTGCTGGCGGAGCTGGGCCCTGCTGGGGGCTTGGCCTGCGCTCGGCGCCCTCCACGTCCTGCTCCAGTGGAAGGTGACGGCCCGCGGGTGCTCCCACGGACAGGGTGAGCCGGGGGGGGGCACCCACCCACCCACGGGGAAGATGGGGGGGGTGCCAGGGGATGGGGGGGTGGGATGGGGTTGGAATTGGGATGGGATGGGGATGGGCACGGGGATGGAGATGGGATGGGATTGGGATGGGGTTGGGATAAGGATGGGGATGGAGATGGAGACAGGACGGGATGGGGATTGGGATGGAGACGGGATGGGATTGAGATGGGGATTGGGATGGAGACGGGATGGGATTGGGATGGGACGGGGATGGGGACGGGATTGGGATGGGGACTGGAATAGGACGAAGAGGGGGACGGGATGGGGATTGGGATGGGGATTGGGATGGGGATGGGATAAGGATGAAGACAGGATGGGATGGGGACAGGATGGGATTGAGATGGGGATTGGGATGGGGACGGGGACAGGATGGGATTGGGACGGGGATGGGGATTGGGACGGGGACTGGGATGGGACGGGGACTGGAATAGGACAGAGAGGGGGATGGGATGGGATTGGAATGGAACAGGATGGGGATTGGGATGAGGATTGCAACAGGGATAGGATTGGGATGGAGACGGGATGGGATTGGGATGGGATGGGGACGGGATTGGGATGGGAACAGGGATGGGGACTGGTTTAGGATGGAGAGGGGGATGGGAGGGGATTGGAATGGGACAGGATGGGATGGGACAGGGATGGGGATTGCAATAGGGATAGGATTGGGATGGGGATGGGATGGGACAGGGAGGACGGGAAGGGAAAGTGATGGGGAGGGGGATGTGGCTGGTGCTGGGGGGGGGTGGGGACCACAGCGGGGACAGGATGGGGACGGGGATGACCGTGGGGACAGGGGTGTCACTGGCGGGGGGGGGGGTCGTTCCCCACAGCCCCCCTTGTCCGGAGGCAGAAGCGGCTGCAGCCGCCGCGCGTCCGGCAGAAGGCGGCCAAGCGCGGGCAGAGCCTGGCCCCCCCCGAGGGCACCTACCGCCGCAAGCCCCCCCCCGTCCAGCGCTACGCGGGCGACGTGCTGGCCCCGGTGAGTCCGCGTCCCGGGGGGGGGGGGAAGGGGTCATGCCGGCGGCCGTGGGGCCACGCTGACCCCCATGTGTGTCCCCCCCCAGAGCTACATCCGGAGCCTGCGGGACCGGCAGCTGGAGAGCGGGACCATGCCGGGCCCCCCCGCCGCCGACGGCAGCCCTGCTGCGCCCCCCCGCCGCCCCTGAGCCCCCGCGACGTGCCTTGGGGGCCCCCGGGCCCCCCCCCACCCCGTTCCCACTGTGCCTTCCCCTTTAAATATGCAAATTAGGTGCCTGATGCCCCACCCCTGGGCGTGGCCTAAGCGGGGAAGGGGGGGTCCCCCTGGTGGTGGGGCAAAACCAGTGCCCCCCCCCCACCTGCCCCACAGCTGCCAGCCCCATAACCTGCCCCATAACCTGCCCCACGGAGGGGAGAGCCTGGGGAGAGCTCCTTCCCAGCCTCTGACGTGGCGGGGGGGGTGGGGGGGGGGGAAGAGGTGGGGGAAGGGGGGGGCCCCCCTAAAACCAAGCCCCACATTTATTTTTGTAGGACCTACCCAAACCCTGCGCACAGCCCCGGGCCCAGCCCGGCTCCCCCCCTCCACAGTCGCCGGGGGGGGGTCCCAAAAGCCTTAACCCCACCGTTGTGGGGGGTGTGTGTCTCGCCCTGCCATGGAGCCCCCCCGGCCCCCCAGCCCTGCCCTGAGTCCCCCCCCCCGGGCTTGTAGGGGGATGATGCCTTAAGGAGTTGGGGGGGGGGGCAGCATGAGCCCCCCCAGTGCTGCCAGGAGACCCCCCCCTCGGCACCCCCGGAGGTGCCACCAGCCCGGGGGGGGGGGGGGCTCTGGGGACCCAAACACTCGGCCATGCGGCACCCACACCTCCTGGCGAGAACCCCCCCTAGCGCCCCCATCACTGCCGGGGTAGGGCGGGGGGGGGGGGGGTCCGACCAGCCCCTGCCCCCGCCCCCAGCCCCCCCATGGGCTCAGCAGTGGGGCAGGGAGGGGGGGTCTGCCATCCCCATGTGTCGTCCCCCCCCCAGCTCCCCGAGGCCGGGAAAGGCAGGACGGAGCCCCCGGCGCCGGGTCACTACTGCAATTTTATTATTGCATGATTTTTAAAAATAAAGGGAGAGAGAGAGAGAGAGAGGGGCTGTAACACAGAACACAAGGGGCCGGGGAGGATGGAGGAGGCGGGGGGGGGGTGGGGGGGGGGGGGTGTCGCCGCCCCACCCCAAATAAAATTTAAAAAAAAAAACAACAAAAAAAAAAAAACAACAAAAAACCCAAACCCAACCCCAAAAACCCACCCCAAGGAGAGAGGGATCCGAGAGACGCCGGGTTTCAAAGCTGGGGAAAAAACCAAAACAAAAAACCAACCCCCAACCGCCGGCACCCGGGGCTGGGCAGGGAATGCCGGGGAATCCCCCCGCCCCCTCCCCCCCCAAAATCCCCCTCCCCTCCCAAAAAAACCCCTTACAAGTCCAGCTCCAGGTCCCGCAGTTCCTCCTCCAAGGCTTTCCTGCGCCCCAGCTTCTCCAGCTGCTCTTTGGTGGGCTGCTTGATCTCCCCGGCCTCCAGCCGCTGCCGCAGCTCCTCCACCTGCCGCAGCTTCTTCTTCAGGTTCTTCACCTTCCTGCTCTTCTCCGAGGCGGGGGGTTCCCCCGCCTCGGCGGGGGCTGCGCCGTCGCAGGCCGGCTGCGGCGCGGCCGCCCCCCTGTCCCCGCCGTCGCCCCCCGCCAGAGAGGCCTTTTCCAGCGCCTGGATCAGTCCGTCCGTCTCCCGCTCTCCCTTCTCCTGCTGCTGCTTCCTCTTCTCTTTGCGTTTCAAGTTCCTTTTGGCCGCTTTGGACAGTCCCGTCTCCCCGCTCTCAGCTTTGCCGGGCTGTTTGCCGGGCGGCGCGGTGGCGGCGGCAGCGGCGACCTCCAGGCTCAGCCCCGGGGGCAGCTCGGGTTTGCTTTTGAAAAACTTCACGTATTTATTCTCGTACCTGCGCAAAACGAGAGGCCGTGAAGGCGCCCGCTCCCCGGCAGGGCCCCAGCGTGGGGCCGAGCACCCTGTCCTGGTGCCAAAGACCCCGGCGCGGTGACAAACACCCCATCATGGTGCCGAAGACCCCATCGCGGTATCAAAAGACCCCCCTCAGGCGGCCAAAGACCCCATCGTGGCACCAAAGACCCCGTCGCAGGACACCCCATCGCGGCACCAAACACCCCATCGCGGCACCAAAAGACCACCTCGGGCAGCCAAAGACCACCTCAGGCAGCCAAAGACCCCGTCGCGGTGACAAAGACGCCATCATAGCGCCAAAAGACCCTGTTGCGGCGCCAAAAGACCCCGTTGTGGCACCAAAAGACCCTGTCACGGTACCAAAAGACCCCGTCATGGGGCCAAACATCCCGTTGTGGTGCCAAAGACTCCGTCGCAGCACCAAAAGACCCCCGTCGCGGCACCAAAAGACCCTGGTGTAGTGCCAAAGACCCCGTCGCGGCACCGAGCACCCCATCATGGGGCCGAAGACCCCACCGTGGTACCAAAGACGCCGTCGTGGTGCCAAACACCCCGTCGCGGCACCAAACACCCCATCATGGGGCCAAAGACCCCACTGTGGCACCAAACACCCCGTCATGGTGCCAAACACCCCGTCACTGCACCCAACACCCCGTCGCTGACCCCCAGGAGTGCCTCAGCAAACCCCCCCGCCGCGGAGCAGCCCCCATGCCCGGCTCTCCCCGGGGGGCAGCCGCCCCCGGCGCAGGTCAGGGCTGCCGAGCTCCGCGCCCCCGTAGATACTGGGGGTCCTCCTGGCGTTACGGGGTAGCGGGGGGACGACGGCCGGGACCCACAGGGCGGCCCCGGGGCTGCGGGTGGATACGTACCGGCAGGACACGGCTTATGGGGGGAGGGTGAGGGGGTCGGAATTGCTCGGGCACCTGGAAAGAGACTTGAGACCTCAAGACGGAACCCGGCACCCGCAGTCCCCGGGAGCCGAGCTCGGGGAGCCTGGGGACAGGAGGGAACAGGCCGGCAGCTCCGCGGACCCCAGCCCCGCTCTGGGGACACCCCCTGTGTCCTCCTCCTGCCCCGACCGCCTGCCCCACTTACACCGGCACCTCCTCCTGCGGCACGTAGCCCTCCTTCACCCGCCGCTGCTTCCGCCAGGTGCCGTCGGGGCGCTGCGTCGAGGCGATGTACTTCCCTGCCAGGACAAAAGCCATCAGCTGGGGGCCCCCGGGTCACCCCACAAGTGCCCTAGGCCACCCCACAGGGGCCCTGGGACACCCCACGCACCCTATGGGAGCCCTGGAACACCCCACAGGGGTCCCAGGACACCCCACAGGACCCCCAAAACACCCCACAGGGACGCACAAAACACCCCACAGGGGTCCCAGGACACCTCATACACCCCACAGGGACCTCAGTACACCCCATGGGGGCCCCATAAGATCCCCCACATCCCACAGGGGTCCCAGGACACGCCACAGGACCCCCAAAACACCCCACAGGGACATCAAGACACCCCACACCCCCGCCAAGGGCCCCAGGACTCCCAACAGGAGCCGCAGGACACCCCATGGGGGCCCCCATAAGATCTTCCGCACCCCACAGGGACCCCAAGACACCCCACAGGGACCTCAGGACACCCTATGGGGGTCCAGGGACATCCCACAGGGACCCCAGAACACCCCACAGGAGCCCCAAAACACCCCATGGGGGTCCAAGGACACCCCACACGCCCCCCAGGGGCCCCAGGACACCCCACAGGCCCCCTCCTGCCCCAGGACTGGGGTAGGGACAGCAGGACACCACAGACCCCGGGGTGGGGGAAACGAGGTGGGTCCAGCCCCATAGAGACAGGGAAGCCAGGACCTGCCCTAAAGCAACGAGCTGGGGGCGGGGGGGGGGATAGAAAGGAGCGTGGAAAGCTCGGGGGAGCAGCGCCCAGCCCCACAGAGATGGGGCCACAGCCCAGCCCCACGGGGCACGGGAAGCCCCCGACATGGGGACAGGCCCTGCCCCACAGAGATGGCGCAGGCCCCACAGACACTAGTGGGCATGGAGGTGAGCCCTGCCCTATAGATTCGCAGGGGGGACCGCCAGCGCTATAGGGAGTGGGGAGTCCCCCCCCACAGGAGCAGGGGACGGCACCTTCCCCAGAGAGATGGGGCAGGCCCCACGGACTCCGGGGGGCGTGGAGGTGGGCCCTGCCCTATAGATTCGCGGGGGGGACACCAGCCCTATAGACAGTGAGGAGCCCCCCCATAGGGGCAGGGCCCTGCCCCACAGAGATGGGCTGGCCCCACAGACACTAGAGGGCACGGAGGTGAGCCCTGCCCTATAGATTCGAGGGGGAGACCCCAGCCCTATGGGGAGTGGGGAGCCCCTCCCACAGGGGGCAGGGCCCTGCCCCACAGAGATGGGGCAGGGGGTCGCAGGCCCCACAGACACCGGGGGGGCGCCTGCCCCACACGGCGCGGGGATGGGCCCTGCCCTATGGCTTCGGGGGATGGAGCGGGAGGACACGACACCCCCCAACCTCACGGGGGCCCGGCCCAGCCCCACGGAAGCCGCCCGCCCCACGGCGCCGGGCCAGGCCTCACTCACCGGTCTCATCAGTCACATAGGGAGTCGCCATCTTGCGAGCGCGACACACTTCCGGCTTCCCCTCGACCCCGCCCCGGAAGTGACGACGACCCGGGTGTGCCTGAGGAGGGTGGTGGTGGGGGAACCGCCGTAAAGGGATGGGGGCGGCCATTTTGTTTTTAAAGGGGCCGCGCCTGCGGTTTCACCCAACCCCCAAACCGCCACCGCCGTCCCCGATCGCACCCCGAGATACCCCGGGGAGGAGGAAACAGTGTCGGGGGGGATGCGGTCCCGGGGGATGCCCGGAGGGGGGTTCCCCTTCCCCCCCGGGCACCCCCCCCGGGACCGCGCCCCCGCCCCGAGTGGGTTGGGGGTCTCGGGTGGGTTGGTAGCCCCGTGGCTAGTGAAAGCAGCGTAACCGGTTGCCCCCCCCGCCCCGGACCCCGTTGCCGTCAGGGCTTTCCCCATCATCATCATCATCATCCCCCCCCTCCACTGACGGCACGTGCGGCCGGTACCGGCCCCGCCCCGTCGGGCCGTGATGTCACGGGGCCGGGCCGGGCCCATCCGCTGCGGGACCCGCCAGGTACGGACCAGGAACCCGCACCGGGGTAGGGGGGACTCCTACCGGGAAATACCGGGCTGGAACAGGCAGTACCGGGCTGTAATGGGCTCTACCTGGCGGTACCGGGGCTCTACCGGGCTCTAATGGGCTGGACCGGGGCTCTACCGGGCTGTAACGTGCTCTACTGGGCGGTACCGGGGTTCTACCGGGCTGTAATGGGCTGGACCGGGGTTCTACCGGGCTGTGATGGGCTCTACCGGGGCTCCACCGGGCAGTACCGGGCTATAACGGGCTATAACGGGCTGGACCGGGGTTCTACCGGGCGGTACTGGGCTATAACGGGCGGGACCGGGGCTCTACCGGCCAGTACTGGGCTCTACCGGGCTGAAATGGGCTGGACCGGGGCTCTACCGGGCTGAAATAGGGTCCACTGGGGCTTTACCGGGTAGTACTGGGCTCTACCGGGCTGTAATGGGCTCTACCGAAGCTCTACCGGGCTGTGATGGGCGGGACCGGGGCTCTACCGGGTTCTACTGGGCTGTAATGTGCTCTACCGGGATGTAATGGGCGGGACCGGGGCTCTACCGGGTTCTACCGGGCTGTAACGTGCTCTACCGGGATGTAATGGGCGGGACCGGGGCTCTACCGGGCGATACCGGGCTTTGATGGGTTGGACCGGGGCTCTACCGAGGCTCTACCGGGCTGTAATAGACGGGACCGGGGATCTACCGGGTTCTACCGGGCAGTACCGGGCTGTAATGGGCAGGACCGGGGTTCTACCGGGCAGTACCGAGCTATAACGGAATGGACCGGGGCTCTACGAGGCTGTAATGGGTTCTACCGGGCTGTAATGGGCTCTACCGAGGTTCCACTGGGCTGTACCGGGCTGTGATGGGCTGGACCGGGGCTCTACCGGGGTTCTACCGGACTGTAATGGGCTCTGCCGGGGTTCTACTGGGCTGTAATGGGTGGGACCCAGGCTCTACCAGGCTGTAACGTGCTCTACCGGGGTTCTACCGTGCTGTAACGGGCTGGACTGGGGCTCTACCGGCCGGTACCGGGCTATAATGGGCGGGACCGGGGTTCTACCGGGCTGTAACGGGCGGCACCGGGGCTCTACGAGGCTGTAATGGGCTCTACCGGGCTATAACCGGCGGGACTGGGGCTCTACCGGGCAATACCGGGGCTCTACTGGGCTATAACCGGCGGGACCGGGGCCTCTACCGGTCCGTGCGGGGGAGGGGGGGGGGACCGGGAAGGGGAAGGAAGAGGCACCGGGGATGCTCGAGGTGTTCGGGGAGGGGGGGGGGGGGGCGGTGTTCCGTGTCCCCCGGCACCGGGTCCCTTGGCGGGACTGGGCGGTTCCGGGTGTCACTGGTGGGTGACATGGCGCGTGTCACCCTACCGTCTCGTCCGGGGGGGGGGGGGTGGGGTGGGGAAGGGGGGGGGGAATGTCCCCCACGTCACGGTGCCACCCACGGGTGACGCCCGGCCGGGGTTCAAAGCTCAAAGGCGGGGGGCCCGCACACGCGTGACGTTGGCGTGTGGGTTCGCGTGGGCAGATGGCGGCGGGGGGGGGGGAGGCGGGAAAGGGGGTGCATTGGGGGCGGACGCCCCCCAACGCACCCCCTTTCCCGCCTCCCCCCCCCAAAGAGGTGTGGGCGTCCCCGTGTCACGCGTGTCACGCATGTCACACATGTCGCAGGTGGCCATGGAGAGCCGGGAATGGGCCACCCTCAGCCCCCAGGAGTTTGCCCAGCTGCAGCAGTACCTGGACTGTGAGTTGCGGGGGGACACACACGCGACACGCGTTGGGGGGAACCCCCCCCACCGACTGGCCGCGCACACGCCTGCAGGTGGCTCTACACGCGTGTGCCTGTGTGTGGGCGGCTTGACACACTTGTGTGGACGCGTGGGGATGGCTTCACGCGTCTGGGGGGGGGCTTTTGCACGCGTGGGCGTGCGTGGGGACGGCCTCGTGTGTCTTTGTGCACGCGTGTGGGTGGCTCTACATGCATGTGCATGCGTGTGCGTGGCTCTGCACACGCGTGTGCATGCGTGTGGGTGGCTTGACACACTTGTGGACGCATGGGGATGGGCTCACGCGTCTGGGGGGGGCTTTGCACACGTGTGCATGCGTGGGGGACAGCCTCCTGTGTTTGTGTGCACGCGTGTGGGTGGCTCTACATGCATGTGCATGCGTGTGCATGGCTCTGCACATGCATGTGCATGCATGTGGGTGGCTTGACATGCCTGCGTGGACGCGTGGGGATGGGTTCACGTGTCTGAGGGGGGGCTTTGCACGCTGTGTGCATGCGTGGGGACGGCCTCCTGTGTTTGTGTGCATGTGTGTGGGTGGCTCTACATGCGTGTGCATGCGTGTGCGTGGCTCTGCACATGCGTGTGCATGCGTGTGGGGTGGCTTGACATGGATGCGTGGGGATGGGTTCACGTGTCTGAGGGGGGCTTTGCACACGTGTGCATGCGTGGGGACGGCCTCCTGTGTTTGTGTGCATGCGTGTGGGTGGCTCTACATGTGTGTGCATGTGTGTGCATGGCTCTGCACACGCGTGTGCATGCGTGTGGGGTGGCTTGACATGCCTGCGTGGACGTGTTCACGTGTTTGAGGGGGGCTCTGCACGCGTGGCATGCTTTCACACGCCGGTGCACACGCGCAGGGGTGGCTCCACACGTGTGTGCACGCACCAGGGCAGCTTCGCACGCCTGCGGCAGCTTCACGCGTGCGTGTCCCTGACACAGCGGCCTCACCCGCCTGCCGGCCCACGCGTGTCGGGGCGGCCCACGTGTGTTGGGGCGGCACAGGCATGTAGGGGCGGCACACGTGGTGTCAGGGCATGTGGGGGCAGCACACACATGTTGGGGCAGCACACGCATGTCGGGGTGTGTTGAGGCAGCACACACGTGTTGGGGCATGTCGGGGCAGCACACGCGTGTCAGGGCGGCCCACACATTTCGGGTTGGCCCACGCGTGTCGGGGTGGTACAGGCATGTCAGGGCAGCACACGCGTGTTGGGGTGGCCTATGCGTGTCAGGGGCGTGTCGGGGCAGCACATGCGTGTCAGGGCACCACACGTGCGTCTGGTAATGTCGGAGCGGCACACGCATGTCGGGGCGGCCCATGCATGTCGGGGTGGCACATGCGTGTTGGGGTGTGTCGGGGCAGCACACGCGTGTCGGGGCGGCCCATGCATGTCAGGGTGGCACAGGCGTGTCGGGGCGTGTCAGGGCAGCACACGCGTGTCGGAGCGGCACACGCATGTCAGGGGCGTGTTGGGGCGGCACACGTGTATCGGGGCAGCACACGCATGTTGGGGGTGGCACACGTGTCAGGGGCGTGTTGGGGCAGCACACGCATGGTCGGGGGTGGCACACGCATGTTGGGGGTGCGTTGGGGCAGCACACGCGTATTGGGGCGGCACACACATATCGGGGGCGGCACACACGTGTCGGGGCATGTCGGGGCAGCACACACATGTCGGGGCGGCACACACGTGTCGGGGCGTGTCGGGGCGGCACACAGCGTGTCGGGGCGTGTCGGGGCGGCCCATGCATGTCGGGGCAGCACACACGTGTCAGGGCGTGTCGGGGCAGCACATGCGTGTCGGGGCGGCACACGCATGTCGGGGGCGGGCCCACGCGTGTGCGCGCCCCCCAGCCGCCTCTGCCCGCAGACAGCAGCAGGAAGGTGCAGGACGTGCTGCAGGAGCTCTACGGCGGGGGGGGGCCCTGTCGCAGCACCGCCAGGGCGAGGTGAGGCCCCCCGCCTGTCCCCCGGGGGTGTCCCCATGGGGAAGGTGGGGGGGGGGGCGGGGGGGGGTGCAGCCGTGTGTTGCCCCCCGCCATCCCTACTCTGCCCCCCCCTCAGTGCCTCGACTTCGAGGGGTTCACGCTTTTCCTGAGGAGTTACCTGGAGGCGGACGACATCCCCGAGCCGCTCTGCCGTCACCTCTTCGCCTCCTTCCAGAGCGGGGCCGGGGGGCCGACGGGTGAGGGGGGGCGGGGGGGGGGGGGGGGGGGAGTCGGGGTCGGTGGTTGCGTGAGGGGGGGGATACGACACCCCGGGGGGGTCTCATGGGGGGTCTCTCCCCGCAGGCAACGACCTGGTGTGTGTTAACGACGTCTCCTGCTACTTCTCGCTGCTGGAGGGGGGGACGCCCCGAGGACAAGCTGGAGTGTGAGTCCCCTGGGGGGGGCGGGGGGGGGGGCGCGGCGCTTGGGGGGTCCCCAAGGACCTGCCGGGGTCACCTCACCCCCCCCTGTCCGTGCCCCCCCCCTCCCCAGTCACCTTCAAGCTGTACGACAAGGACGGGAACGGGCTCCTGGACAGTTCGGTGAGCGCCGGGGGGTGAGGTGGGGGGGGGGTGGGGGGGGCTGCAGCCGGCCCCCCCCCTGCCCCCCCCCCCGCGCTGATAATGCATGTGTGTCCCCCCCCCGCCCAGGAGGTGGATCGGATCATCACCCAGATGATGCGGGTGGCCCAGTACCTGGACTGGGACGTGACGGAGCTGAAGCCGGTGAGCGGGGTTGGGGGGGGGCCCGGGGGTGGCGGGGAGGGGATGTCTGTCCTCCCCCCCCCAGCCCCGCACCCCTGCGTCCCCCCGCCCAGTCTCTCCCTGAGCTCCGCGTCCCCGTGTCCCCCCCCCCCAGATCCTGCAGGAGATGATGCGGGAGATCGACTACGACGGCAGCGGGACGGTGTCACTGGCCGAGTGGCTTCGCGGGGGGGGTCACCAACATCCCGCTGCTGGTGCTGCTGGGCCTGGAGGGGGTGAGTGCGGGGGTGTCACCACCCCGGGGACCCCCCCCCCCCCGCCACCATGGTCCCTCCGGGCCCCCCCTGACCCCCCCGTGCCCCCCCCCAGCACATGAAGGATGACGGGCAGCACCTGTGGCGCCTGAAGCACTTCAACCGGCCGGCGTACTGCAACGTGTGCGCCGCGCTGCTGCTGGGGCTGCGCAAGCAGGGGCTCTGCTGCACCGGTGCGTGGGGACGGGGGGGGGACGGGGATGGGGACGGGGGGGAAAGGGGATGGGGACGGGGGGTGGGGGGGATGGGGACCAGGATGGGGACAGGGTGGGACGGGGATGGGGACGGGTTAGGGATGGGGACAGGGTGGGATGGGTTGGGGATGGGGACAGGGACAGGGATGGGTTAGGGATGGGGACAGGGTGGGATGGGGATGGGGACAGGGACAGGGATGGGTTAGGGATGGGGACAGGGTGGGATGGGGATGGGACAGGGACAGGGATGGATTAGGGATGGGGACAGGGTGGGATGGGGACTGGGATGGGGACGGGGACAGGGTGGGACAGGGATAGGGATGGGTTAGGGATGGGGACAGGGATGGAATGGGGATGGGGACAGAGATGGAATAGGGAGGGGATGGGGACGGGGACAGGGACAGGGTGGGATGGGGAT